>NC_083223.1:69317559-69620424 GCF_032191835.1 Heteronotia binoei
CCAACTGTTGTCTACAGAGATAATACTGATGGCCTAATTTCCTCCTTACCACTGTGGAAACTGTAGCCGCAGACCTTCTCTAGTAGTTCAATATAGCACAAATGTAACAGAGGAGAGGGACATCACTTTGCTTTCAAGGGAAAATGCCTGTGATATTAAAACTTAGGGGGTGCTAGTATTAGTGTTAGCCATGTTGAATGTGCTCTGATCTGTGGGGGTGTGGCAGGGATTTAAGTGATCATACAAAGTAGTGAAGCACCGGTTGTACTGTAAGAAAATGAGTCCATTGTACTAATTCATTTTGTTTCCCAGACAGCTTCATACCTGCTTATGGACATATGTGTTTCTTTTTCTTCAAAATATTTTGACAAAACCAGCTGCAAAACTTTTCTGAGGATGGGAGGGAAGAACTCTTGCTGTTTGATTCCGGTAATGCCATGAGACCCAACCAATGGAGTAACACAACAGCCACATGCAGAACTGCAGATAAACAGTGTCCTCCTAAGCAGAGTTAGGCCTCCTAAACCCTTGGCATCAGTGGACTTTAAAGGGCAAAACGTTGCTTAGGATGGCACTGTCATCCCTTTATTTCCCTTCTGGGAGGAGAAATCACATTTTCCTAGATTCAGCTTGAAGCATACTAGAAACTTGTAAAATTACTTTGCTCAGAGCTCACAGCAGGACAGAAAGAGATATGCCATATGCACAGCTGGCTCCAATAGTCCCGCCTCTCTGAAAATGTTACAGCTATTCATGGCCTTAGTGGAATTGTGAAACTTGACCATCAAAGAGTGACTGACACTTCATTCATGAAGACTGGCAATAGACAGATGAAATCTCTGGGTGACTTTGGATGTTACAGGAGACACCAAGAAAACACATATGAGTCACTGACTCATTCTCTTTTTGAGCCACTGAAACAAAAGGGGAAGCTTGTTCTAGTTTTTCCCCATGACAAAATCTGAAGACTCACTTGTATGATATACATATCTCTGCCAGGGATCAAAAATGAGTCAAAACTTTGATAGTTAAACCAAGAGGAAACAAAAGTTGCACTTCCATGTTGTCTACTGGTGCCAACTTTTCCATATCACAGCACTTGTTTAAGCAGCTACATTCTAGCATGCAGTGACAAAAAAAAAATCAGGGATATTACTGGGGTGGCTAAATCAGACTTCAAGCTCTGGACTCCATGGGGAAGTGAGCCACAAAATGGAGGCAAACCCTGCAATTTTCAGTGTGTTGCTTAAGGCAGAAGAAACAATCAGCTTTGGGAATCAGACTTCAGAGCGGAAATTGCTCTCCTTCAGAGAAGCTTCAGCGATATGGAGCTACTACAACTTGCCAAAAAAGTCCTATTATTACCCCAGCCTATAGAGTGATTTCCATGCCCGGTTAGGTGTTTGGTGATTGGGGACTTTCCTTCTAGTACATCCAGCCTGTCAACAACATGTGGTTAGAATGTTTAAAAATGAATCAGTTTCTGGAACGTTATTATCAATGCCTCACATTTCTAGACACGCTCCAATTGACAAAAAAGCAGCAGAAAACTCACAAGTGGCACAGCTGATTTCCCCCAAAGCAACAGCCAACAGCACAGGTTCAGGCTGCCACTGTAATTCACAATGAATCATTAGGCAGCATAATTGTAAGCTTGTTTGAACAGAGAAGCACCATGCCCAGCCATGTTAATGGCAAAGGTCCTCTCTCTATCCAACTCTGGACTACACAGGGGAAAAACCCACACTATTTGGCTAAGATTTGTGTATTCTTTGAAGTGCATATATCATCAGAGGTAGCTTCATATGTGTTTTATGAAAGTAATCTATCAGGCAAATTTGCAATCAGGTCTCATTTGGCAAGTTAAGAGGATGGTGCAGAAATTTTATAATTAGGCAACATTCTGCCAGTGAAATAAATAAGCCAAATATACTTTGCTTGCCTAATGCAGTTTTCCTTCTATTATTTGCATTTGTCCAGCTGCTTCTTTGGACTCTGAAAAAAATGAAGCACCATTGAGGACTTCTTAAATAAATTCTACTTAAGCCCCTGATTTTGTGTGCAAATGGTGGCGACGTTGGCCTTAATAGGCATCCCTATAAGTAGGAGCTCCACAAAAGACGTTATCATGATGGGAGCCACACAGAACCCATTTGCCAGCTGGTTTTAGATGGAGTTATTGTCTACAGCAAGGGAAAAAAGTTTTTAAAAAACCAAATGTGTGGATAGATTTCCAATCAACTCAATATAATCAAATTTGTTCACTTAAAATAGGCTAATCTACTATGAGTTGTTCATGAATTCAAAAAACAATCGGCTTGATTTGTGTGCTTATGTTATTGACATGAATATATGATTAATCCATTACATTTCCTTGGCTCATCTCCTGTTCCATAAGACATTTATTATACCAGTATCTCTGGCTAGGTTACTGGTTCTTCATGAAAACAGAGCAATCTATCTGAGACATTTCAATGCTTAACTGGAACTGTTTACTAACTATAAAAAATTCAAGACAAAATTCTAGACTAGTACAGTCTAAATAATCTTGTAACTTGCCTTTCAGCTTAGCTCACTCCTGCATCTTTGAGAATGGGAAGTGGGAAAACTAAGAGAGAGGAAATACATGAAAAGCTAAGTTTTAGAAGGAAGGTAGAATGGAAGATAAGGAATGTTTTGAAGAGGAAGGGTTTGATATTGATCTTTGTGGTGATTGGAAGATAGTTCTGGATGGGAGCTATCTACAAATTCTGGGGGCCAAGAGAGACTCTTTTATGCACCTTGGTGCTAATGAGGAAAAATTGCGGTTGAACCAATTTTAGGATCTTTACTGTCATAGGGCCAAGACTTTGGGTTCTAGCTGTCATTGGTGGTTTTTTGGTGGTGCAGCTGTGGATCTGAGACTCTGCTGGGGCATATTGAGAACTTTAAGCTATGATAGGATAATGTACCCCATGTGTAGGAAAGGGGATACTTAAATCTGAATTTAAATGGAAGAAGCACGTGGAGTAGGTGTTGACAACAGATCTGTTGATGCTAACAGAGAGACAACCAAATGGTGCTTCCTTGGTTGCTTATTGTATCATCCTGGAACTGCATTTTAAAAAGAAATTTCACAGGCTTTGTTCATTTATCTTACAAATCTGGTTAATATTTTAGGACCAAGAAGTTACAAGGAAGTCTTTAGTTTTGAAAGGACAATTGAACCATGAATTTCACATGCAGAGAATGTCCTTTATCAATTATTTCTTTTGATCACTAGACCTTCTTCTGATGTGAAAAGGGAAGCAGTTTCTATTACACCTGGTAGCCATAGGTCAGTTTTAATCCCATACTCCAGGTATTTTTAAAGCCAGGAGATTTGGCGGGGGTGGGGTAAGAAACACTGCTGCTCCATGCCGCCTGTGTCTGTTTAACCCGCCCAAGCAATTGGGGGGGGGGGTGACCCAGGAAGTCATGGGAAAAAATTGTTTTGCTAATTTAATGCTTTCAACAGGGGCAAACTTCTGTTGAGCCTTCTCCTCAAGGAACTGCACTGCCCTGAAGTCCCTCTCTCCCTACCCCACCGCCTTTCTTGTTTATTTTTAGTTTCATCAAAATGGTATCTAGGGTCTATCTGGCCCCCAATAGACTTGGCTTGAAAATGAACACACTATGCATAATCATCACAGGAGTTTCTTTTTCCTCCAACAAATACTGAAAAAATGTCCCCATGTTTAAACAGATGGACAAACACCAATTATCTACATTTTATTGAAAGGTGGAGCAAGCAGTGCAAACAAACAAAAATCATAATTTATATCTATAGACATTTTTTGGCTTTGAAGTTTTATATCACTTTTGGAATTGGGGGTTGCAATGACCCCCAAGGAAACCAGTCTTTGCAACCTGAATTGTTGAGTATATAGTAGGAGCAGGTAAAAGCCCTGTGTTTGTGCTCTGTCAAAGTTTCCTCATGCCCATAGCCACATGGAAAAGTTCAAATTGAACTGTACTGCAATTTTGGAAATGGGATCATTCTATCCCCTAGCAATATAAGTCTGGATATGTTTGAAGGCATCGTCTGAACCTCATATTTTCCAGACTTGAAGAGTCATGAAGCCTGGCTCTCTAGATGACCTCTGGCCACCTGTTTTCTGAGCTTCCCTTTGTCTTTCAACTTTTCCACTTGATATATCTGGGGTGGGGGAAAGTACTTCAGATTACCCTATCCACCACTGAGCTGATCTTTACACTGAACTGCTCACCCTCCGATTTCCCAAACCTCTGATCTGACCACTTTACAGATGGAAGCTACTCTAGATGACCCTTAGCAACCTGTGCACTGAACTGTTCACCTGTGACCCCTGGCCACCTGTTTTCTGAGCTAATTGCTTCCTTTTGTCCTTATTTGTTGTTCCATTATTATCACATTAAGTTTCAATGTTGTAACAGTTTAGAATTATTGTTTTCTTAAAAATAAACAGTTTTATAGTTTCCCAGCTATATCTTCTGTTTTAAAAATTGTAGGGTCAATTTGACTCTATTTACATTTTTGTGGAATTTTGACATTTTCAATTAGGGGTATTTTTGATCCCAATTTCAAATTTTACTCTCCTTTGTCCTGCATTTCTGAAAGAAGGAAGTCCTGATTTTTTTCCCCTTAGTAACTAATGCCATCACTGAGAGAGCTATCAGGTTTCCATTGTTTTTTTTCTGCAATGTGGGGTCACTTTGACCCCTATGCCAAAGTAGTATTTCTTTCCTTGGGAAAGGGTCTTTTTTGCATTATCAGAGCAGTGTAAAGAAAATCCACACTGCAGCAGCACGTATGCATCAATGAGCCCCACCACATTGCCTTGTAGTTTTGTAAACTACTGCTGTGTTTTATTATGTTTCAATCTAATCTTCTTGTGTCTTTACTACTACTGTCTCTAATTTTAATATTTTTGGCTATTGCTATATTCTACAATAACACACACATACTTCGAACAGCACAGCAGCACAATAAACATTACAAGTAATCATAACAAGAAAATAGATTTTGTGTCTTATTTGTTCATTCCAAACATAATAAACAACATTAAAACTTTCACAACTAAATGAAATGATTCTCATATGTATGTAAGTGCCTGCAACCAGATCTGCAACCAGTGCCTGCAACCAGATCAAGCTAATAAGATGAAGCTTAATGCTGACAAGAAAGAAATGGTGGGAGGAAAGTCTGACCTGGGATTTAAGGTGTCAAGCATTCTGGATGGGATCACACTCCCCTTGAAGGAACTGGTCTATAGTCTGGCAGCTCTTTTAGACCACAGGCCTAGTGCTGCATAAGGAGATGACACCTGCGGCCAAGAGTACCTTTTACCAATTTCAACTGCTTAGCCAGCTGCAGCCTTCCCTGGGTAGAAAAAATCTTGAAGCCACCATAGTGTACACCCTGGTTGACTTGGATTATAGCAATGTGCTCTATGTGGAGCTGTCCTTGAAAAGCATTTGGAAATGTCAGTTGATACAGAATGCTGCAGCTAGTGAGCTGCAAAGATCGTATCACTCCAGGCTTGGCCCATCAAAACTGGCTCTTAATTTGTTTATGGGGACAATTCAAGGGACTAGTTTTGATCTGCAAAGCTTTATTAGAGGTGCTGAACTCATTTGTTACGAGGACCAAATCTGACATAAATGTCACTTTGTTGGGACAGGCCACGTGTGCCATAAGATGTAATGCCAGACACCAGAGATACAAATTTTATAAAGGTAATTTCAGAAGCCAAACAGCAATAGCAGGTGAATAACAAGAGCAGGCTTGATTGTGGGGTGCCTCAGGGAGCAGTTCTCTCCCCTATGTTGTTTAACATCTTTATGCGCCCCCTTGCCCAGATTGTACGGAGGTATGGGCTGGGTTGCCATCAGTATGCAGATGACACCCAGCTCTATCTATTGATGGATGGCCGGGCTGGCGATGTCCCAATAAACCTGGACCGGGCGTTGCAAGCCGTGGCTGACTGGCTCAGGCTGAGCGGGCTGAAGTTGAATCCAGCGAAGACTGAGGTCCTTTGCGTGGGCCGTGGCGGACCGGGAGGGGAGATTACGCTACCGGCTTTTGACGGTGCGCCACTGATACCAGTGCGCAAAGTCAAGAGCCTGTGAGTGCTACTGGAATCCTCCTTGTCAATGGAGGCCCAGATAGCTGCCACTGCTAGATCCGCCTTCTTTCACCTCAAGAGGGCGAGGCAGTTGGCTCCCTTCTTGGAGCGCAGCGACCTAGCAACTGTGATCCACGCAACGGTCACCTCGAGACTAGACTACTGCAATGCCCTCTACATGGGGCTGCCCTTATACCGAACACGGAAACTCCAGGTAGTCCAGAACGCGGCGGCCAGGCTGCTATTGGGACTACCACGGTGGGAACATGTGCGGCCTGGGCTGCGGGATCTGCATTGGCTGCTGGTTGTGTACCGTGTTCGCTATAAAGTGCTGGTCATTACCTTTAAAGCCCTATATGGCCGAGGACCTGCCTACCTAAGGGACCGCCTCTCCCCATATGTTCCCCAGAGAGCACTGAGATCCAGCTCTCAAAATCTTTTAATAATCCCTGGGCCAAGAGAGGCTCGATTGAAGACAACCAGGGAGCAAGCCTTCTCAGCAATGGCCCCTCGATGGTGGAATCATCTACCAGAGATGGTACGAGCCCTGCAGGACTTGAATCAATTCCGCAGGGCTTGCAAAACATTTCTTTTCCAGCTTGCCTTCGAAACAGAACCTGGCTAAACTGATGTGTGGCCACCCAGCCATCTTGTGGATATTATGACCCATAGTAATTTAGCACCTATTTTATCTATTTTAATTAACTTATTTATTATGTAATTGATTATTTAAAATTGTTGTTGTATTGTATTGTTTTATTGAACCATGGAATTCCATGCCTGTGAGCCGCCCTGAGCCCGCCTTTGGCGGGGGAGGGTGGGATATAAGAATAAATTATTTATTATTATTATTATTATTATTATTTGAATTAGATGTAATATGCAGAGATGTAGTAAGCATGGTGATAACAGAATTTGTAATGAGACTGTAAACCTAGGTCTTCATCTGCTCCAGGAAGATTCATTCCAATAGGATACAAAGAATAAATGGACACAAGTCTGACACTAGAAACCACAACATTCAGTAGGAGGACATTTAACCTTCCAGGACATTCAGTTGCTGGCCTAAGAGTAGCAGTTCTCTTAAAACGGAATTTCAAAAGGAGATTAGAAAGAGAAACTCCTGAATTGCAATTGGTAATGAAGCTCAAGACAATGCAACCTCATGGACTGAATTGAAACATAGGTTTCCTGTCTCATTATCAATGCCTGCTATTGTCATTTGGCATCTGAATAACTCCACTTTTCATGATATGATGAACTCACAGTCTGGCTGTACCTGAAGAAGTCAGCAGCAATTCGTAAAAGCTCATGCCCTGTCACAAATGTTGCTAGTCATTAATATGCGACTGGACTTTTGCAACTTTCCACTAATAAAGCTGTACTATGATTTTCATCTCTCCCTCCCCAATATGTTAGAAATGGAGGGTGTATCTCTCCAAGTGAAATAATGTGTTGATTTCATACTGGGAAAAATGCACTCAGTGCTAGTGATGATAATGAAACAATTAAAAAATTAAGTGAAGTTAATGTGGAAAAGGGGTTTTAATGTGAAGAAAGGTAGCCAGCAAGCTGGGAGGGTAGAAAGGGAGATACATTGAAATGGAACATGTGGACAGTGGAACCATAAATGTATTTAAGCCATCTACTTCTGGTCATTAAAGAAGGGGATCCAATCCAAGTGTTGCAATTCCTAATTGAGGCCTTTTTGAAAGAAAATAAAATCCCAGATAGGGCACCAAGAAATCTAAACTTTAAAAAATAGAATAAACCAAAATAATTTCCTTTGAATTTCCCTTTCCCCTTATCCCAGCATATGACTTTTCCATGCCCCCTTCCTTTCTTTTAACATGCATGTGTGTTATCAGGTCTCAAAGCAAACAGCACAGCTAGGCAATCGCAGTGTAAATTATGCATGTCTCTCCTTGTATGATTGAGGGAGATGGGTGGCAGCAGCAGCATGCCCAGGGACGGAAGCAGTAGAGAGCCAGGCTGGATATTAGGCCTGGACAAGCCAGCTCCATCCCATAGGCTATATGTTTAACATATTGTTTGGGACCAACATACCTGTCTATTCCCTTATGCAACACAGCCAACCATGATGGTCATCTTCAGAGGACCTGCTTTTGGTGCACTCTCTTCCTGAGATTAGGCAGGTGGCAACCCAAGAGAGTGGCACAGAGTGGTAAAGCTGCAGTACTGCAGTCTGAGCTATCTGCTCACCACCTGAGTTCGATCTTGGCCGAAGATGGGTTCATGTAGCCAGCTCAAGGTTGACTCAGCCTTCCATCTTTCCAAGGCTGGTAAAATGAGTACCCAGCTTGCTGGGGGGAAAGTGTAGATGAACGCCCTGTAAAAAGTCTGCCATGAAAACATCGTGATGCAATGTCACCTCAGAGTCGGAAACAATTGCTGCTTGCACAGGGGACTAACTTTACTTTTTTTAACCCGAGAGGGCTTTCTTGGTCGTTGCATCAATGCACTGGAACTCTCTGCCTAGGAGGATTTCCCCTTCTGTTGCCATCTTCCACAAGATGGTGAAAACATTTTTGTTTCATTTACCATTCCCTTAGCGATCTTCCTACCTGAGGAATGTCTTAATTGCTATTGGTATAGCTTCATACATAACATTGTTTTAAATTTGTTTTAATTATGTGTGTTGGGGAGAGGGTTGATTTTAATGGTTTTAAAATGTATGCTTTTAATTGTTAGCTGCCTTGTTTGGCCCTTGTGAAGGCAGAAAGGTGGTAAATAAATTATGTAAATAAATAAATAAGAATACCAAATTACAAACCTAGAGCCAATTCTACCCAAATAATTCAGCTACCCACATTTCAAATGGGAAACTCTTAGAAGCACAGCTGCTTTGGGAACTTTCTGGCAATGCTGTTGTACAGATCCCCCTGACAAAGTAGGACATTTCTTGGAACTCATGTGTTTGGGACTCATCCACATCCCTTTACTTCTCTCTGCATGCCAGAAGATCTGCATCAGGCCTTCTTGAGCAGAACCTGACACAGAAGAAAAAGAGAAACTAGACTCAGTCCTGAAATAATAAGGCTGGGCTGTATTATTTCACAGAATTAGTCACCTTCAGCTGCAATCCTAAATGCACGTACTAGAGAGTTGGACCCATTGAGTTTAGTAAAGCTTCCTTCTGAATAAAATAGTTCAGATTGCATTGTATAACTATTTGTTTCCAGGATGTGGTGAAGAAGTGTGTGTCTCCAGGTCATAATGTTTCCCTCGAGAGGCCTGTTCATGAATAATCTCATTGATAAAAAATAAGTTTAGAGTTACAGAAAGTTTGAGAAATTGATTTTATTTCCCCTTTAGCAGATAGAGAAAAAAAATAAATTATTGTGCAGAGCATATAATACTTGCTAAAGCTGTACAGCCATTTCCATCACATGGAGATCAATTTGTAACCCCAGTAGAATGACTTAGAAGTGTGAGTATTTGTTTGCATAATGTTTGCATTCCAAAGAACCAGACACCTTGTATTTGGATTCCTCAATAGCCTTTTAGGGTTTTTTGTTTCTCCTTTTTCTATCTGGAACTGATCCTAAAACACGTTCTATAATTGGATTCTGTTTGTGTCGGCTCTTTAGTTCCTTTTTCTAAAATCATTAACCTTAGCCACCAATGCTGAGCCTCATAAAGAAAGCTGTAGATAGTCTACTATCCAGTAAAAATTGACTGTTACTTATCACACTTTTTTTAGAAGCAAATAATAAGAATTTGAGAATAGACTCTGGCCTTGAACAAGGTCATCAAAACTTAGGACAACAAGGAAAGCACTGGGTGGACTGGCAGATTAGCCAGAAATAGCTCTTATTTTTAAAGTAATCACATTCTAGAGTGAAATGACATAAAAGGGAAAAATAATGTTATGGCTCTTGTGCAGAATAGAAAAATAATTACTCTGAATTAATAAATTAAACTTCCAGCATTTCATTGCTGATTTCTTTTTGAAGGCAGCAATGGCTCAGATAATACTTAAGGTTTTGGAGTTTTTATCAGTGTCTGGTTTCCTGTTTCACGCTGGACTGATCTTTTTTAGAATTGAAAAAATATTTATTTTATTCAATTTATAGTCCATCCTTCCCTGCGAATAGGGCTCAAAGTGGGTAAAACAAAAACAAATTGTACTGTTAAAACAGAAGCAATTCCATGTACCATAAATAGGACAAAACACCACAACACATTTAAACTGTTTAATTGCATAAAATAGAGGGGGGGTGTAATTGCCCCCAAAGGTCGGAATGAAGAGACTGACAACATGAGTTTGGTAAAATGGGCCCTTTATTGAAATAAACAACTATAGCAAGCATGGCAAGGGTTACCAGAAACGGACAAGCCCCGGGGTCATCCCATGACCCCACCTTGCCCATGTCTGAGCGAGCCACCCTGCCCCTGACATTAGCCACGGTTTTGGCTCATGTCAGGCCAGCCAGGCCAGATCCTCCTACCCCACACCGGCATAATCACCCAGGAAGAGCCGGTCTTGTGGGAAGGGATCCCACAATCGGCATTCTGCAACACTGAGCCGTAGAGCCCATCTGCCGCTCCTGCCGATCGCTTGCACCCACAGGTGCAGTGCCCTGGGTGCTCCCCTGTGTTTCCGTAACCCCTTGCTCCTACTGCCTACTCCTACCAATCTACCCTCCACTAACAAGCAGTACAAGGTAGGCGAAAAACACCTCACCAACAGCCAATCAGGTGAGTGTGAAAAAATTCCTACCTGGCCCCAAAACAGGCGACCGGTTAAACCTGTACTGCTGAAGGGCGGGTGGGCGGGCCGAGAGCCGCGAAACAAGTGCGTGCTCAGGGGCGGAGCCCAGATTAACAGCTCTGGCGCTCCACCCCCTCAACTCCCCGTATGCCCGGGAAGGCAAAGCCGTCTCCTCCTCCTCCCAGGGTGCAACTGCGGCCTCCCCGCCTATAGCCGCTAACACGGCGCGGCGGTATAGAGGCCGGATTGCCCCCAAAGGTCGGAATGAAGAGACTGACAACATGAGTTTGGTAAAATGGGCCCTTTATTGAAATAAACAACTATAGCAAGCATGGCAAGGGTTACCAGAAACGGACAAGCCCCGGGGTCATCCCATGACCCCACCTTGCCCATGTCTGAGCGAGCCACCCTGCCCCTGACATTAGCCACGGTTTTGGCTCATGTCAGGCCAGCCAGGCCAGATCCTCCTACCCCACACCGGCATAATCACCCAGGAAGAGCCGGTCTTGTGGGAAGGGATCCCACAATCGGCATTCTGCAACACTGAGCCGTAGAGCCCATCTGCCGCTCCTGCCGATCGCTTGCACCCACAGGTGCAGTGCCCTGGGTGCTCCCCTGTGTTTCCGTAACCCCTTGCTCCTACTGCCAACGCCAATGCCAAGCCTCCGCTTAGGCATTAGCGCCCCACCGGGCAGCCCAGAGCTGCCCGAAGGCCCACCTTAAGCTCGCCTAAAAAGGCCCTATTACCTGCATCAGACAGATGCACCCCGTCAGATCTGTATAACTCACTACAACCCACCTGAATTGCTGGGTGAGGTAAAAAACTCCCTAAACCACCCTCCAAAGCTAACTGAAGGGCTCGATTGGCCTTTTTCCTGGCCCTTTCAATACCCCCTGGGCACCAAGCCCCTCGCCAAACCTGCCGCGGCAGGATGGCAGACCAAACTATGCGAACCCCAGGCCACCTCCTCAGGATGACCTGCAGGTCCGCAACGGCCTGTAAGGAAAGGGCCTTACCCTTCATCCATCCCAGGTCATTCCCTCCCAGGTGAATGACCAGAATGTCGGGCTGCACTCCCTTCCGCTCATAAAACAACAGTGGCAACAGGCCGGGCCAACGTAGCCCACGGCGCCCCTGCCACTCAACTGTGGCCCACTCACTGAGGCCCAACTGTGAACCCATGGAAGACCTCCGGGCAAAGTGGGCCGCCCAGAACACAAAACTGCGCCCGCAGACGAGGATGTGCAGCCTCTCCTGACGAGCCACCGAACCTGGAAGGAAAAAACAGTCAACCAAGAACACACCGGTTTATCCGGACAACTAGATTAAGCAGGAAAATTGCTAAACCAGCCTACACTGCCGAAAGTAACGGCCGAACATACGAGCGGTAGGCAGCAGAACGCCATCTACCTACCCTCTGAATCTCTGGGCCCGGATACCCCAACATTGCTGCAGTGGAAGCTGCCCCAATTCTAAAAGAATGGGTGCCAAATTTCACCCCTTTAAGCCCGAGCAAATCCAAGGCTCGCGCTGTTACTGCCCAGAACTGAAATTTGGTAAGCGGTGACCCGTCCAAATGACTAAATAATGCCCCCACCGCTTCACCCCTTAATGCGACATATTGCCGAAGTGCCCTAACAGGGCATAACTCGGCTTCACTACAAGGGCCGAGGATCACATTGGCCCCCTTTCCCGACTGGTCCGTTTTGGACCGTCGAACCCTTATCACCACTTTCTCATCTTGAAACGAAATATCATCGTTCCTAAGAGTGCGATAAGCCCGATCACTGCGGGATCGGGCCACCAACTCGCTAACCCTCAAGGCCCCAAAAAAGGCAGTTAGCGCTGCCGCATTGAACAAAGAAACCTCAAAGGAGGATGAACATACCTTAGGCCAAACCTGGCCCAAGCCTCGCAACACCGCTGGAGAAATGGGTTGGCGTGGGTCAGCCTGGGTACCTCTTTCCCTAGACCACCCCTCCAACATTTTTCTAACCCTAAAGTCTCCGGTGTTTTCGGCAATGCCCTGGGCTTTGCTCATGAAAGCAATTGCCGCCAGCTGCCCCCTAATTGACTTGACTGCCAAGCCCCGCTCCTTCTGAAAAACCAAAAACTGCATGAGCTGGGGGACCGGCACTGGCCAATCGTCATGCAACCCGGCGTCCATTCTGAACTCCCGAAATTGCCGCACAGCACGCTCGTATGCCCTCAGCGTACTCGGCGCCAGGGCTAAAGTAATGGCCCTACCCGCTTCGACCCTCCAAGCTGCCAAAGTTCCTGGGGCATCTTGACCGGGAAAGGGTCGGCGTCCGGTGCCAGCTGGCGAAATCGCTCCATCTGTTGGCGAGACAGAGCATCCGCCAGCCCATTATTAACGCCCGGAACATGCCTGGCCATGAACAACAAATTCAACTTAAGGCAGCGCAGCGTGAAGGCCCTAACTAAATTCATCACCGGAGCAGATCTGGATGGCAATGAGTTGATCACCTGAACAACAGCTAAATTGTCGCACCAGAAATGCACTACATGGTTGGCCAGATCATCCCCCCAGAGCCACAACGCCACCACAATGGGAAAAAACTCCAGGAAGGTCAAGTCTCTGCTGAGACGACCGGCCAACCATTCCCTGGGCCACCTTTCTGCACACCAGTGCCCTCTAAAAAATACGCCGAATCCAATGGAACCGGCTGCATCAGAGTTTATCTGGAGGTCAGCTTCGATGCGCATGTCATCCCTCCAAAAGGAGACCCCGTTGAACGATTCCAGAAATCGTTCCCAAACTTCGAGGTCCCTAACCATCCCCCGACTTAACCTCATTCTGTGATGGGGGAGGCGGAGGTGGCCCATTGCGTCGCACAATCGCCGAAGGAATGCCCTCCCTGGGGCCACCACCCTACATGCAAAGTTCAAATGCCCTACAAGCTTCTGCAGCTCAAGCAAAGAAACTCTCTTTTGACCCTTAACGGCCACAATTAGCGACTTCAAGCCGAGGACCTTATCCTCCGGAAGCCGTGATGTTTGATGGCGGGTGTCTAACTCAATGCCTAGGAACGTTAGCACCGAAGACGGACCTTCAGTCTTTTCATGCGCCAACGGGACACCCAATTCCTCGGCCAATTGCATAAAGGTCTTCATGAGCCTTACACATTGACCCGATCCCGCTGGACCCACGAAAAGAAAGTCATCAAGATAGTGCACCGTGGCCGTTAACCCTGATCTGACCCGCAGCGCCCATTCCAAAAAGGAACTGAAGCGCTCGAAGGCAGCACACGAAATGGAACAGCCCATCGGTAGGGCACGATCCATGAAATATTTCCCTTCAAACATAAACCCTAATAACTCAAAATCGCTGGGGTGTACGGGCAGCAGACGAAATGCAGACTTAATGTCGCATTTCGCCATTTCAGCGCCAGAACCACACCCCCGCACCACTTTGACCGCTTGGTCAAATGAGGTGTACCGCACAGAACATAGCTGTTCGGGGATAGCGTCATTCACTGACCCCCCTCTTGGGTATGACAGGTGGTGAATGAGGCGAAACTCCCCAGGTGCCTTTTTTGGCACCACCCCAAGGGGAGAAACTTTCAAATTAGGGACCGGAGGTGCATCAAAGGGTCCAAGAACCCTCCCCTCCCTGCACTCCTTAGCAATTTTTTCCCGTACAACCTTTTCCATCCCTCTCACTGAACTTAAATTAGAAGCCCTACAAGGCCCTCTGTCGCCTTGAAAAGGAATTCGAAACCCATGAATGAAACCCTCCAACAAATAGGCACCATCCGCCTTTGGAGGGTATCCCTGCAGCAAATCCTTAAGCACTTTCACCCGAATGGGGCTGGGGCCCTTTTCCAGGTTGAGGGTTGGTGCCCCCAGCCCCTGCCCGCTTGGCCCCGCTTCTGGTTTTGGCCTTTGTGCATGCAGAAAAGGCATGCGATCCCCCGCATAACGGGCATTCGTGCTTAAATTTGCACGCTTTCCTAGAACACACCCCCTGGGAGGAATACTCCCAACACAACAGTCGGGGTTGAACCGACTGGCCCGCTGTTGGGCGGGTAGCGGGAGCACTGAAGGACTTATGTACAATATGCCCACTGTCAGCCCGATCACCCGAATTGGGTTTAGCAGGGGACATTAACTGAAGCCAGAGCTGTTGATTTATCTGGTTCCATGGCATCATGGGATTGATGGCAGCCCTCATCCTGAAGGCTTCATCATACTGCAACCACGCGGCGCCAACAAAATCAGTGTACGCCCGATAAATTATGTCACAGTACTGTAGGAGGGGGGCGGCCCTAAATGGCTGGGCCCTCGCTATCACCCCTGCATAAATTAAGAACCCAGGTAGCCAATTGGCCCAGGTCCGATCCACCTTCCTGCGCTTCATTTTTTCTTTCTCTCTGTCATCAAGCTCTTCTTTTTCTTTCTTTTCCAACTCCCGAAATAGCAAACTGAATACGTCCACGTATTCGCCACGTAAAATTTTTTCTCTGGTAGCGGGGGTCAAATGGTCCCCCAACGGCATCGCCGTATCCCCAAAGGGGATGGCGTGAAAGGGGACGGACCCATAAGGGTTGGGCAAGTAACCCCAAGTACTCCATTGACCCCCGGGCCAGCCACCGGCCTGAGGTGACATCATCTGCCCCCCCCATGGAAGGACCCCGGTCACTGTCTGCCCCATAGCACCTTGCATACCCGCAGGCGCCATGATCCCCCCCGAGGGCACCGCACTGCCTGATAAACTGCCTTGACCTATGTTCTAATGGGGCGTAGCTGGAACAGCCCAAGAAGGTCCAGGTTGTGCAGGCGGAGGCCAGTGTACATCTAACCCTGTTGGGGGGGGGAACCCCACTCCCCGAACCAACACCAGAAGATGTTGGCAGGGGGCCCCATGGCCACATTTGCCCCTGTTGTGGTTGCCAGTACTTACCTCCTGCACCAGATGGTGCTACGACCACAGCTATTGGCGGCGACTGGCCCAGCAAATCCTGATCCCCCACGGGCTCCGGCACATCCGCTCCACCATCCACTCCCTCGTCACTGTCTGGTTCCGGCTCGGAGGGGTGCGCCCCTGCCTGGTCACCGCCGCCACCGCAGTCCTGCAAGGCAGACAGCCGTGCAAGTACCTCACGCTCAAACGTGGTAGAGTCCGCCCCACTGGGGACCACAGGCCTCCCGCTCCCTCCAGCAGACTCCCCACCAGCAACCTTCTGCTGCTCTAAGGCCCCCAGCTTAGCAATGATGGCTAACCTAAGGCGCTTGGCTTCCTCCGCTGCAGCCTCAGAGGGGGTTGCCTGTCTCTTCTTCCCATGCCCCTTAGCCGGCTGCTTCCCTTTTGATTTACCCTGCCCTTTTTTGGATCCCATCCTAACGTGGCAAATGGCAGCAGTAATAAAGCAGCTAAAGAAAGATGCGTGAGGAGGAGGGGGGGGCAAGGTTACCCACCAAAACAAAGCCTCGCCCTTCCTCCAAACCCTAAACCCCTTGACGTAGAGAAAAGGGAGGGGGGCAAGCCACAAACTCTTCCCCCAACTAGCCTAGCAACAGCGGCAAAATGGCTGCAGCCAGCCAAATCTGCCCAGCAACAGGCGCTTCACTCTGCCCAGCAACAGGTGCTTCGCGCCCTCTCAACCCCAGTACAAGCCTGATCCTCCCGACCGAGCAGCCGGTGCACGGCCCGACGCCTCCTCAACGCTCCTTCAGTCCTCCGGCCCGACGATCAGACCTCCCGACAGTCCCGACTCCTCCGAATCGCCACCAAGGCCACCCGACGCCTCCAACACGCTCCGCAAGCCGCGGGCCCGCCAGCCAGGCCTCCCGATCCGCCGCAACGCAGCCAGACAGCCGACCGGACCTCCGGACCTCTCCCCAACACGCCCGAACCGGCCCGTCAATCCAGCCCCCCGGAACCGCCGCGACTCCAAAGGACCGCAACAAGGCCTCCCGGCTTCACACAACGCCCACCACGTCCTGCTCGCCCGAGAGCCGCGAAACAAGTGCGTGCTCAGGGGCGGAGCCCAGATTAACAGCTCTGGCGCTCCACCCCCTCAACTCCCCGTATGCCCGGGAAGGCAAAGCCGTCTCCTCCTCCTCCCAGGGTGCAACTGCGGCCTCCCCACCTATAGCCGCTAACACGGCGCGGCGGTATAGAGGCCGGATTATTTTAAAATCTATCTGCTAGAAAGGAGAGAGGAGAAGGGGAAAGGAAAGGGAGGTCAATCTGAAACAAAAACCCGTTGCTGCCCTCAAATGTAATCCTAGTGGAACAACTTTGTTTTCCAGGTCCGGCAGAACTGCATCAGATCGTGAAAGGCCCAGATCTCATCTGGAAGAGCATTTCACCGAGCCAGGGCCAGGGCTGAAAAGGCACTGGCTCTGTTCAAGGACAGCTGAACAATCTTTGGGCCAGGGATCACCAGGAGATTCGCATCACTGGAATGTAACACTCTTTTGGGGACATAGCAGGAGAGTCAGTCCTGAATATATGCTGGTCTCAGATTGTATAGGGCTTTAAAGATTAACACCAAAAGCTTAAACCTGATCTACTATTTAATCTGAAACCAGTGCAGCTGGCAGAGCACCTGTTGAATATTGGCTCTAATAAAAGTTCCAGTCAGAACATGCAGAGCTGAATTCTTGACCAGTTGCAGTTTCTGGGTCAGTCTCAAGGGTAGCCCTGCATAGAGCAAGTCACAGTAGTCCAGTCTAGAGGTAACCATAGCCAGGGCTGTAGCCAGAATTTTAAAAGTCAGGTGACTTTTTAAAAAGCTGGGGGGCAAACTTTACCATCCACTGTGGGGTTTGCCACCTCTCAAAAGGCTTTTGGGGTAGGGGCAAAAGCTGGAGGCTCTGAAAGTGGTCAAGTCAAAGCAGCCAACCCTAAAACTTTCGAGTCAATCAGGGACTGCATCTTGCATGCAAACAGGGGGATTTCCTTCCTCCTCCCCCACCCAGGCACTTTGCATCCAGCAATTGCATCCCCCCCCCCCAGCTAATTCCAGGTGACTTCCTCTGCCTCCTACTCCTCTGCCTCCCTCTTCTCCATCTGCTGCTTTAGCTGCACTGTGCCCTGCTCAGTGTTTCCAGCTCCAGCTACCACTGATGATGCTTCAATTACTCAGCAATGAAGAGAGAGAGAGAGAATTAGGCTGTGCCCTGGAGGGCCATCTGGAAATCAGGGGAAGTCAAGGGCTGTGCCTCCATGGGCCCCTCCATGGATACGGGCCTCACCATTGCATAGATCAAGGTTTCTTGTGGCCTGGTTATTTTTACACTTCTCCTTCATGACCCACTAAAACTCAGGGATGGAGCCTGGACACTTTGGGGGTGGAGCTGGGAGACAGGAATTATGCCATTTCCTGTGGTGTCACTTCCAGGTCATGGGCCAAGTAATGTCACTTCTGGGGCACACTGAACCAAAACTCCACCTCTTCCGGTGAGGTCACTTCCAGGGCACTCCCCCAAACCTGCCTCTTCTTCTGAAGTAACTTTGTTTTCAGAAAAATCTCTCTGAAACTCATACTGAGCCAAAATGCGGGTGGAAAGTGGGTGGTCTACAACTTTTTCATACATTCCCAGAGTTCTCTCTTTCCACCCCCACACTTGCATGCACCTATCTGTTTGTGTGTTCTTCTCCAGCTTGCAAGCACTCCTAATGCCCATGTTCAATTGCCTGCACCACCTACACACCCCTTCCTCAACAGCACTGGCCAGTGTATACAGTTGGGAGTGCTGTTGCCATTGCCATCAGGAATGCCAGCACTGTGTACCACCCACACTGGGCCCTGGCAGCTCCTCTACCTCAAAATATGCTGACAGATTTAGTAGGCCCTTCCTTCAGCTGCTGCTACTGGAACCCTGCCTCAAGCTACAACCAAGCTTGCTTGTGTCACTCTTCAAAGCTAGTTATTCTCTGCATAACACAGAGATGGGGGGAGGATGCCAAGCAGAGCTCAGGCTTTGTAGCCTGCCAGTTTTCAAGCCTAGCTTTTCTCTGCACAACAGAGAGACAGGGGAAGGAAGGAAGCCAAATGGAGCTCAGGCTTTGCAGCCTGTGCCAGTCTTCAAGCCTAGGTTTTCTCTGCACAACAGAGAGTCGAGGGAAGGAAGGAAGCCAAATGGAGTTCAGGCTTTGCAGCCTTTGTCAGTCTTCAAGCCTAAGTTTTCTCTGCACAACAGAGAGACGGGAGAAGGAAGGAAGCAGAGCAGAGCTCAGGCTTTGCTAGGGGTGGGGCTAGCTTTGGCTTTTCTTGTGACCCAATATGGAGGCTTCCATGGCCTGGTACTGGGTCACGACCCTGCTTATGGGAAACACTGGCATTGATCACTGTGGCTAGGTTGGGGGGAGAAAGGAAGAGGACCAACTGCTTAACCTGGTGCAGATGGTAAAATGCCAGTTTAACCACATATGTGACCTGGACTTCTATTGAAAGAGAATCACACCCAGACTCTTGATGGTCAAACCAGATGACAGTGGGACACCCTCAAGGCCTGGAAGTTGGCATCCCAACCCCACATCTCCCCAGTTCAGCCACAGGATCTACATTTTTGATGGATTTCATTTCAGCTGGCTGTTTAACCAACCAACCATGGCTTCTAGACACTTGGCCAGGGTGGAGCTCAGCCAGGCACTCATCAACTGATATAGCAGGGTGTCATCAGTGTAGTAATATCCCAGCCCAAATCTTGCACCAGTGGGTGAGGGGAGTGCACAAAGATGTTAAATGGCATTGGAGAGACTATTGTCCCTTGGGGGACATCAGTCACATACCAAAGGGTATCATGGTGAAACCTTCTCCAGTAGTGCCACCCTCTGTCCCCAATCTTGGAGAAATGAGACAAGCCACATCTATGTCAGATTTGTTACATGTTTTCTTTATTCAAGTTGGTTAAAACAAAAACTGTTCTGAATAATTTTAATGCTAGATATTCTTCCAGAAGAAATATATTCAGCACCAAAACTTCAAAAGCATACTCTCATCTCTAATGATGTCAACGCTCCCTCATTTGAGTACTATCAGTGATTTTTCTCTGATTCTTCAAACACTTACTGTTGCATGGATTTCCTTTAACTTGGGACCTCTCCGCTATTTAATTTGTTGTTGGACACTAACAGAATTATCTAGCCTAACTTGCAGATGTAATTTGAACACAAAGTACATGACATTTTGCACATACCTTGCCAACCACAGAAGAATAGGTATTAATATAAACTTATAGTAGCTCTTTAATGAGATGATAGATGTGCCATTCAAAGGCCCTGAAATGACACTGAAAAAATTCACAGCTGCATTGATCAAGAAAACACTTAACGTGACAATACAAACAAGCTAATAGGCAGTTCTGCTCTTTCTGTGAAGGCCATGAATTTGCTGCCTATTGGAAAACACATCCTCTGAGCAGCAGAAAATTCTGATGAGAAAAGAGAAAAGAGAGGAATGAGGAATGCAAAACAGTGAGAACATAAGGGGTAAACAGAGTTCAGCTAATACACAATCAATCTCCACAATATACCTTCAAATCAAGCAGTGCCACCTGAAGTGTGTTTACTCAGAAGCATACCCCACTGAGCACAACAGGACTTACTCCCTAATAAATAGACTTAGAATTGCAGCCAAGATCTTAGAGGTTAATGCAGCCAAACTCCATGTGCTCACTCATCAAACAGTTCAGATCCATATGGACAGGGAGAGAAAGAGAAAATAGCTGTAACCCCACCTTTTTTTTTTTACCAACTCCACTTGAAAGATGATGTTATAGAATGACTAACAAGGAGAGGAGATGTAGAGAGAAATAAATGGTGGCGCCAGCCTATTGGATCCTACCTTTCCTAATCAAAGGAGAGCTAGCAGGTGGAAAAAGAATATATACAAGCTTAAGATAACACCCTAGGCTTTGAGGAAACCTTAGAGAAAGTACGTAAAATTCAAATCAATGTTATTTAACAAAGCGGGGTGAGAAACGAAGACAGAAAAACACGTATATGCAAAGTTACTCTAGATGACACAACTGAAGCTAAACCAGAGAGTGACAAGAGTCCTTTTTTTGTTTCTTTTTTCCTATTAGGCCTTCTAAAAGTCTCTCAAAGACTTTCTTTTCTAGTTGGTTTGCTTTCTCAAGAGGCTATAGCTCTCTTTCATACAGCTTTTTTCCCTATACAAAGCTGTCTCTCTCTTCAAATTTCTGACTTCTCCTTTATCCTCAGAGGTTTCCTCTTTGCCAAACACTCTACAACAACTCCCATGGACCCAAAATCCTTTGTCTGCCATAATCCAACAGAGGGCAAACCTGTTACTTGTGAACACTAGCTAGATAGTTTATACTATACACATGACTTGGAGCACAGGAGGCAAGAGACTGATGATGGGGTAATGAGGAAAGAAGTTGGAGAAGGCCCACAGAAGCATATGTTTAAGCAAAAGCAGCCTAGTTCAGAAATGGTTTAGGTTAAGCAGTGGTTTTTAAGGAGAGAAGAAAGTGATAAAGTGAAGTTTATCTGTGAATTGTATGGGATGAAAGGCGCGGGGGGAAAGAGTCTTTTTTTATGGTAAAACAATTTTTATTGGTAACATATGGTAATAAATCTATTTCTTACATCTTTAATAACTTCTTTTATCTATCCCATATATTACTTTCTACCCACCCCTCCCCCGTTACTTGACCCCTGCCGCTGTTATTTACTTAAAATGCTAATATTTAAAGGTACCCTTAACTATTAAAACAAAAAATTATATTCTTCTTTCTAAAACTTAATCATTATCAAAAATTGTCCAATGTCCTTTTATTTTCCACTCTTTTTCTACATATCTTCTAAACTTTTTCCACTCCGTCTTAAAAACTTCTAAATCATAGTCTCTTAATATTCCTGTTAATTTGTCCATTTCACTCCATGTCATAACATTTATAATCCAATCCCATTTCTCTGGTATTTTTTCTTGCTTCCACAACTGCGCATATAATGTCCTAGTAGCTGAAAGCAAGTATCAAATTACAGTTCTATTTCTTTTGGAAATTTTTCCATTTGTAATTCCAACAGAAAAGTCTCTACAACTTTCTTAAATTCATATCCCAAGATCTTAGAAATTTCTTGCTGAATCATCTGCCAATACTTTTTTGCTCTTTCACAAGTCCACCACATATGGTAGAAAGAACCTTCATGTTTTTTACATTTCCAACATCTGTCTGGCATTTTATTGTTCATCTTTGCCAATTTTTTAGGAGTCATATACCATCTATACATCATTTTAAAACAGTTCTCTTTAATACTATGACATGTCGAAAGCTTCATAGAATTCTTCCACAAGTATTCCCAAGTTTCCATCTGTATTTCTTTATTTACATTAATTGCCCATTTAATCATTTGAGATTTCACTACTTCATCCTCCATAGACCATTTAAAAAGTAATTTATATATTTTTGAAATTATTTTTTCATTGTCTCCAAGCAGAAATGTTTCCATTTCTGTTTGCTCTTTTCTTATTCCTTCAGTTTTAATATCATTTTCCACCAAGCTCTTTATTTGTTGCATTTGGAACCAATCATATTTATTATTCAGCTCTTCAGCAGTTTTCAATTCTATTTTGCCACTTTGTATTTTTAATAATTGATTATATGACAACCACTTTTCTTCACCTATCTCAGCTGTTATTTTTATTACTTCAGCTGGCACTATCCAAAACGGTCTTCTCTCATCTCCATATTTCTTATATTTCATCCATGTATTTAGCAAATTATTTCTTATATAATGGTGAAAGAAAAAAACGTCCATCTTTTTTTCCCCATAATACAAATACACGTGCCAGCCAAATTTATTTCCGTGACCTTCCAGCACTAAGAGTTTTTTGTTTAACAGTGTTATCCATTCTTTTATCCCCACTAAACAAACTGCTTCCTGATATAATTTTAAATTCAGTAGTTGAAATCCACCTCTCTCCTTTGCATCTGTCAAAATTTTCATTTTGATCCTTGGTTTCTTCCCAGCCCACACAAATTCTGAAATTTTTCTTCGCCATTTATCAAATTGTTTACTATCTTTCACAATGGGAATAGTTTGAAACAAATACATTATTCTTGGTAGAATATTCATTTTAATTGCAGGTATTCTACCCAGCAATGACAAATTAAGTTTATTCCATTTTAACATATCTTCATCCATTTTACACCATAGCTTCTCATAATTATTTTTAAATAGATCAATATTCTTCATTGTTATCTCCACATCCAAATACTTTACCTTGGCGGTAACTTCACAGCCCTTTAGTCTCTGCAATTCTTGTTGCTTATTTATTTACATATTTTTACATAGAAGTTTTGATTTTTCTTTATTAATACAAAGTCCCGCCAACTCCCCATATTCTTGTATTTTAGCTAACAACAAAGGTGTGACTTGTATGGGGTTTTCATTTATAAACATTATATCATCTGCAAATGCTCTGTATTTGTAAGTAAATCCTTTTATTTTTAATCCTTCTATTTCTTTGTCTTCTTGGATCTGCATCAGCAATATTTCAAGAGTCATTATAAACAACAATGGGGAAACCAGACAGCCTTGTCTTGTACCTTTGCTAATTATCATATCTTCTGTAAGATCTGCATTTATACATAGCCTTGCACGTTGTTCAGTGTATATTGCTTTTATCATTCTTATAAAGCTTTCCCCCAGCTCCATTTTCTCAATTATTGCAAATATAAAGTCCCAGTTTAAATTGTCAAATGCTTTCTCTGTATCAGCAAAGAATAATGCTACTTCCTTTTCTGGATGTCTTTCATAATATTCTACAATATTTACAACAGTTCTAATATTTTTTCTTATTTGCCTTTTGGGAAGAAACCCCGCTTGATCTTCCTTTATAAAATGTATCAAATGTTGTTTAAGCCATTCTGCCAAGATTCTTGTATATATTTTATAGTCATTGTTTAATAGCGAAATTGGTCTGTAATTTTTAACATTTGTGATATCTCTATCTTCCTTTGGTATCAATGAAATAACAGCTTCCTTCCATGTGTTTGGTATTTTCCCTTTCATTCTTATCATGTTCATCAACTTCTGCAATTTCGGTATTAACTCATCTTTAAAGGTTTTAAAATATTTAGCTGTATATCCATCTGGCCCAGGTGCCTTTCCATTTTTCATTGCATTAATTGCTGCTTCAATTTCTATTTTTTCAATTGGATCATTCAAAACTTTTCGCATATTTTCTGTTAAGGGTTCTATTTTTATCTTTTGTAGATTCTCATCCATCTTTTCTTTCTTTATTTTAACGCCTTTAAACAATTTAGCATAATATTTTAAAAATTCTCTTTTTATTCCCTCTTGGCTAACCACCTCTCTTCCATCTATCACAATTTTATTAATAATTTTATTTTCTCTCTTTTTCTTCAGTTGCCAAGCCACATACTTTCCAGGTTTATTTGCTCCCTCAAAAGATTTCTGCTGCAGTATTTTCAAATTCCATTCCAATTCTTTATTTAACAAATGTTTCATTTGCATTTGTAATATTGCAATTTCCCTTATAATTTTCTTTTTCTCTGGCCTTTTCCTCAACTCCCCTTTTTTTTTTCTTTATTTCATTTTGAATGTCCAACAACTGTTTTTCTTTTGCTCTCTTATCTTTATTATTCAAAGTAATCAATATTCCTCTCATTACTGCTTTATAGGCATCCCAGACAGTCTGAAATTCTATATCCTCTTTGTCATTCACTTGAAAGAAAGCTTTAGTTTCATTTTCTAGGTATGTCACTATTTCTTTATTCTGTAGTAAATCTTCATTCAATCTCCATCTTCTCAACTTCTTAGACAATTTTGTAATCCACATTATTGGGTTATGGTCAGCCCCAATTTTGGGTAAAATCTCTATTTTCCTTGTTATAAAACTTAAATCTTTAGTGCCCCACAACATGTCAATTCTGGAAAAAGTTTTGTCTTGCTGAAAAAAAGGTATAGTCCCACACTTCAGGGTTAAATTTCCTCCATATGTCCTCCAAATTTTCTTGTTTGACCAATTTAAAAAAAGACTTTGGCAATTTTGCTTCTTTGTTATTATCCCCCCCCCCCCAGATCTATCCAGTGAATTCTTAATTGTTCCATTAAAGTCTCCCATTATCAAAACTTGGTCATAAGTCAGTTCATCAAATTGTTGTATAACAATTTAAAAAGTATCCTTTGCACCATTAGGCACAAACAATCCCAATAACAATGTGTTGGGGTTTTTTTGCATTTAATATTATTTAATTATTAAATTAAATTATTAAATTATTTAATAATATTTAATATTATTTCTACTGCAACAAATCTTCCTCTTTATCTTTAAACACTAATTTTGGCTCCAATTCTTGTTTAATATTAAAAATCACTCCCCTTTTCTTCTGTTCAGCCAATGAAAAAAATACTAACCCCAATTGTTTATTCCATAAAAATTTGTAATCCTTTTGTTTAGTATGCACTTCTTGTAAACAAACTATATTACAATTTTGCTTTTTAATCCAATGAAACCTTGCCCTTCTTTTTTGTGGTGAATTTAGTCCATTTACATTCCAAGACAGAAATTTGTAATCCATCATGGTGCAAATTCTTTATGTTCTTCATAAAATTTACGCAGTTCCTGTGCATTTGTAATTGTGATTCTTTTCCCCTGAAGTTCAAAGCTCAAACCTTCAGGTATTATCCATTTAAACCTCATTTCATTGTCTTGTAATTTTTCTGTCAGTTTTTTATATGTTCTTCTATCATTTATCACTTGCCTTGGCAACTCCTTCATAATTCTTACTCTGCTGCCTCCCACTATCAATGTCTTTTCAAAGTTTTTGTTCATGATCTTTCCCACCATTTCTTTTGTCATATATCTTATGACAACATCTCTTGGTAAATTATTTTTCTTGGCATAGAGTGAGTTCAATCTATATATGTAATCATACATATTTTTAGTCTCTTCAGGATCTTCCTCCAAAAATTCTGCAATTATTTTTATTATATATATATTTTTAGGTCACCATCTTCCTTTTCAGGTACTCCTCTCAGACGTATCTGAGTCTCCATCAGTTTGCAGTCATGGAATGTCACTTTTTCTTGTATTTTCAACAAGGTGGAGTCATGTACTACTTTCATTCTCCCTTCTACCTCCTGCACTTTTTTAGATGTTTCCTCTGTCTTATTTCTGAGATCTTTCATATCTTTTTTAATCTCTTCTATAATTTTTTTTTTTATGCAGTTATCATCTCTCTCATACCTTTCATCATTCTGGCCTCCATTGCCTCTAATTGATCCTGCTTTTTCTCCATTGAAGTAGCCCTTGTACGGGTTTGCTTGTGTTCTGACATTTAAAAACATCAAAAATTTTGATCTCGCCAATTTGAAATTTGACTATCAAGTTCAAAAGATCAGAGCTTGCTTTTTACAGCAAGCCTAATTTTGCCATCCTCAGAGCTTCCCAGACCAAGATATTACTTTTTAAAGTTTTTAAATCCTTCAAAATGGCAGTCGCGACTTTTTGCTTCTAATTTTTTTCTTTTAAAGGCTACTAAAGTCCATTATAAACAATATGTCCAATAGTATTTATCCTCTTATCATCATCTCAATTATTTCCAATAATTTTTAATGTCCGAACACTTAAACAATATTAATTAAATTTTGACCTCCTTGCAATGGCCGCCAATGTTTCTCAATGGTGTTATAATTCAAGAGTAGGCTTTTTGTCAGCTGCTTCCTGCTTTGCTTGCCACCAAATCTCATTTTCACTGGTAAAGAGATCTCACGATACTTGATGTACTTCTTGTGTTGATTGTATATGCTGCAGGTCTGTGACAATGGTGCTCTTTTTTCAAAACCGCAAGTAGACCAAACAATAAATTCCTTTCCACTTTTTAGCTCTGTCCTTTAATTTACAAAGTCCAAATTTCACCTCTTCCTCCCTTCTTCTTCCAAGCTTTCTAGATTTCCATTTCCCACTTTCTGATTTTATTCTGTTTAACTGTAAATAGTCCCAGAATGAAAGAAAGTAATCTGTAGCTTTTCTGCCAATTATCCAGATCCACACCGGTCTTCTGTAGCTTTAGATGTTTAGCAATGTCCAAGAAGGTTAGGATTCTGTCGAGCTTATGTCAGATAAATGACTCTGAGAACTTCTGCAGATGATGAAAATGCAACTCTTCTCCGGCGACCACTCAAAGCCTCAAAGGAGTCCTTCCCCCCTGGGACTCCCTTTTAACCAAGGTAAATCTCCTCAAAGTTTTCTGTACATATCTTGGACTAATCTCTAACTGAGAAAAGTAGGCAGTAGGCATTAATTTGCCTTCCACTACCCCGAACAGAAGTTCCAGTCTGCTCCCATTATGAGAAGCAGTTCAGCTCGGCATTTTCCTCCCCTGGAAGTCCCCCTTGGAAAGAGTCTTGAAGAGAATTGGGACTAGGGGGAAAAAACCAGCCTGGTATTCAGTGTAAAGAAATCAGCAGGTACCTCAACTTTTGTTGTTTTCTTGATGCTTGGAAGTTGTTGCTTGGAAAGAGTCTTGAAGAGAATTGAAACTAGGAAAAAAAACACAGCCTGATATTCCATATAAAGAAATCAGCTTATTATGGCACTTCAGGAAACAGTGGCTGCAGTCATACTATAGGCTTGGCATGATCTGGCTATGCCTCTAATTACAATGTTTCATTTTGTAAAAGAGAGTTTTGATCAGTCATCTACTCTAAACCAGCTTCACCACACACTTGCCCCATGGTCCATCATTCAGACTGTGTCAGCATCCTTTAAAAAAAAATCAATCACCCATGTGTAGAAGCGTGTATCCAAAACTCTGGCTCCTTTTTGAGAGCTCCACAAGCCCCCTGCCAAGCACTCCAGCCCCTCTCAGCCTCCTTCCCTTTGCTGTTCTTCCTTGGAATACATGGATGGAGTGCAAGTTTATGTAAAATAGACCCATTGACTTCAGTACATTTACCCTTGTGTCAATCATGGGATGCTCTCAAATAGCAACTTTGACACAGAAACAGGAGAGGGGGATTGGGGGGATTTGTTATGCAAAAACACCCCTGCAGACTCTTGATCCAGAATGGCCATGGTGATTGATAGCACCAGGGGAAAATATGCGCTTTTATGCACATAGCTACCTTTTTTTAAAAAAAAAAGATCAAAATAGACGGGAAGGCTAAGGCTTCCCAAATGGCTTGACTTTGGAAGAGGGGAATTCAGGCATCCATAAAGACCAGACTTTCCTCCATGTGCATTAACTCCACTTCAAAGATGGGGCCGAATGGGGTGGTGACAACTGGGGCACAAAAGGCAGATGTTGCTGTCTGATTATTTCCTTTAAATCTGCAAGGTTACCACAATGATATTGGCTCAAACTGCTCATGTGACCACAGCCAGTGTTTGCATCCCTAACAATATTCTTACCCAAGGTTGTTTTTTTTTTTTAGAAGGAATGCAGTTCTGGCTGAATTGTTATCAGGAGGTGTGGCCTAATATGCAAATGAGTTCCTGCTGGGTTTTTTCTACAAGAAGCCCTGTGCAAAACAATGGTGACATCAGGGGTATGGCCTGATATGCAAGTGAGTTCCCACTGGGCTTTTTCTACAAAAAAAGTCCTGTTCTTACCTAATGTGGATGCATTCCACACTGTTTTATGAACTGCAGCTTCTTTATCAAGGCAATGGGGGAAATTTGGTTAGTGCATCTGGTACATCAACTCCACTGTTCTGTGCCTGGAAGAAGTTTAACCTCAGCTACATTTCTTTTCATGTGGTACTTTGTTACAAAAGTACCCTCATCCATTCAAGGAGAAAATGCATTTAATCCCATGCTTGCAAATTTGCAGCTACTTACAAGCAATTTGTAAAATGATGAATTGGGTACAAAGCGCTGTAACAAATATTACTGAAAGCCTTAGCTGCCAAAAAGAAAACACGTGATAAAATACACGATAGATTTGACCTACTCATTACTAATAGGTTCTTGTAATATGACAAAATGCTGACTGGAAATAACAACAAATAATTTTTAAAATTATTGAGGGGGACACAGTCACTATGATACACAGAGTTGTTATTATGAGAACTAACAGATATGTCAGCAATATGCACATATATAATGCAAAGTATACACCAGTATAGCATGCAATCTAAAAAGAATCTCATGACAACATAATGAAGAGTCTATGTCCGAAGCAGAGAAATAACGAAGTCCACACATACTTACTGGGTTGAAGCAAGGTTTATTTTATGGCACCATAAGCAGAACACAGTCGGGCATGGGCCCACAAAATGACTGAGTTAAAATCATTCTACATACAGCCAGTTTTATTCACACCGAAAACAAGCAGGCAGGCCCATATGCTTATCTGATTCAACATTCCCCACCCCCTTGCAATTCCTTCTAGTACTTTTCCATTCCTCCTCTCTTCTTCTGTTATCAGCTGCAGCAAGAAGCTTCTCCAGCAAGAAGCCCCTTTGTGTTATCCTAATACACATCTGTGAACACACACCCACTGAAGGCTGTCTGTGCTTCTAACGAACATTGTATCAGATATCCTCCTTTTGAAGACAAAGCATATTTTTACTCAATATGACAAATATTATTATTGGGGGTATTAATTATTCAGGGGCTCTCCTTCATCCCCCTTTTCAGTCTCTGAAAGCTTATTTAAGTCTGAAAGAGTCTGACCATCATCATCATTAAACAAATTAATTCTGTATGACCACTCAGGAAGGGCAGCTAGGTGACAATTTGGTTTCGACATTCCCAGGAAAGACTAAAATGGGGTAATAAAATAGTATATTGACAGAGATGGGGTAAAGATGGGTCACGGGAGGAGGAGAGACAGTGGCACATCCCAGTATTTTTCCATGTAGAGAAGATGTATGTGTGGGGGAAGGTCACTCAAAGGCATGCCTTGGCTATGCAGCCCAGTCTTCCAATGTGGAGGTTTTTTGGTCTCCATCATGGGGCCTTTCTGTGCACATAGGCTAGCTTGAGAGGGCCCCCCATGTCTTTTAAGGCTACCCTCTTTATTCAGCAGCACTCTGGTATCAATTTCCCCACTTTGGCACTGCCCAATCCTTGGAGTCTGTGTGCCACATTTCATGGTGCACTGCCGATCAGACTTCATACAACCAGGGTTGAGACAGTTGGGTCAAAGGGGAAGGGCTTAGGAATGTCAACTACAAAAAAATAGGCTATACATGAATTAAAAATGAAAAACAATGCAATCAGGAAAAAAATAGGCTATACATGTGTTAAAAAAAAAATCCAATTAGGAAAAAAAACCCAATCCAATCAGGAAAAAAATGTGTCTTGGTACTTAAGACTAACTATCACTGAAATTTGGGATGATCTTGAGAAGGAGGTAGAGGAAAGAGGAGGGTAGAGATACATTTCATTTTTGAGATAGTAAATTGAATAGGGAAATCCATTCATAGTATATGCATTGAATAATTACATATGTCCAGTCTAAATCTGTGAACATAGATCTTGGAAGAATCCTAGGGAACATTTCTTTATCAATAAAACATTACTAGTTACGATGCAAGAATACGAGAACTCATCTCAATTTCTAGACACATAAGCAATAATAAGGGACATATGCAAGTGACATGCTATAAACTGGATCAACTCATGTGCCTTTATGACAAACACCTTGCTGTAGCCTGGGTGATTAAGATACACACATTCAGATATACTTGGAAACATTGCCAGTTGTGGGCAGTCCACATTTGGCCACATTATTCACAATAGAAAAACCATTTCCTGATTAATTCCTTGTTCCCCTCCTCCCTTAGTTTAACAAAAGGTTTTTCTTGAGTTCATGGAGGGTTTTGCACACTATATGCATGACAAACCTTTCACAGGGAAATCTGTTTTTGTTGCAGCCGAAAGGAATTCTTTTTCTGGAAACACAACTTGGAAGTGGCAGTGGAGCTGCTGTTGTGATCAGCTGGGGCAATTAGCCTTTTGCTAGGCAGAGAAATTTCCCTGGAAATGAGTTTTCTCCACAACTCAGTTTGGATGGGGTTCTGGGGGAGGCCTTCCTTCCAGCCAATGAGGCACAGCCAATTTCAGGACCTCTGGGTAGATATGGAAGAGCCTGGAAAACATACTTGGAGAAACAGACAAACAAAACAACAATAGTAAGTGCTTTTCCCCTTTAAAGCTTTCCTTGGCTGTCCACAAATTGCCATAACTTGAGTCCAACCATGTGAAGATAAGGTTGCACACATTATCTAACTTACCACACTTGCTTTGGACAGGAGACTTCCTCCTCACATGGAGTTTCAGTTTGACAAGGTCTCTACCCTTCCAATGTTAAAGGGCAGATTTCATACACCATACATTATGCAGAACAAAAATCCACAATATAAACCTATGCATCACTTCTCATGATTCAAGCTAATGCACATCCATATAGAAAGTGAGCAGCTAGAGGTTCATGAGAGGCTTTTTACTTTGTTGCAACAGATATAAATCTTAAAAAAAGAAACATGAAATTGTGCAGAAGATTGGGAGCTCCAAAAAGATATTATCAGAGTTGGGGTTACCCCTGGATTAGAAAAAGGGTCACAAAAAGGGAAGAAAAACTTCAAAAACAAACACACAAAAGAAAACTGAGGCCTCAATAGAACAATGCCAGCTTTAACATACTGGTATGCAAGGGATCAGACCCAAAATGATTAGAGAACTGGATCAGAAAATTTAAACCACTGGAATTCAGTGGAATGTTCAAGTCTCACTGAACCCCATTTTCCTCTGTGTCAGCTCATCCAAAATTTGTTCTGTGGATCTCACATATGTGTGAGAGTGGGTTTCAACAAACTTTAACAACAAAATCCTAAAAGCAAATAATAGTTAATCCTCTAACAAACAATTCTTAACAGACATACCAGCAATTCTTAAAACTACTATATAATGATGAGCATGCACTAAACTTGAATTGCAGGTCCGGGTTTCCTTTATATATAACAAAACAATCCTGGAAAGCAAATTCTGGTTAATACACCTTGATAAAGAAGGTTGAAATAATGGAGAGGCAGAAACTTAAAACAAGCAAATGGAAATGTGTTATCCAGTAGCAAGCCTGGCCAGGACCGGAGACTGGATTGAAACACAAAATCAAGCAAAATTGGAGTCCTACCATGGTAAGAACATGAAACATAGAAAGGATTTTCTAAACAGAACACTCTGAAAAGGTCAAGCTCCAACAAGATACTATAGATGGAGGCATTAAATAAGATAGTTAAGCATATAGATGCCTCTTTCCACAGGTAAGAGGTTCACCAAATAGCTAAATAGGAAGATTGATATGCACAGTTCATAGATGGAACATAACTATAAATGACATTAAGAGAGCAAATGAAGATATACATTTGAGGAATGCAGAACATTATTAAAGTCCAGATTTCTAATGAAGACCAGGAGTTTTCAGGAATTCTGCCTAGTAAATTACCAACAAATCTAGAAAAGGTATTTCCATGGGAGAAACGACACTGAGAATAACTGGATCACTGGTAAAGCAAAGTATTAGTTTCTTAAGACTTAAGAGAGAAGTTGCACAGTGAGAGGGTAGTTTTACCCATGGAAGGGTACAGATGTTCTTCCATAGCACATGCTATAACTTCAAATGAAAAGAGGTCTTGCAGGAAACAAAAATTGTGAGGCAGAATTTTAAAACACTTCTTTTCAGAAAATAAAAATTCAGTACCAACAACAATGAATGAAAAATTGGGAAGCAGTTCAAAGTAAGATAGAAAACTGTGTTAGATGTAACACTTGAAGACCACATGCTCCTGGTATGAGATGTACTTAACAAAAATCACAAGAGAAATAACATTGCCAAAAGGTTTGATACTGTATTGCTTTAGCAAAATAAATGTTCCATGTAAACCCAAATATGCAAATATAAACTTTTAACCAATTATCTCAGATTAAAAAACTTAACAAAAGGTCTTCTATTAGGTGCACCATTTCTTTAAAACAAAGGAGATCACAAGCTGAATATCTTAAAAGTGTTCCCCTTAAAATTAAAGCTACAAAATCTAACTATAAGGGAAACTGATAGCCACTAGAAAAAATATTTTCAGACTCCAAAGGTAAAGCAAAAAAAAAAAAATTATCAGAGGAAATGCTTCTAATCTAAGAGAACTCTTAGCCTCAGGACAGTTTACAGGCAGGGCCTTTTCTCTAGCAGAGAGGGATTAGCTATAAGTGGAACTTTGAGATGCCAGCTCCAGGCTGGAGATTTCTGAATATTTGAATTAAATTTGAAGATTAGAAGGTGTGCAGTCCATTTTCCTGGACACTTTCTCTCCCAGAGGCACTGGCCTTAATGTTCTGGGCATAACATTATATTTTTGGGAGTGATATCCAGGTTTTACCTGGAGACTGGCACCCTTGAAAAACACAGTAGTGTTTTGAGCAAGCCAAGGAGCTTTCAGACTGGCTTGCTTCTTTCAACATATGCACATCTTTCCTTCCAGGCATCTTCCTGGCCGGGAGTGGTCTTCTAGAACTACTCATTTTGTTTATGGAGACATTTTTGCAGAATTTCAAAAGTTTGAATTTGTATCTTTAAACCCAAAATCAGGAGAAGATGAGAATTCAGAAAAATATCTCAATTGTGCCTCCCCCCTTAGATACCATGGGGCATATATAAAAGATCCTTCTCTCTCTAAGGCTGGGAGAGAGAAAATTGGTTTAACAAAAGATAGAAAGAGAAGATAATAAACTTTGCTGGGCAGTTAATCCCAGTATTCTCTTATCTGATCTTGATACATTTTCCAGGATACAGGTTTTTTTTCAGATTAAGCAACTTTTAAACACAAGATGGGGAAGCTGATGAGATATCTGCCGGGGGGGGGGGGGGGGGTGTGGTTCAGATTTTACACTTCTTATTTCTGTTATTAAGACTAAATTTGGCTAAGTGTCTTTTCTTTCCTAAAATAGCTAAAGAAGGTCTGCAAAAGTTTTCCTAGCCATAATCCAGTGAATGATGCTAGGACAAAAGTTCTTTGCAAAAGAGAAAACTTTGACTCTTTGCAAAGATGCTGGGCATTTACTTCTTTTAAGGAGACTGGATTAGATTTGTATCAGAGACAAGATTTTTTTTCTGATTATGAGAGGAGAAAATTCAAGCTCTCGGTGTTTCCTTATTTGCATGTGAAAAAGGGGATACCTGGAGTTTTCCATCAACTTAGTCACATAGTTAAAATTTTCAAATGACCAAATTTCTTTTTCCCTGACTAGTTATGGATCTGATTTATAAAAGAAGACAGGTCTCTTTCTCTAAAGACACCTGGTTGCTAGTGTATTAAGAGGAGAGACTTGAGGTGAAAATTTTCTTTTCTTCTTAATGTCTCAGGGCACTGCATTCTAAAAAATATATTATTCCTTTTGCCTTTTCTGGTTCTGTTAAAGATTTCAGATTGAGTAAGGAGAAGAGGATTAGCATTCCTTCCCTAATGGGGGAAGGGGAGGAGGACTGCAAATTTGGAATCCTTAACTTCTCTAGGCCAGGCTCCAATTTGGGCTGATCTGTACATGCTCAGAGGCCTTTCCTTGAGCCTGAAATTTATAAAACTGAAGCAGTAAATATTTAACAAGACTAGTTTAATCTCTCTTTCTCAGAGGTATTTGGTTCTGGCATTTTAAAAGTGAAAATAAAGGTTCTGAGTCTCTCTCAATCAAGGCAATAAATTGTATTTGTTTAATTTGCATCCTGGCTGCATTTTGAAAGAGCTGAACTTAAGTTCTTTTTGGCTAACTGTAATGCAGTAGCCATGCACCAACTGAATTTTAGTGATGAGATAGCTGAACAGCCCTAATTGGCTACACCACAAGGGTCTGGGAGGCATAAAAATAACATCATGAGTGCATTTCTTTGCCTAGTCTAACTGAGACTAGAGTCTATTATGCTGAACAGCCTCCTGACATGATTCCATTTGGGGAATCCCTGGGATTACATCTGGACATTTGGACTCTGCATGAGAATATCTAGCTCTCTGAATTTATGCTCAGTTAGCTAGTTATATTGAACAACGTTGCTATTTTGTATGGCTCACTAAAACCAATGCTTTCATGCCTATTTTGTAAAATAAACTTTCTTTAAGTTTATTTTTGTGGTTATTTGCTTTCAGGGCCACCACAATCTGAGCCAAACTTATCCAAACTAACCTTTGGAGGTGCCTTCTACCAATTTGTGAAAACTGACTTGGGGATCACCTTGCTGCAGTGGTGTGGCTTGGTTTTCTCTAGAGTATTCCTAATAGGCAGAGGCTTGACTGGGGCCTCTGTGCTAAAGGATTTATCCAGTCTAGTGGCAACCTACCTTCCTAGTGTTTCTGGGGGAAATACCAGACTTTGGACCTGTGTTGGACTGTCAATTGGCAAGTCTGCTGACCCACCTTGGCCAGACAGGTGGCAGACTTCATCACACTAACAGAGACCTGATCTTTTGGGCAAGGCCACATTCTCTGCACTTCGTTTTATTTCCTGAATGGGGTTGCCATATCCAGACAGGACAGATTGCTAGAGATCTAGAATGGAAATCTAAAGAAAGATGAGATCCCAAAGGAAACAGGCTCTGAGCTCTCACTCACAGCAAACTTCCATTACCTTGCAGAGAAAACTGAGTCTGCAGCTTGGAACTTTGTGGTGTGATTCCAGGAGATCTCCAGGCCTCACCCTTGAGAACTGGCCTCGTTTAATTTTAGTCCAAATAATTGCTTTTCTGTTTCTTTATTTTGTTAAGGGGAGAGAGATCTTTGTTACCTTACAAAGCCAGGTTTCTCTATTCTAAGAGACATTCAAATTTAAAAGCTAGATTTTTCTTGGGGGGAGGGGAGATTTAGGAACAAAGGAGCCTTGCCTGCCCATGTGGAATTACCATTCTCTGACATTCCCCAGAATTCTGGTTTTTAAGTTCCCCATGGCACCAGATGTTTAGACAAGACACTTCTAGGAAAAACAGAAAACAGGAGCTGCCAGTAAGGGGTCTGGCAGCCAGGGAGCCCTGGGAGTTTTCACTCTCTCTCTCTCATGACCCAGTGAGGTTGCCCCACTGGGAACTGCACAAAAGAAAATCCCTCTCGCTTAGAGGCTTTGTCCCCTCTCCTTCACACACACCACAGAAATCCTTCCAGATCCTAGCTTCTGTGCTTCAGCTCCAAAGTGGAGCCTAATAGACTGAGCTTAAGGGGTGATCAGACCCTTCTTCTCTCCTAAGGAGAGGTAATCAGAATTCCCAGACAGTTCATACTCACAATCCTGAAGATCTTCTGGTTCCCTGGACATGTCAGTTCAACCAGGCATGGGATCTTGGTTGGCAAACCGGACACCTTCTCCCACCAGGGCAGAGAGAGCCGGACTCGATCAAAAGTGTGACCATAGTCTGGTCCTCCCACCATGAGGGTGGAAGGCGGATGGCGGACGGCTATGCAACCAGCCAAGGGGAAGGAAATATCCTAACTCCGTTCATTTCCCATTGGTCAATGCACCAAAATGAAGCAAAGAAAAAATGAGGTCCGCACAGACTTACTGGGTTGAAGTGAGGTTTACTTTATGGCACCATAAGCAGAACACAGTTGGGCATGGGCCCCCAAAATGACTGAGTTAAAATCATTCTACATACAGCCAGTTTTATTCACACCGAAAACAAGCAGGCAGGCCCATAAGCTTATCTGATTCAACATTCTGATTCAGCCGCCCTGAGCCTGCCTTGGTGGGGAGGGCAAGGTATAAATAAAAACTTATTATTATTATTATTATTATTATTATTAGTAGTAGTAGTAGTAGTAGTAGTAGTAGTAGTAGTAGTATTAACATTCCCCACCCCCTTGCAATTCCTTCTAGTACTTTTCCATTCCTCCTCTTTTCTTCCATTATCAGCTCCAGCAAGAAGCTTCTCAATGAGGCCCCTCTGTGTTATCCCAATACACATCTGTGAACACCCACCCACTGAAGGCTGTCTGTGCTTCTAACGAACATTGCATCAGATACCCTCTTTTTGAAGACAAAGCGTATTTTTATTCAATATGACAAATATTATTATTATTGGGAGAATTAATTAATTATTCAGGGGTTCTCCTTCATGTCTTTTCTGAATAGTGTCAAATATGGGGCTCTTTGTACATTAAGAAAATAAACTTGATTTTTGTTACTTATTCAGAGTAACATATAATGGATTTAAATAAGTGCCTTGACAAACTCTTCAAGAGGAAAAAATCATCATAAACAGCTTCTGATTCATTTTTTTCCTATGATTTCAGTGCCTGACAAAAGAAAAGCTATCTTTATTCTACTCACAGGAAATAGGAAATAGAGTATTTTTGCTTGTCTTAAAAGAACATTCATCAAAGCTTTGAACAGGATGGTTCTCCAGCATTTAACTGACAACTGCATATTCATTCATTCATTCATAGCATGGCATGAATCAGTATAACTCTTCTTGGTATAGAAGCTGAGAAAAGTGGTGTGTAAGTGACATGCCTTAATCTTCAAAGTATTTTTTTTAAAGCAACTGTTTACCTATTGCTATTTTCTTTTATTTCCCAGAAACAACACAATGGATGCCAAACAACAGACAGGCACAGAGAGATTCCGAATAAGTTGGAAATAACATACGGGGTGAGTAAGGAACTTGTGTTTGCCCCCCAAGGTCAGAATAAAGAGTCAGACACAATGCATTGGTATAAAATTGGGCCACTTTATTAACTATCAAAATAAACGGCAAGGGCACCCAACCAGCGGCCTAGCCAGGGCTAGGGGTCACCGCAACCACTCCCCTGCCATTAGCGGGTGAGACACCAAGCCCCCCAGCTGGAGCTGAGTGACTCAGCTCCCTCCAGGCAGGCCCAGCAGGGAGGCATGCACCAGAGGGCCCAAACCCAGACGCATGTCTCGACGGAAAGGCACCCTCTAGCCGAGCCTCCAGGATGGTCTGCATTCTCCAAACCCAGGTCTCCAAACCACAAGGTTGATCATGCCAGACCCCTAATTCCCCAAAAGTGGGATGCTTCACAGTCCTCCCCTAGCCGCATAGTGCCCTAAACCCCAAAAACCTGCCACTACTAAGGCCAAGTCTCTACTTAGGGCTTAGTGTTTACCGAAAGGCCTGAAGCCACCCGCAACCCTTGCCGCAAATCTCTCAGGAAAAACATGGTACACTTTTCCGAGAGATGCACCCCATTCCCTCTGTAGAGGTCAGGAAATTTCGACGAAATGTCCGGATGGAGCAAATAGTGGCCCAACCTCCCCTTCTAACACCTTTTAAATCTCGTTATTAGCCTTATACTGGGCCCTCTCAATAGCTGCAGGGTCCCAAGCACAACGCCAAACCCGGCGGGGCAGCATGGCTGACCACATTATGATGGTCCAAGGCCATCGCTCCCTAATGTGTGAAAGTCGTCATGGGCCTGCCAAACTTAGGCCTTGCCCTTTAAAAGCCCCAGATCATTGCCTTCCAGGTGCACAATTAAAACCTGAGGAGGACCCGCACTATTTTGAAATAACAAAGGCAGCAGGCCCGGCCACTGAAGGCCCCGGCACCCCCACCATTCAATAAAACATGTTGGCTGAGTTCCAGCTGAGAGCTGACCATGACTGGTGAGTGGCCATGACTGGTGAGCGGCCCAAAACAAGTGGCTATGGCCACAGACGAGAACTCTGTCCAGGAACAAGAGCATCTAAAGAGAAAGAACAGTTAAACAGGCACATAACCAGTAGCAACCAATAAACAAGCTTCCTAAGGCCTAAGAAATGGTTGAACATAAGACTTGTAAGCCGATGAATGCCAACGACCCAAGCGCTGAATAGAAGAGGAAGGATACCCCATGGCAGCAGCCGTTGAGGCTGCCCCGATCCTAAAGAAGTGGGTACCAAACCGCACTCCCGTCAAACCCAGTTTATTTAAAGCCCGTGACGTCACTGCCCAAAACTGATGTTTCGTCAACGGGCTACCATCATGATGGCAAAACAAAAACCCATCATCGGGCCCCCGGACTGCCAAATAAGCAGCCAACGCAGTAACTGGACACAGCTCAAGCTCTGAACAACTACCCAACTCAAGTATCACACCTTTCTGCAACTGATCCGTATTAGAGCAACAGACAGTAATCACTGCCTTGCCCTCAGATAGCCTCAGATCCTTCAATAATAGAGCCTTATCAGAAACATCATTTCTGGACTGTGCCACCAGTTCACTGACTCTCAGGGGCCCCAAAAATGCCACTAAGGAAGCAGCATGAAACAAACATGCTTCAAAAGAAGAAGCACACACTACGTCCCAAACCCCTCTCAAACCCCGCAGAATCGATGGAGACATAGTGAACTGCGTGTCCACTCTGGGTCCGGCCTCTCTGGCCCACCCCTCCAGCATCTTTTGAAGCTGAAAGTCAGCTGTCTCCTCCCTATAACCCAGTGCGTTACTGGCAAAAGCCAATGCCGACAGGCACCCCCTAATGGATTGCATGGCCAATCCCTTACCTCGAAGCGAAACACAGTAGTAGAGCAACTGCTCAACCGTGAGGGGCCAAACAATGCGATACCCTACCTCAGCCATAAAGTCTTCAAACTGCCGCATAGCCCGTTCGTAAGACTTCCTGATGCTGGGCACAATGGCTAGGCCTATCACTCTGCAGACCTTGGCTCTCCAATCAGCCATAGCTCCTGGGGCATTGGCACCGCCTCTCTGTCGGCATCTGGGGCCAGCTGATGAAACATCTCTGTCTGTTTACGAGAGAGAGCGTCAGCCACCCTGTTACTCACCCCAGGAACATGTTTGGCTAAAAACAAAATATTTGGATGAAAGGGAATTAATGACATGGACTACCGCCATATTATCACACCAAAAATGAACAGTGTGATTGGCCATATCCTTCCCCCACAGCCAAACCGCGACTAGAATAGGAAAGAACTCGTGAAATGTAAGATCTCGGTTCACACCTACCTTTATCAGGAGTCAGGCCAACTATTTGCGCACCAGTGTCCACGGAAATAGACTCCGAAACCCAAAGACCCTGCAGCATCATGTCCTCTCTCCAAAAGGAGATTCCATTGAAGGACCAAGAATTCCTGCCAAACCCTCAAATCATCCCTTATGCTGCGGGTAACCCGTGTTCTATGCTGAGGCAAGTGTAACCCTGCCATAGCATCACAAAGCCTTCTGAGAAAAGCCCTCCCTGGAGCAACCATTTTGCACGCAAAGTTGAGGTGCCCCACCAGGTGTTGCAACTCCAGCAAGATAACTTTTTTAAGAAGAAAGGCAAAAATCCTATCCCTCAACTATCTTCTGAAAAGGTACCCTAGACAGCTGTGCAACAGTATCAATCTCAATCCCCAAAACGGTCAGTTTTTGAACCGGACCTTCCGTTTTCTCAGGGGCCAAAGGGACCCCAAGCTCTGCTGCCAGCTCAGTAAAGCATGACAGGAGCTGCCCACAATGTCCAGTCCCCTCAGGACCCACGAACAGGTAGTCGTCCAAATAATGAACAGCATCCTGAAACCTACTTTCTCCCTCACAGCCCATTCAAAAAATGTGCTAAAGCACTCAAAAGCGGAACATGATACAGAGCAGCCCATTGGCAATGCTCTATCCATGTAAAATTGGCCTTCAAAAGAAAACCCCAAAAGCTCAAAATCATTGGGATGCACTGGTAGAAGGCAAAATGCATATTTAATATCGCATTTCACCAACTCTGCGCCCACCCCACCGCGTCGCACTACGGCTACAGCCTGGTCAAAGCTAGTATACCTAACTGAGCATAAATGCTCAGGAATTCCATCATTCACAGACTTTCCTCTAGGAAAGGAGAGATGGTGAATCAAACGAAATTCACCGGGTCCCTTTTTCAGCACCACACCTAAAGGCAAAACCCTAAAAGTACTCACTGGAGGATGCGAAAAGGGGCCCAAGATCCTACCCTCCGCCAACTCCTTGGTAATCTTATCCCTAACAACCTGTTCCAAACCCTTAACTGACTTAAGGTTCCCGGACATAAAAGGAACCCGAGGCCCTGAAAAGGGATCCTAAAACCAACTTTAAAACCCTCTAACAAATACAAACTGTCAGCCCTTCGAGGATACCTTGACATCCAACATTCAACAAATACAAACTGTCAGCCCTTCGAGGATACCTTGACAACCAACGCTCAAGGGGCCCCACCCTTATTGGGCTGGGCCCCTCTCTCTGGGGCAGCTATCAAAGGAGTGTGACCCTCCCACACATGGGGCATTCATGCTTGAACTGGCAAGCCTTCCTGTTACACACCCCAAAGGACCCAAAATCCCAGCAGAGTGAGCGGGGTTGAACCGCCTGTCCCGCTGAACCGCGGGGAGAGCCTGATGAAGTTGAAGAGGATGCGGATGACCTACTCACCAGGTGACCACTATCCGAGCGATCACCCAAGTTAGGCCTAGCCAGGGACATAACCTGCAGCTAAAGCTGTTGATAAATACAATCCCACTGAAGAGACGGATACAGGGCAGCCGTCATCCGAAACTCCTGATCATACTGCAACCAGGTGGGGCCACTAAATGCCGTGTAACCCTTATAAATTATATCTAAATATTGAAAAAGGGCAGCCGCCTGCCAGGGCTGCGCTTGGGCAATAACCCCAGCATAACTACAAAATCCCGGCAACCAATTTGCCCAGGTTCCACCTTCTGCTTTTTTAATTTCTCCTTCTCCTTATCATCCAACTCCTCCTTATCTTTATTCTCCAACTCTCGAAAGACCAGAGAAAAAATGTCCACATACTCCTCTTTCAGGATTTTTTCCCTGGTCGCGGGAAGCAAGTGGTCCCCTAACGGCAAGGCAACGTCCCCAAAGGGCAAAGATGTAAATGCACCATCCCATGAGGAGAAGGTCCTCTCATAAGGGAACCTTCCATACCAACATGCCCTGCCCCCGGATAAGCGCAAGGACCACCTTGCCCACATTGCCAAGCCCAATTTGGCACTGCCGCAACTCCCGGGGAAGCAGGCATCCCTGAACCCGCAGCGGAAGTACCTTGCATGGCCACCAAGGCAGGCCCCCATGATCCCCGTGGCCAAACCTGCCCAGCCAGGCATGACTCCACCAGACCTGCCCTCAAGAATAGACAGCCTGGTAAGAATATTAGCCTGGATACCCTTCTTGGAGTGCTTCACTCCCTCCAACCCTCCTGGAGAAGGGATCCCTGATGCCTGTTCCAAAGCCCTCAACCTGCTTATAATATTAGAGTTGACCGCTACATCACCCTCCTCATCAGAGGTTGATGACGGGGGTGGTGGCCTGTTAGCAGGAGCCTTGGGTGCCTTAGGCGCTGGCTTCTTGCCCTTAGGCTTACCTGACCCTTTACCACCTGGCATTTTACAAATGGCCACTTACAGATACCACCTAAAATGGCTGTCTCCCTTTAACCAAGAAAGGGACTTAAAATGGCCACCAATTGGTAATTTCTCCAAAGCCACCCATCCTCACGAAGAAGGGACTTAAATATGGTCGCCTATTGGTGTTCTCTTCAAAGAACAGCCACCCCACTCAAGGAAGCAATTTAAAATGGCTGACTCAGCCTCACACCTTACCCAGTAAGGCAATCCCCAGCAACCAAGCCACACCAAACACCGCCCCCCCCCCCCCCGGGACTCAAGCCTTCCCAAAAAAAACTACCCAAGAAAAGGGGGGGGGGGAAACAGACCACCCCAGGCTCAAATACCCCCCAAGACCAAAGGAAAGGGCAGGCCACCCCAGGCTCCAATACACCAAGAACAAATGACAAAAGGAGACCACCCAAGACTCCACAGCAGGCCTGAAAAGCAGGCCCCCGTCAACCACACCAGGCTCCCAGGAAAAACTCCACCCCCAAGCCAGACAGACGACCCCAGACAGAGGTCCCAGCCAACCCCCCAGCCCAACAAACCACATGGCCGCCACCTCTGGGCACACAGACGCTCCCTGCTTTCCTCAAGGACCCTCCAGGGAAGCTGCAGCGCGTGATTCACGCACCGAAGACAGAACAGGAGGAGTCACCGCTGCCGATACGGAGGCCTCCTCCACAGCCGTTGACAGTCCCAATGCACCTCAGGACTGATAGCAGGAAGCGGGGAGCTAGCCGTTAAGATGGCTAGACCCCGCCCCCAACATTGCGCGCCCAAATAGGTGAAGCTTGACTCTTCCCTCCCAGGGAGGCAAACTGGGCTAAAGCAGCCTAGCAGCTACGCTGCAGGCTGCAAGCCATAGATTGTGTTTGTGTGTGCGCGTGCCATTTAGAACTTTCATCTTTGTCATTTCTGTAGGATTTGAAAACGAAATAACATCTCTGTGCAGTCAAGGGACCATCTTCAAATAGGACTGGGGCTCACAATTGCTTGTCAAGAGCGTCTGTGTCCCCTTTAACATCCAAGAGTTAGGGGGACTTGTGTTTATGTTTAGTCAAACTGGGAGAAGCACAGAACTGAGACCTGGGTGTCTTGGGGGCTCTTCACTGTGAACAATCCCATTCAGTAAATCAGAACTAGATCCCAGTTTACTCATCACTATTCAAAATCTGGACTAAATTTGCACTGCTGGATCAATAACATCATTCTTTATTTGTGTGAACCTGTTGGACTGAAATTAGGGTAGATGGAATTATGATACAACATGCATATCACCTTAGTTTTTTGAGTGTGAAAATGACAACAGTAGGAAAAGCTGGCTCTACTGAGCCTAAATAGCCTAAATTGCTAAATAGTCTAAATTGCTGTGCAGTCTTGGTCCAGTCACTCTTTCAGGGTAAGCAGCTTCACAGATTATTATGAGGACATAGCAGAGGAGGAAAGAATGATGTACACAAGATAAAATATAGATCCAGGTGGGCAGCCATGTTGGTCTGAAGCAGTAGAACTAAGTAGGATTCAAGTAGCACCTTTAATACTAACAAAAGTTTTATTCAGAATGTTAGCTTTTGTATGTATGTCTACTTCTTCAGATGAGTAAGTAAAGCTTGTAATAAATAGGGAGGGTGCTGAAGAGAGTAGCTTGGGTGCAGTAGACAGGAAAAGCCTTCAGAACTGCTTGTGATTCAAAAGAAACCTGCTGTTCACCTCCCTCATATTCTGTCACAGTGCCACTGGATCAGTGAGTCTGGGCCTGGATCAGACTCAGCTAGCTCAGCTGGACCTCATATCAGTCTTTTGCTGAACAGGCCTTTCTTTGCTAAATAAGCACAGGAACTTTCCTCCACACTTCCCTGGGATGGTTATATTTTAGTTGTCACCACTGTTCCCTCTAAGCTGCAGAGTCTTGTGAGCAAAAATTCTACTTTGTGAGCTACTGGCATTAAAGTTGTGAGCTACCGCATACATTAGTGTGCTCAGAGGTCATCCTTCCTGAACTAAGACAAAAATATGTGATCTGGAGGCTAAAAATTTGTGAGCTAGCTCATCCTAACTCAGTTTAGAGGGAACACTGGTTGCCACATTCTTCAATGAAATTGTAACCCATTTAATCCCAGTGTTTGTGTCTGCCTCTTTATATAGCATTCATCAACCAGTTTTGTGACTCAGTACTGAAATGTGCAGATGTGCCTTGCTTCAGACACCAGAAGGTGTCCCTCTCTTTGTTTCTCATTAGCAGAGCTAGCGGTAAGTGCCAATTCATTTTCATGGAAGAAATGGCTATGCTGCTGGGGCTGCCTTCCAAAAAAAGAAGTCCACTAGCACAATTGTTGAGTCTTATTGATCTCATAGGGAAGGCTGTTTTGGCAATGGAAGAGTCAATTCTCAGGGGAGATCTGTGATTTTATTTTGAAAGTGTACATGCCATCTTCTGAAGAGGATAAATGAAGACTGTAAAGATGCTTATAACTAGAATGCAATTACAGCTAACCACTCTATATAAAAAGTGTGCACGTGTGTGGGTTTGATACATCTGAATTGAATCTGTCCCAGGCTATTTTCCATTTAACCTTGTTAAGATTTTTTGTAATCAACATTTTTCTGGTCTACAAGACCCAAATTAAATATGTATTCCAGCTTCTTGCAGCAGCATCTGAATATAGCAGCTGTTATTTGAGGTTTTGCCAATATTCAAGATATTTCTGATATACAGTGATGCATGAATTAAGATGTACGAGGTGGATCTTAGAAGCAGGGCCGTGATCCACAGAAAGTGGAGATTTTCTCAGAATGTCTGCATCCAAAGCCCTAGAGTTAAACCCCAATTACCCATCATACCCTTCCCCCAAATTAAAAAGCAGTATTATAGTTTGGTATAGGAAGTTTGCACAGGTGTCTACCTTTACCTTTATAGGAAGTTTCAAAACAGAATGGCTGCTGGTGTGTTCATGCTGTTTTTGCATAATCTTTGTCTTCTTGAACACCTTCACCCAAATTACATCCTTATTATTCTATTATTACACCTCATGATTCCTTTGAGGGACAGTTCTCTTGTGTTCACTTTCCTTTGCTAGAATTACACCAGGTTTATGGCAACTTTGTGGCAGCTGTTTATTTACGAATGAACAAGGGGCACATAAGCAGAAGCAAGCACAGCACAGACTCACCCAGGCGCTGCCATTTGCAGATTGGGGAGAGAGCAAGGAGAGGAAAGCTTTTGGCAGCGTCAAACTGTCCACAAGGTCAGGAATGGGCCAGATAGGCTGCAGACTGATCTGGCTGGCTTTGACAGCCGTGGCTGGCCTCAAAGGGGCAGGGCGGAGCAATCCCCATTGCCTATTAAACCTCAAGCCTCGGCCATCTCTCCCCGAGTTGGTGCTCTGTGGTTTTTCATGGATTAGCCCTCATTGCTCCAGAAAAAAACAGACACCTTTACAGACAGAGCAGGCTGCCTGGCTTCTTCTTTAATCAGCACAGAGCTGATTTAAAGGGCTGCCCCATCTGCTTTGTGGCCAAATGCTCCACACTGCAGCTGACTTCTGGCTCACTGACTTGCTGTTTAAATAGGGATAGCCTTTTATTATAGACATGCAGATCAGATTGGAAGGGCTGTTTTGGAGCTTTGGCAGCCACGTGCTCGGGGATGGGATGAGGGCAGCCAGCTTGTACTTTGAACAGGGGATAGCTCCTGCTATCTCCCTGCAGCAACCTGTAATTCATCTGCTCTAGTTTTTTTCTGAGGCAACTGGAGTGCAACCAGGGTTGATTGCCTAGCAACATGACTTTCTCTGGTGGAATGGACAGAGTCATTGGGGCCTTTGCATCAGTGGGGCCCAACAGTATTGGGGGCTCGTGGTTGGGAGCACCAGATGTCACAGCATATTTCACTCTGGCAGCATTGGATAGGGCCTGTGGGTGTGGGTGCGCTTAGTTGAGGGTAACACTCACCAGGATTTGGCATTGCCCTAACCCTAGAATCTTTGCTGCTCATAGTACCTTGGATTTTGTTGTGGCTTGCCATGTGACAGACATGTGTTGTGACTTGCCATGTGGCTTATAACTATCATGACCTAGGGGCATAAAACTGCATGGGCGTTTTCGCACTCACCTTCAGCCGGCGCGACCCCCCTCTTCACCGCGCAGGATCTGCGCGGATTTCGCACTAAACGCCACGGAGCAGCTGGAAGAGCCGAAACTCCCGGCGCAAAAGCCGCGCAAACGGAAACTGCCTTTTGGCGGTTTCCGTTTGCGCCGCAAAAGCGCCGGGAGTTTCCGGCTCTTCCGGCTGCTCCGTGGCGTTTAGTGCGAAATCCACGCAGATCCTGCGTGGTGAAGAGTGGGGTCGCGCCGGCTGAAGGTGAGTGCGAAAACGCCCCATGTGCTGAATCACAGCTGGTTATAACTATTATTTTTTATAGACTGATGAAGGTCATATGTTAGAATTCATCAGTTTATATTGTATAAGTGGTTTATAAAAATAAAATATTGCAAATAAAAATTTACACACATAAATTAACAAATAATAAATAATGTCTTAGTGTTTACATTGCTTATCAGGGGTAAGGGCAGTTCATTGGTGGAATATTAAGCACAAGCTGGTTGTATGTTTTAAGAGGGTGTATACTGAGGTTCTCTTGTGGGTTTTTGCTGGTAATTCCCATACTTGACCCATACTATTCACTGGCCATGCCTCCAAAGAAGGCCTCTGAAAAAATGTGCAAATGGCTGGGTTCCAGATCAACATGAACTGATGGTAGGGCATGGGCTGCACTTCCAGCCCCATCGGACAAAGGCCCTTCTCCCAAAGGTGCTCCTTACAGCACCAGGGGCACATCCCACCAGGCTAAGGTCTCTGGTGCCAGCCCTAGGAAGTGCTGCACAGTCCCCTGCCAGGGCACCTTTAGGGGAACCAATGCATTTTGCTCTGGTGAACAATATGGCTACCGTGTGAATCTTACAGAGCAGAGGCTTATTACCAGAACCAGGGGCACCCACCTTTTCACCAGTCATCCTTTTAAGCTGAGTTGGTGTGAACTAATTCACGGTTTTTTAGCCTTCAGGTCACACATTTTTTTCTTAGTTCTGGAAAAATGGCTGCAGAGCAAACTATTTCATGCAATAGCTCACAACTTTAATGCCAGTACCTCACAAAGTAGAATTTTTTCTCACAAAACTCCACAGCTTACAGGGAGTATTGCTTTAGACTATTGCCTTTTAGCATAAGGCAATGGGAGTCTACTACCCTTGGAACTCCTTTCTTGCCCAGTATGCTATCGAAGGCTGGAGAAGGTCCTCTCTCTGCGAGCCAGACTCTTGAAGTCCCATCACTCTGCTGATGTTGCACAGTTTTATGCGACAGATTCCCCATTTGTGGTTTTTCACATTTGAGAGTACTCTCTTTCGTGCCATCTTTACCCTGGCCTTTTTGCAACAGCAAGCTCTTGGTGACTTTACCGCACAATGTTTATTTATGTTATGTTAATTTTGTCTAATGTTTTGCATATTAGTTTACCATTTTTATGTTAAGCTAATGACTCTGAATGGTTGCCTGATACTTCCTCAGTGGGTATCAATTGTTAGGAGATACTCCTTTGTCAGCTCTGTCAAATATATAAGAGGAGGTCTACATAAATCCTATTGTTACGATGATTTAGATGAAAAAGCAGATAACATTTTCCCCATGCATGTCATAAAAGTACACATAAAAAGTACACTGACTTTCTGTGTGTGGTGTAGTTGTTAACATGTCAGCCTAATATCTGGGAGACCCAAATTTGGAAGCTTTCTGGGAGACCTTGGATCAGTCACACAGTCTTTGCTGACTAGCTTTGTTTCCCATAAAGATGCATTCTGAAAAGGAAGTGAAGAAAAATACAACCACATTCCCAGTCCTCTAGATCACTGGCATATTGACATAGCTTATGTGACCCGATTTTATCAGCAACATTTGGCTCTGAAGTAAAGAGAAGAACTAGTTTTTGTACATTAGAGTCAATTCTTAGAAATAAATATTGGGAATGTGTTGACATTTTAAAAGATGTAATCTACTTCTTAGGACATTGAGCAAAGTTTCTGCTCTCACATAATTATGATGATCCTCCTCTCCCCCCTTCCTTTCCTTCACCAAGATTAGAATTTTGTCCTTTTGACCTATCTAAATCCCAGAGAGCATTTTGCAGGGTTTAAAAAAAAAATTAAAAGCCCTATAGATCATAGTGTCCTGTTTGTTCCTTTCCCATTTTCATATGTCATCTGACAAAGTTGGGATGTATTCATCGCAAGAGGTCAACATTTCTTTAGAGGATGATGTACCAATTCTTGCTGATGAAGACTAATCCAATCTTTTGCTTGCAATTATCTTACAGAAGATGGAATGGTTTAGGAGAAAGTGTTCCTTAATTGCATCCTCTAATGCTGTTTTTCTCAGTTCACATCACCATTCCTTCTGGACAGATTTCCAGCTAAGATACAAATGTCCTCTACAAACTCTGTATTTGATAGGGGATGACTTCTGTATAAAGAAGGTACTTTTTTGTATATTTTGTTAGCCACCTTAGCAGCTCTTGTAAGGGTAGAAAGGAGGGATACAAATTTTGTTAATAATAATAATCCTGTTAATGTCACTTCTTCCGAACAAAGTCAGTATTGTGGAAGGTTTTGGCTCTGCAGTCCATGTCACTGTCAAGACTTGAGATCCTGATGTGTTGGCTTCAGAAAGGCAAGTGGTCCTAATGCATCAAGTCCTAGCCTTGCTAGGAAAAAAGTGTTAAGGTATCAATAGTTCTTGGAGACTCTAGGCCAGGTATGTCCAACAGGTAGATCACAATTCACCAGTAGATCGCGGAGGGGTCAGAGGTAGATCACCAGCCCCACTTGGTCGCATGGTTTGCTGGACAGGTGTTTGGGGGTTTTTGATGATTGTTTGGTGTGGTGGTATTTGATTATTGGTGCCAGTATGATGAATTCTTATTTTTACTTTTAGAACTGCATGTGTGTTTTTGGCATTATCCAGAGGTCTTCAGTTCCTGTCGATTTTTAATACTTTGGGACAGTGACAGTTTTGGACCAGATTCAGCCAGTGTTAACTTAGCACCCTAGCCACCCCAGTAAATTGGCTGCACAGCAACAGTTGATGGCGAAGCCAAGGTCACATTCGGTCAATGCAACCACGGCATCCTTCAAGGTCAGCAACCTGATTGCAAAGAAATGCAAACTTTTCAATGAAGGAGAATTTGTAAAAGATTGTTTTCTTGAAGCAGCAGATAATCTTTTTGAAGGATTTAGAATAAGAAAGAGATCATAGCTGCTGTTCAAGATGTACAATTGTCAAGAAACACCGTCGTGCGGAGAATAGAAAAGATGTGTGGAGACACAACTAAACAATTGTTGGAGGATGTTTCAGTTTGTGTTGCTTTCTACTCCAACTGGATGAATCTACAGACATAAGAGACATAGCCCAGTTACTAGTCTTTATCCGGATGGTTTTTGAAGACTTCAGTGTTAAAGAATAACTACTTGGAATGATTTCTTTAAAAGGGAGAACTACTGGTCAGGAAATATTCAGCTCTTTCCATTTTTTTGTGACAAAGTGTAATCTTCCATTGCATAAACTTGTTTCCATCACTACTGATGGAGCAAGAGCAATGACAGGTGAGGTTAATGGTTTCATAGGCCTCTGTAGACAGCATGACGACTTTCCAGATTTCCTTTCTTACCACTGCATCATTCACCAGCAAGTTTTGGCAAGCAAGAGACTCAATACAAGGACTGTCATGGACATCTCCCAAAACTGTAAATTCAGTTCATGGAAGATCACTTCAAAGATGGCTTTTCAACCTTACTCTTGATGAAGGGGCAGTGGAAATCATTTTGCAGACAGATGTAAGGTGGCTAAGTAGGCACAAATTTCTGCAAAGATTTCATGATTTGCTGAATGAAATAAGAAGCTTTTTGAAGGAGAGGGGAGATGACAAAGCAGAGTTGAAAGATGAGGAGTGGTTATGTGATCTTGCATTTCTCACTGACTTTGCAGGTGAACTAAGTGATATGAACATTGAACTACAAGGTAAAAACAAATGCATTGGTGAGATGATGGGTACAGTTTCATCCTACAAGAGCAAATTTGAGCTAATGATGACTGACCTTGCAAACAACACTTTTGATCATTTTCCTAATAAGCAGGACCATCTGGGTTTCAAAGGCATATTCAAATTTTGTTTTTCAGAACAAGAAGTATGTGACAGAAATCTGCTCTGTTATCCAGGAATTCAAAAAAAGATTCTGTAACTTCCAAAGAATTGAAAAAGTTGTGGAGTACTTGTCATACTCATTCAAAGCAGATATGGACATTAAGGAAACTGCAGCTGCTATCAGTAAAAATGACTCATTGAACAAGGCATCTCTTGAAAACGAAATAATAACCCTTAAAAATGACATTTTTCTCAATACCCGTGCTGAGCAAGAATTGTTTTGGAAGCTAGTGCCTAGAGACAAATTTCCCAACTTGAGATGATGCAGTGAAGCTGTATACTCCTGTTTTGGTTCAACTTATTTGTGTGAATCTGCATTTTCCCATCTGAAAATGACAAAGAGTACACAGCATTCCAACATGACAGATGAACATCTCCAGGATTCCCTGAGACTGGCCCTCACACAGTATTCACCCAACTTCAAAAAGCTGGTGGATGAAATGCAGGCTCAGACGTCTCTCTAATTAGCAAGAGTGAAGTTTTAAAGATTGCGCGAGATCAGCCTGGATCAATACTTGACCTACATTTAACACAAATTACTCAATAAAAGTTAAAGAAAGTTATTAAGACAGTTAAAGAAAGTTATAACAATAAAAATGTAAGAAAAACTGTTCTTAGTTCTTTCTGGATCTTGAACATATGAACATATGAAGCTGCCTTATACTGAATCAGACCCTTTGTCCATCAAAGTCAGTATTGTCTTCTCAGACTGGCAGTGGCTCTCCAGGGTCTCAAGCTGAGGTTAAGAACATAAGAACATAAGAGAAGCCATGTTGGATCAGGCCAACGGCCCATCAAGTCCAACACTCTGTGTCACACAGTGGCAAAAAATGTTATATACACACATACACTGTGGCTAATAGCCACTGGTGGACCTGTGCTCCATACACTGTGGCTAATAGCCACTGATGGACCTGTGCTCCATATTTTAATCTAAACCCCTCTTGAAGGTGGCTATACTTGTGGCCGCCACCACCTCCTGTGGCAGTGAATTCCACATGTTAATCACCCTTTGGGTGAAGAAGTACTTCCTTTTATCCGTCTTAACCTGTCTGCTCAGCAATTTCATCGAATGCCCACGAGTTCTTGTATTGTGAGAAAGGGAGAAAAGTACTTCTTTCTCTACTTTCTCCATTCCATGCATTATCTTGTAAACCTCTATCATGTCACCCCGCAGTCGACGTTTCTCCAAGCTAAAGAGTCCCAAGCGTTTCAACCTTTCTTCATAGGGAAAGTGCTCCAGCCCTTTAATCATTCTAGTTGCCCTTCTCTGCACCTTCTCTAAAGCTATAATATCCTTTCTGAGGTGCGGCGACCAGAACTGCACACAGTACTCCAAATGAGACCGCACCATCGATTTATACAGGGGCATTATGATACTGGCTGATTTGTTTTCAATTCCCTTCCTAATAATTCCCAGCATGGCATTGGCCTTTTTTATTGCAAACGCACACTGTCTTGACACTTTCAGTGAGTTATCTATCATGACCCCAAGATCTCTCTCTTGATCAGTCTCTGCCAGTTCACACCCCATCAACTTGTATTTGTAGCTGGGATTCTTAGCCCCAATGTGCATTACTTTGCACTTGGCCACATTGAACCGCATCTGCCACGTTGACGCCCACTCACCCAGCCTCAACAGATCCCTTTGGAGTTCCTCACAATCCTCTCTGGTTCTCACCACCCTGAACAATTTAGTGTCATCCGCAAACTTGGCCACTTCACTGCTCACTCCGAACTCTAAATCATTTATGAACAAGTTAAAAAGCATGGGACCCAGTACCGAGCCCTGCGGCACTCCACTGCTTACCGTCCTCCACTGCGAAGACTGCCCATTTATACTCACTCTCTGCTTCCTATTACTCAGCCAGTTTTTGATCCACAAGAGGACCTGTCCTTTTACTCCATGATTCTCAAGCTTTCTAAGGAGCCTTTGATGAGGAACTTTATCAAAAGCTTTCTGGAAGTCAAGGTAAACAACATCTATCGGGTCTCCTTTGTCCACATGTTTGTTCACCCCCTCAAAGAAATGCAACAGGTTAGTGAGGCAAGATCTTCCCTTGCAGAACCCATGCTGAGTCTTCCTCAATAACCCGTGTTCATCAATGTGCCTACTCATTCTGTCCTTGATAATGGTTTCTACCAACTTTCCCGGTATTGAAGTCAGACTGACTGGCCTGTAGTTTCCCGGATCTCCTCTGGAACCTTTTTTAAAGATGGGGGTGACATTTGCTACCTTCCAGTCCTCAGGAATGGAGGCAGATTTCAATGAAAGATTACAGATTTTTGTTAGAAGATCCACAAGTTCAACTTTGAGTTCCTTCAGAACTCTCGGATGTATGCCATCCGGACCCGGTGACTTATTAGTTTTTAATTTGTCTATCAGTTGTAGGACCTCCTCATTTGTCACCTCAATCTGACTCAGGTCTTTCAACACCCCTTCCAAAATTAGTGGTTCTGGGGCGGGCAAAAAGTTCTCGTCTTCTACAGTGAAGACGGAGGCAAAAAATTCATTTAGCTTTTCAGCCATTTCCCTATCCTCCTTCAGTAATCCTTTTACCCCATGGTCATCCAAGGGCCCCACTGCCTCCCTGGCTGGTTTCCTACTTCTAATATATTTGAAGAAAGTTTTATTGTTGGTCTTTATGTTTTTTGCAATATGCTCCTCATAGTCCCTTTTTGCCTGCCTGATCACAGTCTTGCATTTGATTTGCCACAGCCTGTGTTCCCTTTTACTAATCTCACTTGGACTGGTTTTCCACCGCTTAAAGGAGTCCTTCTTACCTTTTACAGCTTCCATTACTTTATTTGTTAACCACGCAGGCCTTTTCTTATGCCTGTTTGTGCCTTTCCTAACTTGTGGTATGTATTTTATCTGAGCTTCTAGGATTATAGTTTTAAATAGCGTCCAAGCTTTCTCAAGGGTTTTGACCGTATGTACCTTTCCTTTCAGTTTCTTCCTCACATGCCTCCTCATCTCAGTGTATTTACCCCTTTTAAAGTTAAACGTGGTTGTGGTGGTCTTTTTGGACAACTCCCTATTTATACAAACGGTGAAATCAATAACATTATGGTCACTGCTCCCAAGCGGCGCAATCACTTTTACATCTCTCACCAAGTCTTGGGCATTACTTAGGTTTTTTTCACACCTAAATAGGTTTTTTCACACCTATTTGCCTGGACCCTTTTTTTGGAGATGCCAGGGATTGAACCTGGGACCTTCTGCTTCCCAAGCAGATGCTCTACCACTGAGCCACCATCCCTCCCCAATCTTCGTCTCTCTGTTTTGCTTTTGCTTATTTTGATTACCAGTAAATGACAGAAGGGGAATTGTAAATGGGGGTGGGTGATGGAACCCAACTTTGGTGGGTTAAAATCTAATTCAAAACTAAGTTGAAACTTAATTTTTATGGTGGTAGATCACAAGCACTTTTGTCCAGAAAAAATAGATCATGACCTGTTCGAAGTTGGACATGCCTGCTCTAGGCTTTGGCTCAAACGCCTCTGGCAAAAAGGGTTACAGAAATGGAACATAGGGTTACCAGGTTCCACTGCTGTGCTGATGGGGAGCGGGAAGGACATTTCCTGTAGTGGGAGGAGTGCCACAATGTAAGAAGAAGACTGCAGATTTATACCCTGCCCTTCTCTCTGAATCAGAGACTTAGAGTGGCTTACAATCTCCCATATCTTCTCCCCGCATAACAGACACCCTGTGAGGTGGGTGGGGCTGAGAGGGCTCTCACAGCAGCTGCCCTTTCAAGGACAACTCCTGTTATGGCTAACCCAAGGCTATTCCAGGAGGTGCAAGTGGAGGAGTGGGGAATCAAACCCGGTTCTCCCAGATAACCCGGGATCCCTGGTCCACACACTTAATCACTACACCAAACTGGCTCTCTATGTATGTCACCTGGATGTGGTGTAGGCATGCTGGGGATATTGGGTTGCAACTCTCTGGTTTGAAGGCAAAGCTTTATGGTAGATTTAGCTACAAATCATAGAGTTTTGCTCAAAAACCAGAGCATCACTGCCTGATGTCTCAGATGTCCCTACATAATTTCTGGGTTATGTAGCAGTTATTTCCAACTTCTCAGAGGTAAGAGGGGGTAATTTGGAGGGAGAGGAGCACTCAAAACCAGGAAACCCCCACACACACCTGGACCAGGGCATATGGCAGCCCTAGAACAACAACAGAATTTAGGTCACAACAATTAGTCATCAACTTGTCAAGATATCCCAACTGGTAATTGTGACAGCTATAGGACGGGGTGAGACTCTGAGGCAATTGTCATCTTTCTTTTTCTTTTTACCTTTTACTCCCTTAGAAGCTCATTGACTAAGAATGAACATCTAAGGTCCTTTTAACTAGAATATAATGCACATTGTGTGGTGCTCTGTGTTTTGACATTGGTGTTTAATCTCTGCCTTCTAATGATAGCCTCCTAAGAAACTCATAACCAAGGGCAAAAACTTGCAGCCACTCAAGATTAGCAGTCCATGAAATGTGATGGGTTACCTTTGTGAGGAAAAATTAGCTACCCCCTTTCTATGTATGTGCAAAAGTGCTTAGCAGAGGATGCAGCTCCAAATCCCATACCACATTTTTTAAAAATCACATCAGATTTCTGAATCTATTAAAGGCCTTTTTATTTTGTGTTTACTTTTCATTGCATGCTATTGGTTTTCAGTGGTTACATACTCCCCATTTTTATAAGTGGCAAGAAATCCCAGGAATGTTACCACAGCATTTGATTTCCTTTTGGATGCGAGAGTACTGAAGAGATATGCTGAGTTAGAAGTATCCATGCCATGTGAAGTTAATAGCCAGCCTCTGCAAGTCAGAAGCAATTCCCCACCCCCAAAAAAATCATGATACTGAAAATCTGCAGTCACCTCACCAATTTTTGTATGTATTTATACAAAAATGGTCAATGGGAGATTCTGCAAATTGAAAACAGTCACAAGCACTGCATATCACATCCCTGAGAGAAAAGAGCACATAGATGTATGCAGGACATTCAAGCAAAATAAAATACAAAACAGAGTGAAAGAAGAATAATGAAATGAACGACAAAGTGTGAGATTCCCTTAAAAACTCAGGGTGCATTCACACACACTGAATAACACACTTTGCAACTGGATTTTTACTGTGTAAGAATAGCAAAAATCCACTTGCAATTTACAGTCATCATGTGAAAGCACCCCCACTTTGATGTTTTCCACCAGACCAGTTAACAGATTTTCCTGTATTGCACAGTTTAATAGCAACTTTAACTGTAGGCGAAGGTTTGTTAACATGGAAATGCTCCGAATTTCCAGCAACCAGACTAGATGCAATACAGGGTTATCAGATCCCTCCATGGATTTCTTTAACTTAAGAGCAATTACAGAACTATGGAAACGGGTGAGCAGGTTGACCCTTTCTCTGGCATCACTTAATTGCTCTCTGTCACAAAGCTGCCATTTCCTCTGCGGGAAAAATATAGGCTGGTACTTGCCTTTCCCATGAGGAAAATAGCACATCCAAGGTGGTAATTTCCATAGTGAAAAATGGGGCCAGGGGAAGGATTAACTCTCTCATCCTCCAATATCACAGCTCTGATCCAGTTTGGGATTGTGCATGGTTGCTCTTAACTAAAGAAAGAAAAAGAAAGCTCATATTTTAACCCCCAAATACAGTTGATATAGTTGGTTATTTTTAAAATTTTATTTTAAACTATTTATTTTAAAAGACTTGTAATTCTTCTCCTATACAAAGTTTTCTGACATAACCAGGAAAACAAAGTATTGCAACAACAAAATACTAAAAACAAGAAAAATGAATGAAAAATGAATAATTTCCTCTGTGTAAGGTTTTGCCTGGACATTATCATAAGAGTCCTTCAGTATATGCAGAAGAAACTTTATTAATAGATCAGGTAGCAACTATTATCAGCATGCAGCCAGACTAATGTGGATGGGCAGTCCCCTAATAATTATACCTCTTGAAATAATGGCTCCCCTTTTTCCTGCGCCCACCAAAGTCGTTTGAATTAACTATTAAGAAGTCTTTTTCTCAGGCCTCAGTGTTGTTTCCATCAAGGTCACATTCCTCAGGCTCATCCCAGATCAGTTGGTCCATATCAGTGTTGCCTGGAGAGACCAGATTAGAGCTGTCTCCCTGCACTCCCTTTCCACCTGCAAACTGGGAACATCCCACTACACACAAAGCACTGAATGTTTAAGAAATACAATGGATGTTAGTAGTAGTTAGTAGTACATCATACGGATACAAATACATCTGCAAAATGATGAGTTGTTAATGAGCAAAGTTAATCATACCAGCAAACAAGTAATAGTGCCATCTTCAGCTATACTTGGGGACCTGTTCCTGATATATCACTAATATAAACAACAGTCACACAAACTCAATAAGGACAAAGATTAAAAAAGATTTTAAAAATCCATGATAAGATTAAACATGTGGTGGTGGAAAGTGCCATAAATTTTCAGCCAATTTATGGTGACCCAGTAGAATTTTCAAGGCAAGAGATTACTAGAGGTGGTTTGTCATTGCTTGCCTCTCCATCATGATCATGATATTCCTTTGAGGACTCCCATCCAAATACTAGCCATGGCCATCCCTGCTTCATGTCAGAGATTGGCCTAGCCTGAGCCATACAAGTCAGGACCAAAATATGTATACCCAACAAAATAAACAAATCACCCAAAGGTGCTTAAATTTTTTTTAGACCCAATGCCTAAAATTCAGGTTTTGCCTAATAGATTTACCCTGAATTTATAGTATGAGTGGTTCTAAATAGCTCCAGATTTTGTCTTTGAAGATAACATTTTTAACCTATTTAACACTCCTCTCTCTTTCTTGGCAGCCATATTATTTACATTTCCAATTAATTTTCTCATCCCAGGGCCAACATCATGTTAACATTGGAGTCTCACGTAAGCCACTAAATACATAAATTGCGTTTATGGGATTGCGTTTATGGGATTGCGTTTACATAGTCTGCTCAGCGCACATATCTGTCTCATCTTCCAGGCAACCAGATATCCAGGTGCTCTGGATATCATAACATCTGCACAGGATTGTATTCATGAAATTCAGTATTTGCAGGCCCAAAATACAGCTGATCCCCAGATGTTTCATGGGTAGTTTGGGCATCCACGTGTTATGTTACTTTATATACATAAGCCCTATATAAATATTATGTCCAAACTATTGCTATCTGATAGGTCTAGAGGTGAGACAGCTGATCAATGTCCATGGTAGGAGCATGATCTTACTCTGCCAATATCCACAGTATCCTACAGCCTTGCCAATTTTTGCATTATTTGAATGATTTTATTGTTCTTTCAACTGCACTCTAACTTATGGCTCCTGCCTGGAATTTCTGTGTTATCATGCAAGTTGTTGATTTCTATATTAATCAATGAAATAAACAGTTAAGTCATGTATCTAAGAATGAACTTTACCCCACAGTGTGGATCAAAAAGCCTGTAGGGGGAGGGACATAGAGGGCTAAAGTGACGATTTCTGCAAACCAAGGAGAATGCCCAGGTTTGCAAAAAAAATGAGAAAAGTTAAAAAAAAAAAACCCACCAAATCACATGGGTTTAAAAAGCAGAGGTAAAAAGCAGTGCCAGTGCAACCCAAAAATGTACACCAGAGCTCTGACAATATTAAGGAAATTGACATAAAGCCAACGATATTGGTGTAAGAAGTGGTTTTGTTCTACAGCACCTACCAACACCAGGAGGAAGAGGACCCTGCTTGGTGCCTAAGGCATTATAAGAACATTTTACCAGGACTCTGCTGCTACCACGGGAGAGATTGTTTCCAGACAGGGCTGAGGAAGACGAACTGCTCAGCCCTCCTTTTGAATGTACCTGAAGCCTACTAAGAACTTTGTCCTGAGAAAGGATTCAGATGGGTTATGCGATTTTTTATCCATTTCTATTGTCCATTTCCCTGACCTAGATAGCCCAGGCTACCCTAATCTTATTAGATCTTGGAAGCTAATCAGGGTTGGCCCTGGTTAGTATTTGGATGCGAGACCACCAGGGAATACCATGATCATAACACAGAGGCAAGTAATGACAAACCACTTCTGACTGTCTCTTGCTTTGAAAACCCTATGGGGTCATTATAAGTTGGCTGCAACTTGATGGCAAAAAAAAAAAAGTACTGTCATGTTCACTGGGTTTAACTAATAGTGCAATCCTATGCAGTTTTTTTGTCCAAGCTTGTTGTAACTCTGCATAGGATTGTGCTGTTCATGTAAGTTTCTTGCATCCCATTCAGTGAGAGAGAGGTGAAAGAAAAGTGTTTTAAAATAAATACTGCTTTATGCATTCCCCCTTCCCCCCGTACTTGTCCGTTTTGTATGTTCTGAAGGCCGGTTTGCCAGCCGTTCATCCTGGATGATGATTCAGCTAACTCATTTGGTAAACACCAGTGATGGCATAGATAGCAAAGCCTGAACAATCAGAAAGGCTTTAACATCCAGATTACAGCTATTTGAAACAAATGAATTTGGCAACTGTGAGCTTCCCCATTTGTATCAGATAAAATTACATTTTAATTGGATGGCAAGTTTATGTTTTCCTACTAATGAAGCAGCTTTCATGTTTAGAGTGCTTGAGGAATGTACGGTATGATGGAGTGATTACAGCCAACACTGTTATTGGTCTCTCCATTGAGGAGTGTTGTTCCTGGGCTTATGCACATTCAGGCTGCATCCACATGGACTATCTAGGACCATTCACATGACATCATGTCAGATCTGGGTATGACTCCTCTAGCTCCCTTTCCCCACTTTTTGAATTGGACAAATTAAAAGCTTCATGTTTCAGAGGAGAAACGGCAGGGCAGTTGCAGATGGAACATCCCTGTGGCTGCTCTGTTCATTACACTGTACTTTGAACAGTTGTAACCTTGCTGATGCAAGTGATTTACAGACTTCTTGGCCTGACTGCACCCAACGGAACAAGAAAAAACAGAATGAAGTTAATTTTCCACTGCCTCCACCAATGTGCAGTCTTGTGAGCAAAAATTCTACTTTGTGAAAGTACTGTCATTAAAGTAGTGAGCTACTGAGTAAATTAGTTTGCTCTGGGGCAATTTTTCCTGAGCTAAGACAAAGATGTGAGCTAGAGGCTAAAAAACTGTGAGCTGCCTCACACTAACTCACCTTAGAGGGAACACTGGTCTCCACCCTCTGTACCTTAATGGGATGCTTTCTGGCTGCCTTGAAATCACAGCTGTGACAAACAGATGATGCAAAGAATAGAAGTGATGGAGAAAGGGATCAGCCATGTTATTGCACCACAGCCCTGGATGTAAGAAAGGTCACTAGCCATCAGTTCATATGTACTTGAAGGAAGCTCTATTAATGACTGATTAGGTGCTCAGTATTATACAGCAGCTAACATGCAAAAAGTATATTGAATAAACAGTGTCATAGGAGGACAGAGTGTGTGATTGTTACAGCAAGGTAAAGTAAGCTCTTATAAGCTAAGACAATTAATTAGATTTTCCCCCAGCTATTAAGAGGGCTGATTTTACTGGGCTTCAGGTTGTCCAGGCAAAACAGCAGAAAATTAATCCATCAACTAAAATGGGAAGCCTTTAAGTTAACAAGCCTTACCAAGACTGGAGGAAAAAGAGAAGAAAATTTCTTGAGAAGAGAAAAAAAATGCTTGCTATAGCCATACTACTGTGTTGTGCAGGCATGCAGTGAACACTTCCTTGTGCTAGACAACATGTTACAGTGACCACATATTCAACCCACGACTGAGGATGCCATTTTCCAGAATAATTTGACCTTTAAAAAACACTGTGAGGGCCTGGCCCATAGTACTGGGTGGCAGTTAGTCTTGTTTCCCTATCCACAACTTTTCAAGTGATAAAACAGCCCCCCCCCCCAAAAAAAATGGCTGTTAAAAAGAAGGCATGTGTATGGAGAGACAAGATTGCTTGGTCCCAATCCTGGGGATAAGCATCTTGGAATTTTTAAAGGATCAAAGTCTTTGGTAAAATGGCATTGGTGACCACAGGTCAAACTTATGGCTGCCATAATGTGTAGTTTGGTCCAGTGAAATGCTATGAATTAAATAAGGTATCTATACAATCCAGGCTAGAGCTACCAATTCCATATTGCGAAATATCTGGAGATTTGGGGATTCAGCCTGAAGAGGTTGGGAATTGGAGAGGGGAGGATCTTCAATAGGATATAATGACACAGAGTCCATCTTCCAAAGTGGCCGCTTCCTCCAGGTGAATCTGTCACCTGGAGATCAGTTGTAATTCCAGGAGATCTCCAGGTAGCTCTTGGAGGTTGGCAACCCCAGTACATGCACAACTTATTAGCTAAAGACAAACACCTTTATGTGTCCTATTTACCTTGAGTCCTAGGACTCTCATGAGCACAGCAAAGAACTGTAGCAAAACAGCACAATGAAAGCGGTTCAGATTTGATAATTTACCACTGCTGAAAATCTGTCAAGCAATTGTGGTTCAGTGTTTACAGTGTTGGACTATGGGGACATAGGTTCAAATCTGCACTCCCTCCCTCCCTCAGTCAAGCCCAGTAGCTAACCTCTCTCTCTCTCTCTCAATCTCTCTCTCTCAATCTCTCAGTCTAATCAACCTCACAGGAGAAAATGTTGTAAACCGTCCTTGGAAGAAGGGTGTTCCTTGGAAGAAGAGTTCCTTGGAAGAAGGGTGGGATAGAAACATGCTAGCAAAATAAATAAAATACAGTAAGACCTACACTGTTAATCATCCATAATAGACAAAGAGAAGGTAGAGAAAGAAGTACCTTTCTCCTTTCTCACAATACAAGAACTCATAGGCACTCAATGAAATTGCTGAGCAGTTGGGTTAGAACAGATAAAAGGAAGTACTTCTTCATCCAAAGGGTGATTAACACATGGAATTCGCTGCCACATGAGCAGCTACGAGCATAGACAGCTTCAAGAGGGGATTGGATAAACATATGGAGCATAGGTCCATCAGTGGCTACTAGCCACAGCATATTGTTGGAACTCTCTCTCTGGGGCAGTAATGCTCTGTATTCTTAGTGCTGGGGAGGGGCAATAGTGGGAGGGTTTCTAGTGTCCTGGCCCCACTGATGGAGCACCTGTTTTTTTTGGCCACCATTGGCCTGATCCAACATGGCTTCTCATATGTTCTTAAGATCTTGTATGGCATCCAGGGATCATTTTGTAGAAACAGAGGTGCCAAAGAACATTAGCACAATTAATTTGCATATGCCAAATGCCCTTGACATCAACCGGAAGGTGTACTAAATTATATCAGCTCAGCATCTACCTTAAAATGCTTCTTGAATTATAATTGTCATAATAAAACTTTACTCCCATCATACTTTTAAAATTACTTTCTCCTTTGTGGCCACAGTGGTACGATGAAGATTTCCATCTGTCTGCTTTATATGCTTTGGTTATTTTTTCCCTTTTTTGTAGGGAAAAATATTAGAAAGTTTTTCAGATCTTCTGTTCAGCAAAATTCTTATAGGGGCTTTGAACAGTGGAGCCCAGAAGCAAGTATTTGGGGGAGGGAGTTGGTAAGAAAGAAAGGGCACAATAAAATTTAGAGGTTCTGGAGCTCCGCTCCTGCTCAAAATGAGGCCTGCTTGTATCTCTTTTTTTTTTCCACTAGGAAAACTGGTTTCACCTGAAGAAGAGTTCTGTGCAATGCAAAAGGTTGTAGCGACTGAGCTCTTCAATCATCTTGCTGACTCTACACTTTCATGAGAAATATATCAAGTTCTATCAGTCAACAAATAGCCATAGATATTGTAAATAGCAAGAACTTGGCTGCAATACATGAACAAAAAAAAATGGTTTAGAAGTATGACTCATACATTCAAATTACTGTGTAAGGTTACGTCCGGATATTTAAAGGACACATAGTAAGAAAGGAAGTTTAGTTGGGGAATTTAAATTTATATTCAGCCAGCCCTGAGAAAATCACCTTGGTTAATATTTCAGGGTTTTTTTTATCATACCATATATGTATCATTCTTTAAGTACTGCAGAACCAATTTAGAAGGTCTCAAGGTTAAGGGTGCAATCTTCCAACCACAATCTTCAAATCGCTTACTCTGGATTCTTCTCACTGATGCAGCGTAATGCTGTATAATTCTCATACACTCCCCTTATAGTTAACAACTTCTGCAGCAGCAACGGTTAATGTTGAAGGTGGAGGGGATGGATGAGAAACAATATTTTCTCTGACTGTGGAAAACTGCAAAATAATTTAACAAAAATGTACTAAACGCAGACTTGATAAGGTAAAAAAAAAAATCCCACTTCCCTCCGATGTTTGCTTAAGAAATGCCTCTCTGTAGGAATTCATCATTACAAGTGAACTAAGCGAAGATCGTGTCCACGGAGAACATCATTTATCTGCAACATACACCCCAGTACCTCCATTGCCAGTGAAGATAATTTAAAATTGTTGATGTGGAATGGATAAGGTTATTTAACAGGTTATCTGCTTTCGGCAAAGTTAATAAGTGTCCTCTAGAACCACAATATGGAAAGAGCCCTTTAATCCCAATGCACTCTATATTCCAAAACAGTTATTTCAGAAAGTGCATTAAGAATGGTATGAATTATTTCCTACCAAAGTCATAACTGGTATCTATTAGTACAGTTGCTGAGATGCTGTTAAGCTATACACTTATAATGATAACATTGATGATAATTAAATCTGTTCATGTTCATAAAAAGTCACATTAAAAAATAAAAGTTAGGACTGATACAATGTAATGAGGTAGTTATTGCAATGTTCATACAGTATCAGCTGAATGTTTCCTGAGTCTGTATGAAACTGATATGGCAAAGTACCCCTGTGAAGTGTGTACTTTCCTATTAATGAATCCTATCCTAAGGTACCGCCACAATTCTTAGGGCCTTAGTCAAGAAGACGCCTGGGTCAAGTCCAGCTGTCTGCTTAAAGATGGAATAGTCTCAAAGTCACATTACTTTAATTACTAGATTCCTATAATATACGAATTGAGTGACCTACAAGGGGATTAGACATAAATTCCTCAGCTGCTATTAATGATGATGGCTACATTGAACCACTATATTTGGCCATTAAAAAGGTTCTACTGGGAATCATAGGAGCAACATAGACAAAAGCTGTGTGTTAGGAGAGCTGTAATATGAAGGAGAATTTGGCAAGATTGAGTGAAAAAATTGGCCAGATCTAATGCACCATGCCTCTGAATGTCAGTAGCTAAGGAAAAAATTGGCCAGATCCAATTCACCATGCCTCTGAATGCCAGTAGCTAAGGAATGCCAGCAGCTAAGGAAAATATCCGGAATGTATGAAGCCTTTGGTCACTTTGCCCTACTTATGGAGGGTTTGGGTTGGCAGCTGTGGGAAACTGGATACTGCTGGTGTGTGTGTACCTTTGGCCTTATCCCTTAGAATAGATATTCTCATGTTGATCTTCCTTCTTCAAGTGCAGGATATACCTAAACATTCAGCCTCATGACTTTCAATCTGATATTAAAGTGTCCCGATGATACTTATACCTTGGAACAGGTTTCAGCATTCTGTCACTCCTACAATTAGAAAGTCCTTCATAACATTTAGACTAAACTTCCAAGATGCATTAATGAGACCGGTTCCCCACTAGGCTTGTTCCGGTATTGGAGCTCCCCCCCCCCCACGCTTCCATCCAATATCGCACAAGCTGCCCTGGGGCTGCAACTCGCTCCACCTCTTTCCTGCAAAAAGCAAGATCCTCTGAAAATTGGTTTCTGCTTGCTACAGGAAAGAGGCAAGGCAAGTTGCAGCCCCGGGGCAGCTTATGCAAAATTGGACAGAAGTGACAGGGGGCAGGGGAAATGCTCCGATGCTGGAACAAGCCTATTGGGAATTGGTTTTAATGAGCAACCCCATTGTTTCTTGTTGTCTTGTTTACAGGCAAGAAGAGCAGTCTACCTATTGTACAGAAGATATTTGAATATGTTTTTCAAGTCTTCCAAATACTGCGTTGTGTTTCATTCATGTGGCCTGCTGCTGATGTTTTTTCTTTTGGACTGTTCTATCCTCCTGCTTCTGTTTTAGTGTCATCTGCAAACTTGGCCACTTCACTGCTTACTCCCAACTCCAGATCATTAATGAACAAGTTAAAGAGCATGGGACCCAGTACTGAGCCCTGCGGCACCCCACTGCTTACTGACCTCCACTGCGAAGACTGCCCATTTATACTCACTCTCTGCCTCCTATTAATTAGCCAGTTTTTGATCCACAAGAGGATCTGTCTTTTTATTCCATTGTCAATTTCACAGTAGACTTTTAATCTTGGTTTAGCCCTGTCTCCAAACTGACATTCTACACTAGAATCATAGGATCAGATAAACCAATTATATGACTCTATGATTCTATGATTTTAGTGTAGAATGTCAGCTTAGAGACAGGGCTAAACCAAGATTAAAGGTCTAGTGCAAAATTGGTCCATGACTCTAGGGCTTACTAAGGAGTCTTTGATGAGGAACTTTATCAAAAGCTTTCTGGAAGTCAAGGTAAACAACATCCATTGGGTCCCCTTTGTCCACATGTTTGTTCACCCCCTCAAAGAACTGTAACAGGTTAGTGAGGCAAGATCTTCCCTTACAGAACCCATGCTGAGTATTTCTCAATAACTTGTGTTCATCAATGTGCCTACTCATTCTGTCCTTGATAATGCTTTCTACCAACTTTCCTGGTATTGAAGTCAGACTGACTGGCCTGTAATTTCCCGGCTCTCCTCTGGAACCCTTTTTAAAGATGGGGATGACATTTGCTACCTTCCAGTCCTCAGGAACGGAGTCAGATTTGAATGAAAGATTACATATTTTTGTCAGAAGATACACAAGTTCACCTTTGAGTTCTTTCAGAACTCTTGGATGCATGCCATCCGGACCTGGTGACTTATTTGTTTTTAATTCATCAATCAGTTGTAGGACCTCCTCTCTTGTCACCTCAATCTGACTCAGGTCTTTCAACACCCTTTCCAAAATTAGTGGTTCTGGAGCGGGCCAACACTTCTCATCTTCCACAGTGAAGACAGAGGCAAAAAATTCATTCAGCTTCTCAGCCATTTCCCTATCCTCCTTCAGTAATCCTTTGACCCCTTGGTCATCCAAGGGCCCCACTGCCTCCCTGGCTGGTTTCCTGCTTCTAATATATTTGAAGAAATTTTTATTGTTGGTCTTTATGGTTTTTGCAATATGCTCCTCATAGTCCCTTTTTGCCTGCCTGATCACAGTCTTGCATTTGATTTGCCACAGCCTGTGTTCCCTTTTATTAATCTCACTTGGACTAGCTTTCCACCACTTAAAGGAATCCTTCTTGCCTTTTACAGCTTCCATTACTTTGTTTGCTAACCATGCAGGCCTTTTCTTATACCTGTTTGTGCGTTTCCTAACTTGTGGTATATATTTTATCTGAGCTTCTAGGATTGTAGTTTTAAGTAGCCTCCAAGCTTCCCCAAGGGTTTTGACTGTATTTACCATTCCTTTCAATTTCCTCTTCACATGCCTCCTCATCTCAGGAAATTTACCCCTTTTAAAGTTAAACATGGTTGTGCTGGTCTTTTGGGGCAACTCCCTATTTATACAAATGGTGAAATCAATAATGTTATGGTCACTGTTCCCAAGTGGTGCAATCACTTTTAAATCTCTCACCAAGTCTTGGGCATTACTTAGGACCAAATCCAGAATCGCCCCACCCCTGGTAGGTTCTGTGACCATCTATTCCAAAGCACAGTCATTGAGAGCGTCTAGATGATGATGCCAAATGATAATGATGATGATGATGATGATGATGATGATGATGATGATGATGATGATGTAATAATCTCCAAAGTGGTCTGCCAACAAATTTTATTTGTAGCTGCCCTCCTTAACTGCCCAACTGGGAGACCCACTGGTACTTCACAGGGTTCTAAATATTGCCTTGGCGGCCTCTGGTTGTTGATCCCTCTAGTTATTGCTTTCCTCATGGTATTCTCAGTTGAAAAGACCACAGTATTTGCTCACAGAGCCTTCCATGCCTACACTTCTTTTCCTCTTTATTAAAGGTTCAACAAAAGCTTTTTTTAAAAAAAAAAATAGACCAGTTTATAAAAAGAAAAAATCTGGGCATGCTACAAGTGATGAAGAGGGTTACAATGACATAAAGAATTTATTTTGTATGAGGATTTGGAGTGAGAAATGAAGACTTACATCATAGTCATTAGGGATTGTCCAGCAGTGGGAAACTGTGTTTCCCATATTTGCTGTACTTAGTACACTGACATCTCAAGCCCAATTTCACAGTTCAGTGTCCTCACTTATGATTTAATTCCTGAATACAAAAGAACAACCCAACCTTGCAAAAAAAGAAAATAAGTAGCAGCACTTCATGTACATTTGGGGAAAAGGCAGGGCAACAGATCCTAGCTAAAGCTCAGCAGCAAAGAAAATTTCAAAATGCATAATTGCAGCTATTGTAGGAACAGTTATTGGACAACCCTGATGATTTAGCCTGGTTGATCCAATATGTTACAACAATTGCAATATCAAGGAGCATGCCCTTAACATTCTGTCCTTTACTTCAAACCTAACTGAAAGCAATGGCAAAATTAAGACATGCAAGAAATCTGCACTCTCCCAAGTTAGTCATCTATGGTGGTGAAGTGATGTTTCCACAGAGTAGCACAACGAGAGAAAAACTGGTGAAAGGAACGATAGACCTATTGCTACCTGCCACCTGTTTGCACCATTTGCATGTTCACAAAAAAGAGGCCTTTTTTAGCAAATACAGTAGCAGTGGAGTGTGCATGGAGGATTGCCAGCGATCTATCAGCCAAATGGCCAAGTACATCAAAGTCTGTCAGGAAACAGAAAAGGCAAACAGATAGGTTTACAGGGGATGGCAAAAGGAAAGGGAATACATGTGGGCAGCTGGGCTAATACTGCACAAGATGATTGACAAACATTTGCTCATCTTCTTAAGTTTAATTGCTTTGATTCTCTCTCTGTGTTTGTGCACTTTGTTGTGTTAACTGTTCCTCTAAAATATTCATAGAAGTAGTGATGGCCAGAAAGCAATTTATGGAAGCATTTATGAATTGCTTCAAATTTGTAAGGAAGTGATGAGCAGTAGTGGTGGTGATCTGCTCCCAGTCCCTAAAATACCTTAGTCTTGGTCTGGATTTCAGTCTAGTCTTAGCCAATGTTTGCTTGTATCCATGGCTCACCTCTTGATAGCCATGTTTGATCATGCACCAGTTCTTTACATGCCCTGCTTACCAGCTGCAAGCAAGAAGCTAATCGTTTGGCTAGAATCCTACTTGTACAGTGGCACTGTCTTCCTGTATATTTACAACACTTCCTTGCAACATCCTCCTTGCTATTCTCCCTCAATTTTTTAAAGACACATGGCATATTTAAATCTATAAGCAAATCTTATTTTAAGATATTGGAGACTTGTTATCATTTGAAGTGAGACTTGTGCACCTTCTGCAGCATCTGTCCATGAACCCAGTTCATCTTGAAGTCACTTGCAGTCAAATAGATGCCACTGACTATGCTGGCACCAAAATAAAATGAAACCAGGCGGTGCAATTTATCTGATGCCAGATATTTAACGAATGTACCCATCTAACTATGCAGGGCACACAGAAGGGTTGAACTGAAAGACTGCTTTGTTGTACACCAGTCATTTTTAGGATTTAACCATACCCCCTGGAGATGAATTATATTATTTAGTTCTTAGAACGGATGGAGGTTGCCACAAACTGCAATGACCTGATTAGTAGTACAAGCAGGAGTTCACAAGGGAACACTGAGGTGGCCTCATGTGCAGTTAAAGAAGTTGAAGATAATGTTGATGCTTCTCAACTTGATCATTATTTGTGCAGCTATTTCCTCAAAGGTCAGTGTGGCTGATCTTGGATTTTCTACTTTCTCGCCAAAATGCTGATTTCAGCATGCCTCTATTTAATTATATTAATCCATTCTACAATTAAAAAGCCAATGGAGTTAAAACTTTGTGAATCTGCAAGTGTACAAAAATGGTTACTTCCTCAAACCATAAAAACTAAGTAATGTCACAAAGCACACCTGTAGATCATACTAGTACTCATGGTAATTGTCTGTGTGATCAAAATAGAAATGAACAAAGAAACTGCTTTCCCCTGCAAATCTGTGACATTTGATTGATGAAAGTTTACAGAACCCAAATGTGATGATTTGGAAAATATTTTGACAATGCAAGGCCATAACATGAGCATGGCGCATTTCTGGGCATCCAAAAGATAATTGTAAAACGCATTTGCCTTTACTGTCTGCATTACAATTTACTAGAATACCCTAAATTATTGATGGATAGGTGTTTTAGGTCAGGTCTCTGATTTAAAAAAATATATGCAAGTTTCTACTTTACAAAAGGGAAAGATATGTGCTTGCATGCCTAGACAAAGCATCAATAGTCCACTACAGTGTCATTGCATTACCAAGTTTACAGCATTCAGTAGCAACCATGGCTAGCCTCAACCACCATACTTGGGGGAGGGGTGCTGACAACCACCATAGGAAATAGATCAATAGATTTCCCAAATCAAACTAGAAATGAAGGGCGAACCTAGGAGTTCTCTCTATATACTAACTCCCAAACTCTGTGTCTACCTCCTGCTCCCAAATCCAGTGTTAGTTCTGATTAAGGTAGCCTAGTTAGTAGGCACAGAAATGAGCAGTTCTAGTAAGGAATTACACATTCGAAATGCTTTGCTGAGCCACAATGCAGCAGAAAGCTCTTTGGTGCACTACCATGTGCAGCTTATTATGTGAGTGCATAAGTGCCCCAAACCAGGATCTTGCATATTGTTTTCTTGAGCTTGCTGCAAACCTTGACCAGGGCTCCAAACAAGTGAGGAGAAAGGAATGGGACTAAATCAGATGAATATTATGACTGATTTCCAGAAAAAAGATTACTTGTGTGTCATCCCAACAGACAGACAGGGGAGGAACCTTCTGATTGAGACTTGTGTATTTATTTATATATTTATTTCTTTAACAAAGCAAAAGCATGTTGCAAACATTAAAACTATGTAGCTGTCCATCAAGATAACACCACATAGGATTAAAAATACAGCCTGATCTGCCAAAACAGTTTATCCTCCACCAAGTACCTTCTGATATAAAACCATCTCCCACATCTCTTGCAGACAGTAAAATACATGGAAAGACACAGACACTTAAACAACTTCATTCAATTGTCTCTGTGAGAAATCCACCTATGGTTTGTGTTACTAGTTTGGGTCCCTTTCCGGTGTACTTGGTGAACTATACTTTCTTCCAGTTTAAATATATATTATATTCAAACTAGGAATGAGTATCTCAAAAGCAAAATGAACTGCCTTTCCATTAATTTGAATACTTTAGGTATAAAATAGAAGGATATAATCTAAAACTAGCCCCCCAAAAAGGACCCTGGGGTTTATTATACACTTGTAGCAAATAAAATGAAAATAGCAATAAACATAAAAACACAGCTATTGTCAGTGAAGAATATATTTAGACCCTAGAAGGAATCATTTTATACAGAGATGCAAACTCATTTTCTGCAATTCCAAACTGGGGGATATTGAGGTTATGCTCTCTGGTCATCATAAATAACTGGAGAGCCTTAACTGAGATTATATCTATTAATAAGATGATTGCATGGGGATTTTTTTTTAAGTATTCCCAACTTTAAAAAAAATCAATAATGTTTTCTACACCAGCAAGAAAGGCCTTCTGTCTCTTCAAAAATGCAGTGCCAGCAACAAATATCAAAATGAAAAAGTGTCATCAACATAATATACGGGGACAGTATTTGTTCACTGGCATTATCTATAACAGAAGCTTAGTTGTGGTTTTTACCACCATGTTATGCAACACAGCCTCTGAATGTTGCCACAGACGGCAGAACACACACATATCTCTGGGCTCCAGTTGCTTAACATTCTGTTCTAGAGTCGTTTCCTAAACATAGGACTGTTTCCTTCTAATATTAGCCTACCCAGACACTGAGCTCCTCTGGTGAGGCCCAGCTTTGTGGGCCACCTAGAACAGACTGGGGCAGGCCCATAGTCATGGGGGTGCATTTGACAATGTGCTTATGCACATGTATGAAAACCAAACCAAAATAACGATGCTACCTGACTGACCACTCCACGGTTACCACACAGCAATAACCTGAACAATGAATCATGGGGTGAGTGCACAGAGCAGCATGTTATGGGTGGATGTTTAGACAACATTCTCCAGCACAAAATATAAAGATATAATTGGAAGTACAGCCAAAACACACTAAGCCTGTCATCTGATCTCTGCCACCAACTGTATGTAATATGTAGCCCTTGAATTCTGAACTCCAAGTCCTTGTTCAAGAATAGCCAGTTTGAAGAAGAAGATGATGATATTGGATTTATATCCCGCCCTCCACTCCAAAGAGTCTCAGAGTGGCTCACAATCTCCTTTACCTTCTTCCCCCACAACAGACACCCTGTGAGGTGGGTGGGGCTGAGAGGACTCTCACAGCAGCTGCCCTTTCAAGGACAGCCTCTGCCAGAGCTATGGCTGACCCAAGGTCATCCCAGCAGGTGCAAGTGGAGGAGTGGGGAATCAAACCTGGTTCTCCCAGATAAGAGTCCACACACTCAATCACTACACCAAACTGGCTCTCCAGAGATGCCAGAGAAACCAGAGATGCCTTTCAAAATAATTCTACCTTAATATTTTAAGACTTCCCACCCTTTTTTTTAAACCTCAGCTCCAGACAGATGGAAACAAGTGGGTCATCTTCTTATGAGATATGTACATTCAGAACATAACTAATCAGAATCTGATCTCTTTGTGTCTTATTTCTTAACCTTGGAAACAGGTGTGAGCTAAAGTATATTTCATTTCTTTTTGATTCCATTTTCATGGAACGGATTTTCAAGTTGTCTGGTTTTTGTTGATATCACTAAAGATTATTTTGTTTCTCTTGGTTATTTTATGCCAGTAATTCATCATTTATATACCACTGTATGCCATTTATTTGTGCTTGTCCTTTATAATGCATTTATATGCACTTGACTCAAAAACAGTGTGAAAAAACCTATTAATTTTAACAGGAGGAAAAATGGGTGTGAGGAAGCAACCACTCATGGATTTGTGTCCAAAAAAGTATATACAAAATCAAAATGGGATATTCAAATCAAATCAGATAATTTTCAAAATTCAGTCTCATCTAATTACTTCTGCTTGCAGGAAGGAACCAAATGAGCTAAAAGAACATAAGAACATAAGAGAAGCCATGTTGGATCAGGCCAATGGCCCATCCAGTCCAACACTCTGTGTCACACAGTGGCCAATATGTGTGTATGTGTATACACACACACACACACAAACTGTGGCTATTAGCCACTGATGGACCTCTGCTCCATATTTTTTATCCAATCCCCTCTTGAAGCTGGCTATGCTTGTAGCTGCCACCACCTTCTGTGGCAGTGAATTCCACATGTTAATCACTCTTAGGGTGAAGAAGTACTTCCTTTTATCCGTTTTAACCTGACTGCTCAGCAATTTCATTGAATGCCCACGAGTTCTTGTATTGTGAGAAAGGGAGAAAAGTACTTCTTTCTCTACTTTCTCCATCCCATGCATAATTTGTAAACCTCTATCATGTCACCCCGCAGTCGACATTTCTCCAAGCTAAAGAGCCCCAAGCGTTTTAACCTTTCTTCACAGGGAAAGTGTTCCAAACCTTTAATCATTCTAGTTGCCCTTTTCTGCACTTTTTCCAATGCTATACTATCTTTTTTGAGGTGTGGTGACCAGAAACATACACAGTATTCCAAATGAGACAGCACCATTGATTTATACAGGGGCATTATGATACTGGCTGTTTTCAGTTCCCTTCCTAATAATTCCCAGCATGGCGTTGGCATTTTTTATTGCAATTGCACACTGTCTTGACATTTTCAGTGAGTTATCTACCACAACCCCAAGGTCTCTCTCTTGGTCAGTCTCTGCCAGTTCACACCCCATCAACTTGTATTTGTAGCTGGGATTCTTGGCCCCAATGTGCATTACTATGCACTTGGCCACACTGAACTTCATCTGCCACGCTGACGCCCACTCACCCAGCCTCAACAGATCCCTTTGGAGTTCCTCACAATCCTCTCAGGTTCTCACCATCCTGAACAATTTAGTGTCATCTGCAAACTTGGCCACTTCACTGCTTACTCCCAACTCCAGATCATTAATGAACAAGTTAAAGAGCATGGGACCCAGTACTGAGCCCTCCAGCACCCCACTGCTTACCGTCCTCCACTGCGAAGGCTGCCCATTAATACTCACTCTCTGCTTCCTATTAATTAGCCAGTTTTTGATCCACAAGAGGACCTGTCCTTTTACTCCATGACTCTCGAGGTTACTAAGGAGGCTTTGATGAGAAACTGTATCGAAAGTTTTCTGGAAGTCAAGATAAACAACATCCATTGGGTCCCCTTTGTCCACATATTTGTTCACCCTCCCAAAGAACTGTAACAGGTTAGTGAGGCAAGATCTTCCCTTACAGAACCCATGCTGAGTATTTCTCAATAACTTGTGTTCATCAATGTGCCTACTCTTTCACCTTGAAAATGCTTTCTACCAATCTCCCGATATTGAAGTCAGACTGACTGGCCTGTAATTTCCCGGATCTCTTCTGGAACCCTTTTTAAAGATGGGGGTGACCTTACAGTCCTCAGGAACGGAGGCAGATTTCAATGAAAGATTACATATTTTTGTCAGGAGTTCCACAAGTTCAACTTTGAGATCTTTCAGAACTCTTGGATGTATGCCATCCGGACCTGGTGACTTATTAGTTTTTAATTCATCAACCAGTTGTAGGATCTCCTCTCTTGTCACCTCAATTTGATTCAGGTCTTTCAACACCCCTTCCAAAATTAGTGGTTCTGGAGCAGACAAACACTTCTCATCTTCCACAGTGAAGACGGAGGCAAAAAATGCATTCAGCTTCTCAGCCATTTCCCTATCCTCCTTCAGTAATCCTTTTACCCCTTAGTCATCCAAAGGCCCCACTGCCTCCCTGGCTGGTTTCCTGCTTCTAATATATTTGAAGAAATTTTTATTGTTGGTCTTTATGTTTTTTGCAATATGCTCCTCATAGTCCCTTTTTGCCTGCCTGATCACAGTCTTGCATTTGATTTGCCACAGCCTGTGTTCCCTTTTATTAATCTCACTTGGACTAGCTTTCCACCGCTTAAAGGAATCCTTCTTACGTTTTACAGCTTTCATTACTTTGTTGTTAACCATGCAGGTCTTTTCTTATACCTGTTTGTGCCTTTTGTAACTTGTGGTATATATTTTATCTGAGCTTCTAGGATTGTAGTTTTAAGTAGCCTCCCCCAAGGTTTTTGACTGTCTTTACCTTTCCTTTCAGTTTCCTCTTTACATGCCTCCTCATCTCCAAAAATTTACCCCTTTTAAAGTTAAATGTGGTTGTGCTGATCTTTTGGGGCAACTCCCTAATTATACAAATGGTGAAATCAATAACATTGTGATCACTGCTCCCAAACGGTGTGTTCACTTTTACATCTCTCACCAAGTCTTGGGCATTACTTAGGACCAAATCCAGGATCACCCCACCCCTGGTAGGTTCTGGGACCATCTGCTCCATAGCACAGTCATTGAGCGCATCTAGAAACTAAATCTCTTTCTCTCGACCTGAATACATATGGACCCAATCAATCTGCAGGTAGTTAAAATCACCTATTATGACACAGTTTTTACATTTAGCCACTATCTTTAATCCTTCCATCATATTATAATCATCCTCTATCTTTTGATTTGGTGGGCGATAACAAACAAAACAAGATATATAATAGTTCTGAAACTAAAACGAGGAATATAGAGACTCAAAGAACAAGGAGTTATTCAAACAGTTTTAATCTAAGGAGCAACTCTAACAGGCAAGAAATCTCAACTAGCCAAACTAGCTACATGAACATGTGATCTTAGTTAGAGTCTTCAGACTAAAGCACTAGACTAATTCAAGGGAATATCTTGAAATTATACATTCTATCACAAATACACTGTCAGAACATAATTTCTGGTGACCCTACAATATCTGCAGCTGTAGTCTCATTGCAGCCTTCTCTGATTGCCTCCATCTCAACTCTGACAGTAAAGACACATATATAAAGCTTTCACAGATGGTCTCAAACAGTGGGTAAGCACCTCGGTAGGTGTCCTTTAAAATTCTAGTTGCCACTCAATTTTTACCTGAAGCAAAAGTCCACATTAATTTGTGTGTTCATGGTCATCTTCATATGTTATATCTGAATTTGCTTGGACTGTGCTTCAGGCAAAATTTTAGTGGCAATTACAATTCTCTCACCATTTGCCTGCTCCTAAAACACATCTCACAAATTAAGACTGAAGCAATTTCTGCTCAGCATTGTGACTCTCTGAGGAACCTCTTGTACTGTAATCTTGGCCCTCTGCTTCTTGTTCAAAATATCAGTGAATGTTGGCAAGCCTTAGATTTGTTAAATCTCTTTCCAAATTCTTCTTCTGAGATTTAGAAGTAAAACTGTGTCAGCATTTCCTCTTTGAAGCCTTCATTTCAAAGAGTTATTCTAAAAGAGGTAAAGTAGCTGGGAGAGAAGAATTTCTTTGCAGTTTAGATGGAAAATTGATTTACAATACCGACAAACTATTATTCATTAGAAATGAGCACAGAAATTGTAGTTTCAAACAATTACATGAATAAATAGCAAAGTAGGTGTTTCTTTTTATTTTGTTTTCTGTTTTGACAAATTGCAGAAGTTTACAGGCTAGCAACTGTGTTCTATGGTGTTTTTAGTGATGGTACCATTTAAGTGTTATAAACACTGTTCACAAACGTATAGGGCAGAACACAAAATCTGTGTCCAAAACTCTCCATTGTCTTCACATGCATTTTTGTTTGTGCATGATCTTGTGCAATCCATTTCTGGGTATTTTAATGTATAGGGAGGAAAGCACTAAGTGTCATACAAGACCTTCCACAAGTGGAACTACAATAAATCTATTTATGTTTTAGCTTGCACAAAACTGGTAACCAGAAAAAAGCCCAAAGAAAAAACCCCACAGACATAAATGCTCACAGGAAAAAAAAAACCATGGAAACATGCCCACATGGAAAAATGCCCACATGGAATGAAGCCCACATGGAAAAATATGTAAAGCACCATAGATATTTATACTTGTGGATAACCATTAATAATCTTTTGTTGTTTTTTTAGGATTAAAATAAGTCATATTCACATGCAACAAAAAGTGACCATTTTGTTATTTTTATATTGTTATTTTAGGATTACAATATGTCCTATTCAAATGCAACAAGAGGCGACCATTTTGTTATCAATGAACTTTATTAAGAAGGGAAAAAAATAATAACCGAAATTAAACTCTACATAGAAATATATATTTAAATAAAATTAAATACTTTAACTTTATTAATTTACAATTTGTCAAACTTTTTAATGTTAATACATTGCAATACACCCAGTGACCACGACAAAAGACTATCTAACCCTAATAGTAAAAGCAAGAATTATTTAACAACAACAAAAATAACTCATATATAATTCTTCATTGCAAATTAGCCAATCTCTTTAAGCAACTAAGTTTATCTTCCACCTGCTCATATTGTTGCAAAGAAGTGGCAACCATGTAATGTAGTGCCTCATATTTCCTCTTTTCTACCTCTATGTGATCTGCCTGTGCATTAGCCAATATTAGTTTGTGACAAGCCAGGTCCCTCTGCAGTCCATCAAATAGAGACCACACACTGGGATGACTGAAATGGAACAAGAAATTAAGAGCATTCTGCCCCCACAACAGTTTATCTGGAATCAATAGCTTCATTATTTCAAACATTCTATTATAGGTGTCCATGTTCCTTTTTTTTTTTTTTGAAGTAAAATGTAAATACATGGTGGATATGATTTACCCACCTTGGCATGCCATGTGTACAGTTGGTAAAACATATTTGGCACTTTATCAAAGGTGCCATCTCCATAGATGGTATCTTTGTTTAATTCAAGCATCACCTAAAACCAGAATCGTGAAGTATCAGTTGCCTATACTTTTCAGGAATGTCAAAATGTATGGTTTTGGGGTTAGGCAAATTACCACCTGTTCTCTGATAGCTTCTCTTTCTTAAATAGCAGAAGTAGTTAAAGCCTCATAGATCTAAAAAGCTAAGCAGAACTGACTCTGGCAAATATCTGGGAGGAAGAAATCAATAAACATAGTTGGAATTAATTTTAAAAAATGGTATAATGGAGAATTAATCTACTGGTATCTCAGGCTCTGGGGGGGGGCTGTTTTTTGAGGTAGATGCACCAAATTGGCAGCATAGCATCCAGTGCCTCTCCCCAAAATATCCTCCAAGGTTCAAAAGGATTGGACCAAGGTGTCCAATTCTATGAGCCCCAAAAGAAGATGCCCCTATCCTTCATTAAGACTAGCAACGTTTTAGTGAAGATATGAGCTTTTTGCCTTGCTACAGAGAGAGAGAGAGTTTTGTTGGGCTTGTTATGGATGTAACTGGGTTCCCCTCCTCTTTTTCACTGTACTCATGACCTCCAATCTTTCGCAATAGAAAAGATTGTGAACTGTTTAGAAAAGAAATATCAAAATTAGTCTTAGAGTGTGTTCCACCCCAGGTTTACCCAGCAAATTTTCCTTAATTTTTCTTTCACATTTTCCTTTGATTGGGGTTTTTGAATTTAGACTTCCCAGATAGCAGGCTTACACTGACCCTTGGACATGGCTGTCTCTCTGTTCTTGTAGTAGTTTTTTTGGTGGGAAGTTGTCTTTTTTTTTTAGTTGTAGTCATTTTTCTGGGGAAAATTATAGTTTTGTAGACAAGCACATAGCCCTCAGTCTGTGCCATGGTGCCTTCACATGTTCTCGTGTGTGAAGCTACTTCTGTACAAAAGCTCACAGTGTCCAGCTGCTTCATGTTCCTCTGGGTCTTAGCCTCAAAGCATTGACTATGAGATATCTGTAATGAATATCAATGAATCAAAAGTAGGTTTACAACTTACAGATGTGTACCCCTGAACAGCACATATTCAAGACTGGTACAGCACAGACATTGTCTGCAGTTTTTGATGCAATAATTCATAGCAAGAGGTGACATTTATTAGAGTCTGTAAAACAAAATATTGCAAGAGTGCTAATATTTTAAGCCTGTTTTATTTTTAAAAAATCTTTAATTGTGTTTGTGTCCTTTGTAAAGTTTATATGTCCGCTACCTGGCATTAAATTTTATGATACACGCGGCCCGGCCCGACAAGGTTTCATTTATGTCAAATCCGGTCCTCATAACAAATGAGTTTGACACCTCTGTGGTGCTTTTCATATTTCCATGGGGGCTTTTTTCCATGTGGGCTTCTTTCCATGTGGGCATGCTTCCACGGGGGCTTTTTTCCTGTGAGCATTTCTGTCTGTGGGTTTTTTCCTTTGTGCTTTTTCCCTAGAACCCACAAAACTGTATCCAAACAGTTTCTGCATTCTCTTTTATAGAAATAATAATTTCATCAAATTGTTAGGAATTCAGGATGGAATTCAAAATCTTTAGATATACAATTCATGTCAATGTTTTTAGAAGGGTGTAACACATGATCCCTTGTGAAGGATGACAAATAGGCATGAGGGATTGGCACACAGCTATCAAAGTTTATGTTGCTTCCACTTAGCAAGCTTTCGGCTTGCTGTCCACCAAGCTTCCCTAATGAATAGTATGGCATTAGCTGATCAACCATTAGAAGGGTCAATGAGGAATTGTTTCAGACTCCCTTCAGATCAGAACAGAAGGAGGCCTTTTCACTTTCTTCACATTGCACTTAAGTTAGTGGTGATAATTTGATGATGATGATGATGAAGAAGAAGAAGAAGAAGAAGAAGAAGAAGAAGAAGATCATGATGATTATATTGGATTTATATCCCACCCTATACTCTGAATCTCAGACTCTCAGAGCAACCACGATCTCCTTTACGTTCCCCCTCCCCACAACTGACACCCTGTGAGGTAGGTAGGACTGAGAGAGCTCTAACAGTAGCTGCCCTTTCAAGGTCAACTCCTACAAGAGCTATGGCTAGCTCAAGGCCATTCCAGCAGCTGCAAGTGGAGGAGTGGGGAATCAAACCTGGTTCTCCCAGATAAGAGTCCACACACTTAACCATACACCAAACTGGCTCTCATCTTTAGCCTCATCTTAAACTGGTTCAGCCATAACTAGGTGGGCAGCAGAGTAGGATTTATGTACAATTAAGTGTGCTACAAAGCTTCATATTATAAAGAGCCTCTAAATTTTTAAAGAATTTTTTTTTTAGAAATTAACCATTTTGATAATCCTAAAAGGCCTCTAAACTGGTGTAGTTTAGGGACTCAATATGCCTTGATCCAGTACTGGTGAGCATTGGAGGGTTGGTATCATATAGATAGAATAACTGCCTATGAACCAGCCCATTATTTCCTGGAACGGTCAGGTGAATTGGTGCCAAGCTGCATTGACCAAGCAGTTGCTCAAGTGGTATGTGGGGGAGTGAAGAAATTGGGCTTAGCACCTTTTAGTACTATTTTATGCACAGGCCGGAATAAACACAGTTCACTGGAGATGCTAGTCAAGTTTGAAGCCAGTGTGCAGTTGCCCAAATGCTGGCAGCCACATGGGTTACATGTTAGACAACAACATTAAAGTCAGAGGAAGGGCTTCATCCTGATGTACCCCAGCATTGGTGTCTCATGTCTTTATTTTGGCAGTGCAACTAGTGAAATAGTAAATTTCCTGTTAAAGACTGTGGGATGAATCAGAGTCTTTTTCCTCCAATGATAACATAATGAAGGCAACATCCCAAGGAAGGGTCCTTAGGCAGTGTTGCTGGGTCAATATATCACACCATAGCTTGGGAAGCCAAGTATATATATATTGTGATGTAATGTTGCTACATTGAACTCTTGAGCTGAAACACCTGCCAAAAGGGTCCCTTTATTGAATAAAGAATACATATATTAATTTTTCTAGATCAGGTCTATTTAAACCTCCCCTTCTTGCATCATTGAGCATGCTCAATTGAAATTTGTTTTCCTTTACACATGTGTACAACAAAACATATTTGTCAACACTTTTTAAATTAATGGTGCTTTGACCCCACCAGCAAAAAAAATATTACAAACCCATGTTTCAAGCGAAAATTTCAAATTCCATTTGCAGACACTTATTGACCAAAACAAACTACAAATTTCAAATAACTAGGATTCACAAGACATGATCAGGCCTTATCTGACAAAGCTTACACAGCAAGGCCTTTTTTACTATAGCAAATTAATTAAGAAGATATGTGTTGAACTCCAGATGATCCTATGCAAGTCCCTTCTATTCCTCTAATTGGTATAACATGTGTTTAACTTGCAGCCTTGGTGAGGACTAGCCTCTAATAGTGTGCCAAGCTTTGCTGGCAAGCAATCTCAAAATGCAACTGCTTGTCCATGAAAATAACTATACAGTATTTTTATTTTTGCTTTAGGTCAGCTTCAAAGCTTATTAAAAGTACTCTCTACCTTTTTATTTCTTAAAGAGTTCACATCGTAAGTTCGGGCTTGTTCTTTTTTACTCGTACTCCAACACCTGATCTGACTTATTACTCAATAATCAATACGAGGCTAGCAACAATATCCTTGGGGAAGGGGGTGGTTCTTGAACTTCCTAACACTAATGTTCACCTATTCCCTCCCTTCCCACTGACTTGCTATACTAGAAAGTTTTCTCTCCTTCATTAGCAGTGTTTTAAGGAATTCAGTGAGCTGCAGTGGAATAGAGAGACATTGAAAAGTTGCATTCCACTAGGGTAAATGCCTTCTATCAGTGGAAAACGACCTTTGGGTCTAACCCAAGAAGAGAAATGTGGGTCATAATTACACGAGAGAGGTAGTTGGAGGGATGAAGACAGAGACAGCTTGAATGACTACCTCACCAAGTATGATGTTACAGAAGATAATATATTGTTGAAATATATATTTTAAAGCATATTTACAGGAAAACCTTAGGAAGTCTTAACAGCAGGCTAAACCAGAAATGTATCAATGTTACTATGCCTGCAGCAACTCATTTGTCTCAGAATACCTGAAAAATTGTGGATATTATCCTGGAAGGTGTCTTGGAAGAATCTGGTGATCAGGGACTGAGCACAGAACAATGAAAACATTAGATTTTGAAAGTTTCTTTTTGTTAGGGGACTCTGCTAAAATCCACCCCACCCCACCCCTCCTTCCCCAGTATTAATCTGAGAGAGAAAAGATTTACTCAAGGCTTATTATGACAGAACATACAATTTTATTAAGAATGATCATTCTTGATGCGAGCTAGAGAGAGAGGTCTCACTTCTAAACTGGCACCCCGAACCGATACAGATTTCCCTTTTTTTTTAATAAGAAAAAGGAAGGTCAGAGTCTTCTTTTGAAATGTATCCATCTATTCTGTTCCCAAATATAATTCAATCTTCCCTATTTTTAGAGTACATCTACATTCCTGATAGAGTAAAGGAAAACAAACCATATACTCTGAGAGATGATGGGACCCACCTGCGACTGGGGTAATAGTGCTAAGAGATCAGAGGTCAAAGAAAAAATGTTGGTCCGCAGGGTCAGCATAGGGGCAGGAACATCTTGAAATATAGTAATTCAATTAAGAATGTGAATAGCCAACCTTGGACTCACTAATCATAGCTATTAAGGACCTTAAATCTTTGCCAGTTATTAAATATAAATAAAATACCTTGACACTTTTATATACAGAGTTCAACACTACATGGAAAGTTAATATTATCTTCAATATTTGCTTTTAGAAATATATACAATTCATCTTTTTATGAACTCTGTTTCCTTCATCCAGACTTATACAATAAACGCAGCTATTGATCTTAACTTAAGTATCTAAGAGAGAATACTTATTTGGTCTATAATTTTGTAGTTCAACAGAAATAAAATTAGAGAAAGAGTATCATTATTTCTGTTGGGTGTAAAATTAGATGTCTTGGTACACTAAGAAAATTATACCACAGTGAATGGTTTGTGCATAATTTAAATTATAAACTCAGTGGTTTTGCTGTCACAAAATTCATGACCTAGTACTAGATGATATAGTTCAAGCTCATGCATACTTTAAATAAAGAGTGCAAAGAACATTGTCTGCCAATCTTGATTTATACTTGGTAGTCACCAAATTTATGGCAGCATTTAGTACTACTTTTGAACTTAAAACAGGTGATGCTGTCATATATTGGCTTTCAAATCTCCTTCACCAGAAGAACCAATTTACACATTAGGAGCAATATATAACATTGGTCTTTACTGGATCTCTTTGTTCATGTGTCCAGTTTTAATATATTGTAAGGCTAGAAATGAATTACTGTTGTGAACTTGAGAATCTGGTCTCTGTGAATTAGTCTCACCCTAATAGATCCCTCCTAAAATGGCATGCCTGGGAGAAATTAGAGCCACAACCAAAGGAATGACCATGTTTCTTAATAACTGTAGGCAGGGCTTTTTTGGGAGAAAAAGTCCAGCAGAAACTCATTTGCATATTAGGCCACACCCCCTGACATCGCTATTGTTTAGTGCAGGAATTCATTGGTAGAAAAAGCTCAGCAGGAACTCATTTGTGTATTAGGCCACGCACCCTGACACCAAGCCAGCCAGAACTGCGTTCCTGGGCATTCCTGCTCAAAAAAAGCCCTGACTGTAGGTGTTTCCCCAATAGGCCCAAAATGGTGAGAGTTGGCTCTGCCCAAGCAGCAAGGAGAGCCAGTTTGGTGTAGTGGTTAAGTGTGCGGACTCTTATCTGGGAGAACCGGGTTTGATTCCCCACTCCTCCACTTGCACCTGCTAGCATGGCCTTGGGTCAGCCATAGCTCTGGCAGAGATTGTCCTTGAAAGGGTAGCTGCTGTGAGAGCCCTCTCCAGCCCCACCCACCTCACAGGGTGTCTGATGTGGGGGAGGAAGGTAAAGGAGATTGTGAGCTGCTCTGAGACTCTTCGGAGTGGAGGGTGGGATATAAATCTTCTTCTTCTTCAATTAGGCTCTGACGAATTGACTTACCCTCCCAGCCGAAACCATGGAAGCTATTTAAATTCTGGGGGAGTCAGAGAAACAGACAGTCACAGCCAGGGCTCTTTTTCTAGTAGGAGCTCCTCTGCATATTAGGCCATGCCCCCCATTATGTAGCTAATCCTCCAAGAGCTTAGAGGGCTCTTAGCACAGGGCATACTGTAAGCTCCAAGAGGATTGACTACATCAGGGGTGTATATATTAGAAGTAGGAAACCAGCCAGGGAAGCAGTGGGGCCCTTGGATGACCATGGGGTAAAAGGATTACTGAAGGAGGATAGGGAAATGGCTGAGAAGCTGAATGCATTTTTTGCCTCCGTATTCACCGTGGAAGATGAGAAGTGTTTGCCTGCCCCAGAACCACTAATGTTGGAAGGGGTGTTGAAAGACCTGAGTCAGATTGAGGTGACAAAAGAGGAGGTCCTACAACTAATAGACGAATTAAAAACTAATAAGTCACCGGGTCCGGATGGCATACATCCGAGAGTTCTGAAAGAACTCAAAGTTGAACTTGTGGATCTTCTAACAAAAATCTGTAATTTTTCATTGAAATCTGCCTCTGTTCCTGAGGACTGGAAGGTAGCAAATGTCACCCCCATCTTTAAAAAGGGTTCCAGAGGAGATCCGGGAAATTACAGGCCAGTCAGTCTGACTTCAATACCAGGAAAGTTGGTAGAAACCATTATCAAGGACAGAATGAGTAGGCACATTGATGAACACGGGTATTGAGGAAGACTCAGCATGGGTTCTGTAGGGGAAGATCTTGCCTCACTAACCTGCTACATTTCTTTGAGGGGGTGAACAAACATGTGGACAAAGGAGACCCGATAGATGTTGTTTACCTTGACTTCCAGAAAGCTTTTGATAAAGTTCCTCATCAAAGGCTCCTTAGAAAGCTTGAGAGTCATGGAGTAAAAGGACAGGTCCTCTTGTGGATGAAAAACTGGCTGAGTAATAGGAAGCAGAGAGTGAGTATAAATGGGCAGTCTTCGCAGTGAAGGACGGTAAGCAGTGGGGTGCTGCAGGGCTTGGTACTGGGTCCCATCCTCTTTAACTTGTTCATAAATGATTTAGAGTTGGGAGTGAGCAGTGAAGTGGCCAAATTTGCAGATGACACTAAATTGTTCAGGGTGGTGAGAACCAGAGAGGATTGTGAGGAACTCCAAAGGGATCTGTTGAGGCTGGGTGAGTGGGCGTCAATGTGGCAGATGCTGTTCGATGTGGCCAAGTGCAAAGTAATGCACATTGGGGCCAAGAATCCCAACTACAAATACAAGTTGATGGGGTGTGAACTGGCAGAGACTGACCATGAGAGAGATCTTGGGGTCGTGGTAGATAATTCACTGAAAATGTCAAGACAGTGTGCGTTTGCAATAAAAAAGGCCAACGCCATGCTGGGAATTATTAGGAAGGGAATTGAAAACAAATCAGCCAGTATCATAATGCCCCTGTATAAATCGATGATGCAGTCTCATTTGGAGTACTGTGTGCAGTTCTGGTTGCCGCACCTCAAAAAGGATATTATAGCATTGGAGAAAGTCCAGAAAAGAGCAAGTAGAATGCTTAAAGGGCTGGAGCACTTTCCCTATGAAGAAAGGTTGAAACGCTTAGGGCTCTTTAGCTTGGAGAAATGTCGACTGCAGGGTGACATGATAGAGGTTTACAAGATAATGCATGGGATGGAGAAAGTAGAGAAAGATGTACTTTTTTCCCTTTCTCACAATACAAGAACTCGTGGGCATTCGATGAAATTGCTGAGCAGACAGGTTAAAATTGATAAAAGGAAGTACTTCTTCCCCCAAAGGGTGATTAACATGTGGAATTCACTGCCACAGGAGTTGGTGGCGGCCACAAGCATAGCCACCTTCAAGAGGGGGTTAGATAAAAATGTGGAGCAGAGGTCCATCAGTGGCTATTAGCCACAGTGTGTGTGTGTGAGTGTGTGTGTGTATGTGTGTGTGTATGTATATTTGGCCGCTGTGTGACATAGAATGTTGGACTGGATGGGCCATTGGCCTGATCTAACATGGCTTCTCTTATGTTCTTACGTGTGTGGCCTAATATGCAGAGGAGCTCCTGCTAGAAAAAGAGCCCTGGACTCACAGCTGTGATTTGGCAGAAGCTTACAAGAGGTGCAGGGTCTTTCTCTCTGAGGGTTTGATGTGGTCTCATGTAGGAGTACCTTCTGGCTTCCCCCATGGTTGCTCAAACATCCACTGGTTCAGTTCACATCCTGCCAGCCAGCTGAATGGAGGGAGATAATTTTTTCCAATGGCATTTTCAGCTATCCATGAGCTGCTTGAATGTGCTTGGTGTATTACTTTTCCATCATATTCAAACAGCAGAACAGTACAGTGCAATCTGAGAATTTTGCAAATGTACATTTTTGCAAACCTCAACGCATATACATTTCTCCCCCCCTCAGGCACCTCATCACTGCATGCCCCTCCATAGCCAATGTTTAAGTAAAGAGTGATCAAAGCAGTGGTTTCAGCTATCAATAAACACTTTAAAAATACTATTTGGTGTTTGTTTCAGCAATGATAATAGTTGCCAATCTGTTGGAACATCAACATTTCATGCAGTGCCACTGAGAAGAGGGGAGGAGGGATTCCAGGGTCCCAAGTCAGCTGGAAGGTCCAGGAAGCCAACATTATGCAGCAGTCACAGAGTGCATTTATTTTTTTAAAAAATAATGCAGTTCCACACTGTAGCCACTAGGGGCACAGGAAGGCAGAGCACAATAAAGAGTTGTTCTGACTTTGCTGTCCAGGCCTTTCTAAGGTGTTTACTAGGAGGCTGGGGAAAACCTGCTTCTCAGATCCTGCCAAACCCACCAGCCAAGCCAGCATTTGAGCAAGGCAAGGCCAGCTAGGATAAGTTACACTCCTTGCCAGGATGCAGTCTCCTAATAAGATCATTCTCTCCAGCAGTCTACGGTTTCCCTCTTTCTTTAATTTCACCCAACTCCATAGCTCTGTCTACACAGGCAGATCTGTTAGTGTGTAGTAGTTGCCTCTTCTTGAACGCTTTCCCACATTTTTCTCCTCTTTTGCTTTGCCCCCTTCTTTCCATAATCTACCATTCCTCTATCTCTACTTCTAATTATTCTCTTCCCCTTATTTTTCAGTCTTATGTTATGTTCACACTACACTAATTAATGTGTTTTACATCCGGATTTTACTGTGTAAGAATAGCAAAAATCTGGATGTAAAATGCATTATTTAGTGTAGTGTGAATGCACCATTAGTCTTAATACCATATCATCCAGCCTGGTTGGCAATTTAGAAAGTATTTAATAGTACTCAAGTGAGGCAGCGGATGCCCATAATACATTGAGTCTGACCTCCCTGTCACAGCATTCCATCATCTATCGAGCCTACCGAGACATCATTGATTCCAGCTCTGTTTGCACTATAGCCTGATTAATTGTCTTCCACCTGAAATGGAGTAATTTTATTGGGTTTTTTGTTTTATTGTTTTAATTGTTTATTTACTTCTAATTTTATTGCTTATCGTTATTTTTTAAGTCTGTTGTGATCCACCCTGAGCCCGCTCATGGGATAGGGCAGACTAGAAATTAACAAAAAATAAATAAATAAGTAGAAGTAGGGTTGCCAGGCATAGCAAATGGTGGGAGATGTGGAGTGGGTACTTACTGAGAGGTGATACCTCTTTCTATTGGTAAGTCCTGTACGTGCCAGCTGATTAATGGCTGGTGGGAGGGGCTGGAAGTGGGAGCCCCTGCTTTCATCAGACAGTGTGGCAACCCTAATCCAGTCACTGTTCTCTGGAGTCAACTCATGATGTTTAACCTGTAAATAATATGTGGCTTGATTTGTATTTTTTTTAAAAATCAGGAAGCTGTTTCCTGCATATACATTTATTAAAACCTGTTTTTCCCTGGTGGCAGCCTAAAGAGTATGCTCATGCTAAGAGCTTCCGAAGAAGGGATTCATTTGGCCATTTGGATGCTCTACCCCTTTCACCCAAGCAGATACTCCCACACAGGATTGTCCCTATTTTCATCTTTGAAATCAACCCTTTTCATAAAGCAGCCAATGGAGAAATGACTAAACTAGACTTATTAAACTGTAGTGAATGGCCGAAATGAAAAATTAAATTTAGAATGAAGAGCAGAATAGGTTTGTCACAACATAAATATTAATAATAGATCACATTCTGCAAGAAGGAAAAAAAAATTGTTCATTCTTGTAACATTTGGCTCACTAATAAGTAATCACTGGCAATGTGTGAACCAAGGTGTGGAAGCTTTTTGAATCTTAACAATGACTCTGAATCATCAAAACAAGGTTGAGCATATTTCTTACATACACTGTCTTCAAGGTAGAATTAATTAATTGTGACTTGTTTTCTTCTAAGTGAATTTTTTGCTGAGGGTGAAATAACACCTTAAAGACAACTTCATATGTTATTGCTCTACCCAAGGACATAAATGAATACAGCTGTAATATATTTTCATAGCTACTGGGGAAATGGATGTGTTTGAGCTATAGATAGTAGGTATGATTTCAAATAATCTCATTCTCGTTGGTCTGACCCTGAAAAAAATCCCTCCTTTTTTTGATTTTGCTCCCTCTAACAGAACCAATAACTCGCGCGTTGTGTAACATTTTGTCTCTTCACACCAGATGCTTTAAAATATATACATTTTAATGCTATTTGTGCATCAACAAACTAGAATGATACATTATGAGCATTTCATAGGTATAAATTATGTAAATGGGGAGTCAGTATGGTATAGTTAATGTGTCAGCCTTTAACTAGAGAGTCCCAGGCTCAAATTCCTGCTTACTTAACCAAAGTGGATATGGGTCTTTCCTCTTGCCACTAGTGGTAATAAAGGAATCTCTGGATCAACTCACTTGGAACTCTGGCCTTTGAGTCTCTTAATTTGGGCTGGAGGGACTCAACTCTCGGCACAGATGGTGTGTGCAACACTTCTGATGAATACAATAAACATTATATAATCACTATATATACAAATGTATCCACTATTATCTCAGATATCACAAAATCTCATGTTCAGTTAGAATTACCATCTCTGGGTTGGGAAATACCTGGAGACTTTGAGTGTGAAGACTGAGGAGGGTGGGGTTTAAGGAGAGGGGGGGACTTCAGTGGGATATTATTCCATAGAGTCCACCTTGCAAAGTGGTCATTTTCTCCAGGTGAACTGATCACTGTTGTCTGGAGATGAGTTATAATAGTGGGAGATCTCCAGCCACTACCTGGAATTTGGCAACCCCATATTCAGTAGGTATTATAAGCATATAATTGAGTTTGAAGTAAGTAAAATTCTTAGTCTATATTTATATCAAGGCTTCTTTGAATCTTACTGTTATGTATAAGATATAATGCACATACCCTGCTGTGCATGTGCAGAAACAAAGAAATGCACACATGCTCCTGGCTGATCCTATGGGGATACTGAAGCACATGTCAGAGTGTGTGGGGGTGGGGGGATGCACCAAAAACAGAGTGGAATGATCATACTGCTTGTGAGTTTCTATGGTACAGCCAAGTGATCAGACACCCAGAAACCCGCCATGGAAGCCCTTCACCAAGGTAGCCACCAGCAAGTATTTAATCCATGTAAGAGTTGTTTTAGTGCAAGATAGAGATAGGTGGGGCACAAGAGTCAGATGTGCGCATTGGATCATGCCCATTTGATCCAAAAGGGAGGGGTGGCTATGTTGGGCCAAACTGCTCAAGTGATTACACCCTTTGTCTTTTATATGTACTCTTGGAGAGGAAGGATTAAGGTCTTTCAGCTGTACTTTTGAAAATAAAAACAAATTATGTACATATATTCATGTACATATACCTGTTATGCTAGGTATACTGGTGTGAACTCTTTCAGTCTTGTACAAGAGGTCGTTAATATGCCTAAAGACTGCTTCATCCTAGCTCTCTACATGTTCACGCAGAAGTAAAAGTCATTGAATTCAGTATGCATAGACTGCTGCCTTAGGACATCTTTATCTGCTCTCTAACTTTCCTCTTCATAAACACACACCAAAATACTTCCATGTAACTCAGTGACACATTCCAATTGACTACAGTGGAGAAAAAAACACCCAATGATCATCTACTTTCTGTTACACTGTATGTCTTTGTGTGGTTGTCTCCTATTTTCTACAGTACTCAAAAAGCCTTCAAGAAAAATGGCATGAAGAACGGTGGTTATTGGACATGATGGTATGTTATTTTCTTGCTCTTGATGTATACAGGCTATTATTCTTTATTTTTCATGATGGTTCAAATACTCCATTAACTTCCTCAGAGGGACTGCACTTGCCAGTCTCTTTCAATGAAGTGTTCTTATAAGAAGGCACCGGGTGAGTTCTTGTACCCTTGGGAAGTTGATTATATAATGGTGAATATGTCAGACATAATTAAGATGAATGATTGCATACCCAACAAAATGAATTTTATCTTTTATACATCTGATGTTTTTCCTATACCATTCAAAACTGTAATAGGAACAAATCAAACACACATTCTCTTAGCAGTAGTCACAGACAGAATGAAATACAGGACATTGTTGAATAATTGCAAGAAAGTAAAAGTCTGAATTCCTTCTTCATATAAAGTGTTCTCATTTTTTTTTATATATATACATTTTTTAAGGTTGAGCCCTATCTTTTTAAAAAATAAAGCAGGGGAATTTAGCACAACCCTGTATTCACTAAAAAGTCACAATTTTTATACCCTAAGATATAATAGCTAATTACTGTGTGACATCAGTGACAAGATGTCAAGTTCATAGTTATGTTTAGAGAGACTAAACAATCAAGACAGGTTTCCACAATTATTATTATCATTAAAAGAAGAATTGCAGATTTATACCCCACCCTTCTCTCCGAACTAGAGACTCAGAGTGGCTTACAATCTCCTTTATCTTCTCCCCCCACAACAGACACCCTGTGAGGTGGGTGGGGCTGAGAGGACACTCACAGCAGCTGCCCTTTCAAGGACAACCTCTGCCAGAGCTATGGCTGACCCAAGGCCATTCCAGCAGGTGCAAGTGGAGGAGTGGGGAATCAAACCCGGTTCTTCCAGATAAGAGTCCATGCACTTAACCACTACACCAAACTGGCATGGTATATATTTACTGAAGTATATTTCTCCTGCTTCAGGTCTTAAGGCACATTCATGCTCATGCAAAGAATCAATTAGCTGAGCTGCTGAGAGCCAAGCAACAGTACAAAACAAGCAGCTAGGACCAGAAAGGACTTACCAGTGTCTTGTGTTACCTGGTCCCTACTGAGCTAGTCACTGCAATTCCAGCTTATGGCCATCTGCAGTGGTGGCATTGAGGTGCAACAGACAGTAGACCAGCAATTCCTTATATTGGCAAGTTACCATAGTGGTGTTGAAGGTAAAGTGCCTGGTAGGGTTGCCAATCCCCATCTGGGGGCAGGGGGTTCCCTGGTTTGGAAGCCCTCCCCCCACTTCAGGATTATCAGAAAATGGAGGTGGGGGAGGAAATGTCCACTGGGCACTCGATTATACCCTATGGAGACTGGTCTTCGTAGAGTATAACAGAGAATCAATCCATGGGTTCCTAGGGCTCTCGGGGGCTGCTTTTTGAGGTAGAGGCAGCAAATTTTCAGCATAGTATCTGGTGCCTCTCTTTTTTTAAAAAAAGTCCAAGTTTCAAATAGATTGGACCAGGGGGTCCAATTCTATGAGCCCCAATGTGCCCCATCCTTCATTATTTCCAATGGAGGGAAGACATTTAAAAGGAATGTGGTGATGCCCAGAACTCTCTTTGGAGTTCAATTATGCTTGCCATAACCTTTCTCCTGACACCACCCCCCAAAGTCTCCTGGCTCTATCCCCAAAATCCCCAGATATTTCCTGAGTTGAACCTAACAATCCAATGCCTGGATCCACCACTAGCACCCCAATTCAAAGCTTGTCTTGCCATACAACTTTTAAACTACTTGGTTCTGGCAACCACACAGGAGCATACTAGTGACCCTGCCCTTATATGCTGTACATGTATAAAACAAATGGTAATCCAATTTTCAGAGTAATGTGTAGGAGTGCTTTGTAGCTTATCCTATAAGGAAACAGTAATATTATGTTATTAACAAGAATCCAGTTTTGACTAATTAACTATTTAATTAAAAACTATTATTGACTATTAATAAAAGTATAAGCAACAATATTAAAATGGAGATAGACACTTAATATTTAAGGAAACCAGAAATAATACTGATACAAAGAGCTATTGTGGCTTCTATTTTCTTCTTTCTTGCTAGCACAAAGTGAAGATTTAGCTGTAAATTTATTTGTCCCTCTGTCTAATCACCCCTTACCTTAGGACAGTCTTCTGAAAATACAGTACTGAAATTTGGGGAGGGGAAAATTAGCAACATCTCCCAGCTTTCATTTGCTACTGCAGATGTTCATATGTGAAAATTAAGCCTACAGTAAATAAAATTAATGTTAAAGAGAAGAGATGGGGAAAGTGAAATGGATTTCTTGAGTGCTTCTTAAAGAAACCACCTCTGGATCATGTCCGTTATGTGAACAACTAATTCTGGCCTCAGGGCAGACCATTGATGTACCTATTAATGTCGCTTTCTAACTCTCAGAAAGGAGCTAAGATAAAGCAGACATAGTGAATCACTGCTTTGTCCTTTTAGAAAATTAGCGTAGATATTCAACTGCATCAGAAATCAGATTTATGGAGATGGATGATTAGGAAATGATATGAAAAGCTTGCCCTGAACATGGTTATTAAAAAGTAAATGGCTTTTAACATTGATATGGCTGTGACCAAAACAATCTCTGTCCAAAAAGGGACAAGTATGGACAGAAACAGGATATTCTTTGGCAGCCATGTTTATATATTTCAAAACAGATTAAAGAGAAAACTGTAAGGACTGGAGAGTAGCCAGAATAATGCCATTATTTTTAAAAGGCCTAAGGAGATACAAGAGAACTAAAAACCTCAGTAACTCATTGAGATTCTGGAGAGGAAATTGCTGTCATCCTAGACAAAAGCAATATGCACATTCTACGCTTAATTTTTTAGAAAATGTTCAATAAAACTCTACACCGGTGGCTCCTGTCTAAGATGCAGAGTCAGGAAACAAAACTGTAAGTAAGCACACTAGGCTGAATGAACAGAAAAGCCATCACAGATGCCTGTCAACGATAGGAAATAAAGTTAACAGTGTTTTCAGATTATGATACTTTGAAAATATGCAAATGAAATGCTAACTCACTAACTGCACCTTCCCCCAAGCACAAACTTTTCTGAGATCTTGTTCAAATACTTCTTTTTGATAGACAGCCATAATCACTGCTCTCCTGTATTTACTATGATGCCTAGGCTTGAGAACGAGTAACTGGTCTTAACAGAACTTGCAGACTTCATTATCTCAACGTTTACCTAAAATCACACAAGGAACAAAGCTTGCTGTGGCTGCAAAGTATACCCTAGGGTTGCCAGGTCTCCACCAGCAGGGGAATGGAGAGTAGATTTTCCAGATAGTCATAAAACCTGAGCGGGATTTGGCACAATGTGTGGACATATCAGAATACAATAGTCTAGTGATTCTGAACTAGTGGTCCACATAACACCAACAAGATACAGGAGTAGTCTAAATAGAATGCAATTTTCTTAACAATTACTAGGAATTTGCTCTCTCTCAGTTACCATGTCCACTTGTATGATGTGCCATCTCCTGCTGACCCTACCTACTGCTAGGGTTGCCAGCTTCCCCCTGGGAGTAGAAAATCTGTCATCCACAGCTCTCATTGCCTGCCACCACACAGAGGGCAGCAGGAGGAAATTCCCCCTTGAAATGAGAGGGTATGATCGCTCAGTATCCTTTGGCACAATGATGTTGCTTCTGCCACAACACAGAAGTGATGTCATTAATCAGGTGGCACTCTATCATTCACACAAATGCCAGAACATCACCCCCAGCATGATGATGTCACTTCTGGGTCACACTAGAAGTGAGGTCATTGAAACAGGAATGTTGGTTACCTCCCCTCAAAAAAACCCCCATAAGACCCCAACTTGCCCACCTCCCACTGGTTACCAGGTCATTAAAGCTGAAGCATTATTATTTACTCCCAACAATAGTACTACAATTTTTAATACCCCCTAGAACTTCAAATAAATATTGTAATAACAGAAAACATACAAATGTCCTTGGAAAAAGTGAGCTTGTTGTTTCTATTATGGTGAGACCCAATAATAACATAGGTGGGATGCAGTTGTCTTTGGATGGTGTCTGAGCCACCCACACTGATGAGGCTGCTTCAGCTACTAGCACCAGTTGGGGGCCTTAGGACAGCCCCAATGAGGCATTAGGACAAGGAGTCTCAAAACATGCTGAGATGCGGCCTTGAAGAGTCATCCAGGCTCAGCTGGGCCCAGCAGCAACCCAGGCACTGAAGCTCTGGAAGGGCAGGCCTGGTGAAAGCAGGGGGAGGCCCAGGGAGCCTATAGCCTATTCCACCCAGCATGGCTAGTGAGAAAGGTAGCTGAAGGAAGAGTGAAAGCTGACAGCCTTGCAGGGGGAAAGAAAGAGGACAGAGCAATCTCCACTCCCCAGGAATAGGCCAGATAAGGCTTGGGAGCTGGGAATTCATGGTTGGTGGTAAATGGTGATGCTAAATAGCCTAAATAAAAAGGGCTCCCATATAGGGTTGCCAGGTCCAACTCAGAAAATCTCTGGGGGCTTTGGGAGTGGAGCCTGGAGACTTTCTCATGCCCTAAAATAAATAAAAACACAGCACTGCAGTTCCCACTTCCACTATATGAAAGTGAACACATGTACACAAAGTAGCCAAAATAAACAGTTTGCAAGCACACACTTTTGTGATCTCACTGGGGCAATTTAGTCACAGGAGTTAATAAATGTAACCATCTGCTGTATTTCAACCAACTTCTTCAGACTAGCAGGAAAATAAAAGCAGCCTAGGGGGTGGAGTTTTCCTCCATTCCATAATCAGGTTCTAATTAACTCCATCTTACTAGGCACGACTTCTCAAACCAATGCAAACAAACAGAGGGACTGTATTGACGTCTTTCTTTTTCACACGGTTCACACATTCACCAGGAAGAGCCATGTGGCTCTGCTTGCTTGCTCCACCCATACAGCTTTCCTCCAGCTGAGTTTTAAAGGCACACATATAGTCCAAAACACAAGCAGTTTGCAAGCTTCTTTTAAACCTGATGAAGTTTAAAGGCACATTGTGGCTGTTGGGGTGGGGCTTCCCCCTGCCAACCAACTAGCTGGCAGTGGGGAAGAGCCTGCAAAACTGGGACCTGCTGGCTGGCAAGCCTACTCATGTAAGAAGCCAATGAGGAAGGACAACTGCTCTGGGCTTCAAAAGACCTGCTGAACTGAAACAGACAAGAAATCAGGTCACACCCTTCTTTTCCCATTCTGAAGCCTTGGGACTCAGCAGGGCAGCTGAGGGTTAGCTGACAGACTGAAGAAGGGAGAGTTTCATAGTAATATATGAAAGGTTACAAACCAGTGTAAGAAACCACCACCTCCTCAAGGTGCCAGGGCTGAAAGAAAAAATTGGTTGAGCTCCCTCAAGACAGCAGTAGGTTTGGGGCGTATTCTCAAAATGCTTCCCCACCACTGGAAGTTATGGCAGATTCCAACCCATTCATAGGTTGCTTCATTAACAGGGGCAATTCCCTGTTTTGCTCTCATTGCTGAGGCATTCTTAGTGGCACTGGAATTTCAGCACTGGGTTTTCCATTAAGTTCACATCCAATATTTCCCCCTTGCCTCCAGTAAGATTTTTGCCTTTTTTAAAAAAAATAAATAAATAAAATACAGTAGTAAGAACATCATTGCTAGGACTATAGTAATATACCTTTACCAATATTTTTTTAAACCCAGCAAAAAGCCCACTTATTACCCAAATAGGCAGTCTCCTAATTAGTTGAGGGAATTAGCAAAGGAGAAGGGGGGTGGGTTAACTGGGATCCTCCACCTGTGTAAACAAGGGTTTTTCTCTTCAGAAAACTCTCAACTAAACCAAGCAGATGTTCAACCAAAAAGGTTTTTATTTAAAAGAGAAAGAATAAAATAAAATGCACATGAATAACACATACAAGAAAAACACAGGGAGAAAAGATGGAAAACTTTTTTGGGGAAATGGCAATAATTACCACCAATATTAAAGTTGTCTGCAGAAGCAGCAAGTTGAAGAACAAAATGGCCAGTGTTTTGTTCTGTGCAAGAGAGAAAAAGAAATCAACTAAGTAGGGGTGGATGTGGTCACACAACACACACACAGCTGTGTCAGCTGAGTGACATATTTATAAGGCAAAATGTATCCTTAAGTAGTTTGACTCACAGCCAGAGGACAAGGGCTTAATGTGTTTCCCCTCCCAGAGGTAAACAAAAAGGTATGAAGTCTTGTTGATTCCAAGGAAGAGCAATTTGGAAAAGTAAATAGACTCGAGTGTTGATTAATTGCTGCTTAATCAAGGAGTAATGGGTGCGGGGAAAGTGAGGCTGAGGTGTTGATGGGATTATGCTGAGTGAATTAGTTGGTCCTGGGTGACCCATTGTTCTAAAGTCTTGCATGTCTCCAGGGCAAGGATGGGGTATTAGCCAGCCAAACACCCTTGATTTGAGTTTTAGAATTGTTTTCCCAGGCTAATGCCTAGCTGGTATCCATCTTGGTCCATTTGGACCCAAGCAGAGCCTTGAATGTCAAATATTGGGGTGATATTAAGAGGGGTGTTTTTTCTCTCTCTCTACCCGATAACTGTTCCTATGCAGGGGGAGGGGTCTGTCTGCTAACACACTAGCAGCAGTGGTGGTAGATGTGGGCAGGGAGGTATGGAAATCTACACCTTCCTGCCCACACTTTCCCTAAACCCAATTTGAGTATCATAGGAAAGATCATACCAAAGCAAGTTTGGATAAACCTGCAGTAGAGTTGGGGAGCATGGGCGGTGTGGTATAGTGGTCAAGAGTGTCAGACTCTAATCTGGAAAACTGGGTTTGATTCCCCCTCCTCCATATGATGCCTGCTGGTTGAACTTGGGCCAGTCACAGCTCTCTCAGAACTCTCTCAGCCTCACCTAACACACAAAGTGATTGTTGTGGGGAGAAGAATGGAAGGCAATTGTAAGCCACTTTTGAAACTTCTTAGGATGGAGAAAAGTGGGCTATAAAAACCAACTCTTCTTTTTTAAATACCATGCAGAAGCCCAAGACTGCTGCCATTTAGGAAGGTGCATAAAGTGGAAGTAACCTCGGACAACATCTAAAATTGTAAATGTTATGCATAATAAGCAAATTGGATGACCTGTTCACAATATGCAGTGAGTGGCCGTAAGTGGGATAAAATGACACCCCAAAAAAGGTTGCAGCCTATCCTGACCCTATTGTGAATGTCAGTTTCAGAATAAGCATATTTAGGACTCAAGCAAATAGATGAATTTGATACAATGTTTGAGGGGCTTAGGTATCTGAGTTGCTCATTAGTTTCTTATGAAAGCTAGTAAATAATAAATATATCAATACCCTATGACAACAGGAAATTGGGAATTCTACATTGAGCCAGAAAAATAGTTGAGTAACTTGAAGAAAGAAAATATCCTGAATATGTCTGACCTAGTGGGCTGTTGCATCAAAGAAACCAAAAAAAGGGGTGGAGGGGGACAGCAGTTTTTGTTCCTGATAAAATTGTGGATAATCGACTATGGTAATCAACTGTGAAGGAAAATTGAGAATTGAGCTAAATATGGAAAATGCCAAATTTGTCAGGGATATTGCATCATTAGCTCTTCATACTGAGCCAAACTATTGTGGGAATCTTGAAATAAACAGCTTCTCATACTGGCAAACAGAAGTTCTAGGACTGCATCTCCTTGCTTTTCAGCACACTAAGGACTGCTTTCTGGAAGCTTAAAGATCTATTCCTGCATCAAAATATCTTCCTTCTGGGTAGTCACTGCTGCAGAGGGAGAATTGGGTCTGTTAAGGATTTGGTACAGGCAGTAACAGTAATAGTACAATTTTTTTTTATATAGACTTCAGCAAATGTGCTTGATGTGCTTTGCAATCAATACAAAACTAGGTTAAATCAGCAATCAAACTAACCGCCCATAGCAGCAAAGCTGAAAAAACATATTAAATTAAGAAGAAGTCTTCAGGAAGTTCATGAAATTGAGGAGAGGCTTAACAAAGTTTAGGAATTAAGCCTAGTGTATCAGACTCCGTTGGCTGCAGAAGCACAAACACTAACCAGTGGGGAGATGTCATCTACGTTCACAATCTCCAGTTTCCACATTACTGAAAATAGTAGTTCTGCCTGGCTTTTTAAAAGTGATAATGTTGCATAATTTTCTTGACATCCCTTTCAGAAATGAAGAAGTACTGTTAATTTAAGAGAATATTTGACATGAAGCACACTGCTTGGGCCAAAATAGCCCAAGATGGATGCCAGCTAGGCACTAGTCTGAGAAAACAATTTAAAGCGCCGTCAGGGCCCTTCAGGATCTTATACAATTCCCCAGGGCCTGTAAGGTAGAGATGTTCCACCAGGCTTGTGGTTGAGCACAGCAATGCTTTCAATTCTGAATGGCACCTTTCCTCCACTTAGGCTTCCCAACCCTCCCCCCACCCTGCCGGGGGACCCCCAAATTTGCGGCCTCCTCCCCGCTCTCCAAAAATCCGGAAGTGGGGGGGAGGGGGGAAACAGCGAGTCCGAGTCCTTCTCCGAGCCCATCTCGGTGCAGCAGCTATGGTGTGAAGCGGACAAGAGGCGGCAGCGCAGCAGCATCGCCTGCTCCGCCTCTGAGGTAAAATGAGAGAAGGGAAGGGTGGAGGCAGGGGGAAAAGTGAGCCACAGAACGGGACGAGCGCGAGCAGCTGTCCGCTCAACCGACGTTGCAAGTGGGGGAAGAGAGGCTGGGTCTGCCCTCCTCACCATCACATTTGACCCAGCAGGAGCATTTTTAAGATCAACAAAGTTTTTTTTCTCTCTTCATCTGTGAGTGAGCGAGCGAGTACGTGCTGGAGGTGAAGGGGAGCTATAAATGCCATCCTTTCTCTCTCTCCTCGGGATTGTTTTCCCCAGCAGCACTGCACCTTTAAGATCAAGGAGGCTTCCCCCCCTCCTTGAGTTTTAATGTATGTTGGGGGTGAAGACTGTGCCTGCTTCCCCGCCCCCTTTCCTCAGTATCATGTTTGACCCAGCAGCACTTTACTATCAACAAACGTCCCCCCCTTCCTGTGTGTGTGTGTTTGTGTGAGAGAAAGAGTCTGAGAGTTTGTTGCAGTTAGGGAAGGGAGGCTGGGTCTGTCCTCCTCAGCATCGCATTTGGAGAGGGGTGAGTGGGGAGAGACACAGTAAATCAGTTTTGCTAACTATTTGGAAACCAAAGAAGGGAACTACCTGGGGATCCTAAGCTTAAAAGGGTAAAGTCTAACCTAGAGTGCTAGACTAGGGTCTGGGAGACCTAGATTTGAATCCCCACTCTGCCAAGGAAACTTGCTGGGTAACATTGGAATACTCTCAACCTCTGATGGAAGCAGCTTTGGGTTCCCATGGAAGGTAGGATATAAATTAAGATTGCCAACCTCCAGGTGGTGGCTGGAGAACTGCTACTCAACAAATGTTTGAGTAGCAGAAAACAATGTAAAGAGATAAATTTAAATTTGGAAGGAGGAAGTGACATCACAGGAAGGGAAGGCGTTTGGGTGCAGTGTGCTGGAAGTGACACCATCGAAAGAAGTGGACCGTGGAAGTGACATCACTTGATCTTTGACCTGGAAGTGACATCACAGGATATGAAATCACAAAGGTGATGTCATATCCTGCTCCTGGCTCCACCCCCCAAAGTCTCCTGGCTCCACCCCCAAAGTCCCCAGATATTTGCTGAGTTGGACTTGGCAACCCTACCTCCACTCCAGGTTGCTCTGTTCCTCTTCCTCCAGCCTAATCCATGTGGTAGCCACAGTCTAAAATGGAAAAAATTGTGTAATTTCACTATCTGCTTCTTTTAGATTGCTGTATTAGTACTGCTTATGTATTTATTTATTTGATGGCCTACAATGTTTTTATCATGTTGTATATCACCCAGAGCCCTGTAGTAGCAGGGATTAGGTAATCCACAAATTTAATAAATAATAATAATCATGAGTAGCCAGAAGACACAAGCACTTTTAATACTATTGTAATGGCCCACTTCAAATTCAAGCACACCTTGGAGTTACCTTTGACTCTGACTCGGAAACTGTAGCTAGTGCAGAATGCTGCAGTATGGTTGTTAATGGGGCTGCCTCGATGGGAGCATATTCAACTGGTGCTAAAAAAACTGCACTGGCTGCCTATTGTGTACTGAATCCGTTTCAAAGTGTTGGTATTAACCTTCAAAGCCCTACATGGCTGAGGATCTGCCTATCTAAGGGACCACCTTTCCCCATACATACCTCAGAGAGTGCTGTGTTCAGGAGGACGAAATCTGTTATCCATTCCCAGACCAAGGGAGGCCAGACTAAACTCTACACGAGCCAAGGCCTTCTCAGTGGCAGCACCAATGTTATGGAATGCTCTCCAGAGGCCATAAGAGCCCTGTGGGACCTCTCCCAATTCTGCAGGGCTTGTAAAACTAAACCTTTTCGTCAGGCCTACAACATCTAATGTGGGAGGAGGCTGCCACTGTTATGTCGCTGAACAAGATCATCTGCAAGACTACTAATAGAGTAATATAAGGAACAGAGAACTGAGATATGGAGAAGCTGCCTTTGTTATGAAATCTTTTTATAGCACCTAATAATGTAGTTTTAAATTGTTTACTTGTGTTTTATTCTTTTATAATTGTATTTACATTGTTTTATTATGATTGTTAGCCGCCCAGAGTCCGTTTGCAGAGTGGGCGGCATGTAAATCTAAAGTAAATAAATAAAAAATTAAAGGAGCTTGAGCGTAAGGATTCCATATTATTTCTTCTGCTTATCACTCCCAACCTTAAAAAGCTGGTGGTTTCACTTCTAGTCCCACTTTAATGAAACCATTAAAACTAGGCAGAGCCTCACACACAGGTAATAAGGGATTGGTGATGAACGGTTCCACCCCAGGGATACCTTTGAGGAGAGAATCCATCAGGCTCTGAAACACCCCCGGGGCCACGCTCACCCCAAACTGCAACCGCCGCACCTTAAACGCCCCCCTGTGGGTATCTATGGTCTGTGCTTCGGCCGTCGCAGCATCCACGAGCAGCTGCTGGTACGCCTGGGCCAGATCTAGTTTTCCAAAGATTTTGGACCCCGCTAATTCTGCCAGGACGTGGCTTATTACTGGAACGGGGTAGGGGTTATCCTGTAGCACCTTGTTAATGGTGCACTTATAATCAGCGCATATGCGCACCTCCCCGTTCGGCTTCACCGGGGTAACTATTGAGGTTTCCCATGCGGCATAGGCCACAGGTTCCAGCACTCCCTGGGCTGTGAGGCGGTCTAGCTCTGCTTCGATTTTAGGCTTCAGAGCGAATGGAACCTGCCTGGCCTTCAGCCTTACGGGTCGCACGTGGGGATCGAGGGGTAAGGATACGGGAGGCCCCTTGTAGCACCCCAGGGCCCCATCAAACACCTCCGGGAACTCCCTGCACATGTTTTCGAATCCCCGCGTCCCCAGCTCTTGCACCCCCATGATCTTTATTCCCAATGGCCGAAACCAGGCCAGGCCCAACAAGGTGGTGAGCTGCCTCTTAACAACCAATATGTCGAGTTTGTCCCTAAACCCGTTGTATTCCACCCCCACCGTTGCCCAACCTAAGGCTTCAACGGGGTTCTTTTGAAAGTCCCGTAGCACGAAGTGTGCCGGCCGCAGTATGGGCAGGCCACGTGGGCACAGTTTTCTCAAGGTTTCCTCCGAGACTATGGATATGGAGGAACCCGAGTCCAGTTCCATCAGGCAGGGTTTGCCCTCGATCCTGACCAAAACCTTGACTTTCTTGGGGGTCTCGTCAGGCAAGTTCATTACCTGCACGCTGGTTGAGGCGGTCGAGTAGTCCCCGGTCAATTCCTGGTTGGTCGACTGGCGGCGGCGGGTGTCCTTGGCACTGCATGCACTCGCAATGTGGCCCATCTTCCCGCAGCTCCTGCAGACCACGTTGCGGTAGGGGCAGTCCCGTCACTCATGTGGGTCTCTGCAGCTGGCGCACTTGGTGGCGGTGGGTCTCTCGGCCGCTCGGGGTCACTGGGCCGCTCATGGGCCCGTCCCTGTTGGACGGCGTAGCTGGAGTGCCTCTTCTTTGCCCAATGGGCTGGGGTCCCTCTCTTCCCGATTGACGGCTTCGGCCTGCGTCTTGGGGAAGGTTCTCGTGGTCTGCTCGAACGAGACGGCCTCGTTGAAGGCGCTCTGGAGGGTGAGCTCTTCTCTCACCAAGAGCTTTTTTTGCAGCCTCTCGTCCCTCAGGCCCCACCTGAAACGGTCCCGCAGGGTCTCCTCTAGCTTTTCGAAGCTACAGTTGCCCGTGATTTGGTGGAGGGCAGCCAGGTAGTCCGCTGCCGTCTCTCCCGCCTCTTGGTCTCTCCTGTGGAAGAGGAGCCGGCAGGCAATGAGTGAGGGTTGGGGCAGAAAATGCCCGGTGAGGAGTCTGATTATCTCCTCATATGTCTTTTCTGTGATCTTTGCGGGGGCCGAGAGACCCTTGGCGATTTTGAATGTGGCCTCTCCGCAAACACTCAGGAGGACGTCTCTCTTTAGGCTGTCCTCCGTTATCCTGTTCGCTCACAGGTAGCACGCGACGCACTCCGTGTAGGTCTCCCACCTCTCCGGAGTAGCGGGGTTGAACTCTTCGAGACAGCCGGTGGATCTGCTCTGGTTAGGCATGGTGGCTGTGGCAGCGGCCTGTTGGTCTACCTCGCTTTGCCTTCATCGTCTATCACCGGATCTGCCAGCCCTATGGAGGCTGGCTAGGATCCCATCCTCGTCGCCACTGTAATGTACTGAGAACCAAGACGGGTTGAAGGCAGCATAGTTTATTTAGTAGCACATTACAAGAGAGAGAGCACGCGGGCCGGGCCCCGCTTATATACATTGCCTGGTACAGCCCCCCTCGTCCGACCAGGCCAATCCTGGTCGGTCAAACTTTCCGCCACAGATCTTGATGGGTGGGGCCTCAGGCGAGCTCCATCCAGGGACCCAAGGGTCGCCTTTAGTCACGATCGCCATGAGGTCTGGTTGCTTATATTCAATACATAACATTGTGAATAGAAGTCTCTTTAAAATCTGTGCTCTGACTCACAAACTGCAGAAAGGTCATGAAGCACATTTGTTGAGGTCTTTTCTTTAGAAATTTGCTACACCCCCAGGAGAAAAAAAAAAACACCTCAGTTTCATCTCCCTCTCCTTTCCCCCTTGGCCCTCCTTCTCCTGTCTCTGTAGAAAGTACCTTCCTCTAGAGGGCAGTGTTGCCAGGCCAAGACCTACTATGCTAGTGAAAACTAGAATTGCCAGGTCTGTTATGGAAAGTACCTGAAGACTGTGTTGGAAAATACCTAAGAGCCAGTTTGGTGTAGTGGTTAAGTGTGTTTTATTTGGGAGAACCAGGTTTGATTCCCCACTCCTTCACCTGCACCTGCTGATGTGACTTTGAGTCAGTCACAAGTTCTCACAGATCTGTTTCTCTTAAGAGCAGTTCCAGGAGAGCTCTCTCAGCTCCACCTACCTCACAGGGTGTCTGCTGTGGAAAGGGGAAGGAAAAGAAGACTGTAAGCTGCTCTGAGACTCCTTCAAGTAGTGAAGGGTGGGGTATAAATCCAATCTCCTCCTCCTCCTTCTGGGCTGGATCCAGGAGAGGGCAGGGTTTGAGGGGAGGGGCCTCAGCATGGCACAATGCCATAGAGTCCACCCTTCAAATGAGGCATTTTCTCCAGGGGAGCAGATCTCTGACAGCTGGAGACCAGTCATAAAAGCAGGAGATCCCCAGGCCTCACCAGGAGGCTGGCAACCCTGAGCCTTTAAATAATAAATACTTTATAGGGTTTATACTGAAATTCACCTTTTTTAAAGATACAGATACAGCCACTGATTCCTCTACTCTCTCCCCTGCCCCCTCCCTTTTAAAAGAGGTATTTCTCTTTTATTTTTCTTGTTTTATATTAAAATACCACAGGATGGTATTCTAACAAGAGGGTAGGAAGGACTGGGAAGACACAGCCTGCCTTTCAGCATCTATAAGGTGAAATTCTGAAATTGTATAGAACCTCCCTTCCTGCTTCTCCTGTCTTTGAATTTATCCTTGATCAACATGGAACTGATTAAAAACAGACTCCAGATTCCTGAGGAGGAGAGGCAGAAGCCGCCCTGAGCCACTTGTGGGAAGGGCGGGATAGAAATCATAAATAGAAAGAAAGAAAGAAAGAAAGAAAGAAAGAAAGAAAGAAAGAAAGAAAGAAAGAAAGAAAGAAAGAAAGAAAGAAAGAAAGAAAGAAAGAAAGAAAGAAAGAAAGAAAGAAAGAAAAGAAAAGAAACAAATTGCTGGATTTCAGGGAGAAACTGGGCAAAAAAGGGTTTAAGAGCATTTCTCTTAACAGCCCTAATCACATCAAATCTGAATATGTAAAAACATTTTAGAATGATTTAAACCAAACCAATGGACAATAGTGAAGGAATGGCAGCATTATAGGGTTTGCACAGAAGTAAATGAACAACTGAGTGTTCCACAGAAATCTGCTATCTAAAGATGAAGGATCTCAAATCTCCCGAGGGATTTATGCAACTATTGTGTATAAATTCAGCTCTTAGGATTTGGAGCAGGGTGCTTCAACACTCCTATTTACATATGAATCCTTGGCTGATAACAGACAGGCAGTTTGGGATGACTCAGAGATGACTCAGAAACTGACTTAAAAAACCCATCCAAATGAGCACACCTGCCGCCCATCCCCATCCCACACTCACCCCATCCTCTGCCATCCTCAGAGCAGCTCAAAAAGCTACCACTTTAGAAGTGGTTGCAAATTTCTGAGCCACACACCAGTCACCTCTTTGGCATCTGGATATGAAAGTGTGTAAGCAATGTGCTATGTGTGTGTGTGTATATATATATATATATATATATATATATATATATATATATATATATATATATATATATATATATCAAGTGCGTAGGTATATGGCCCCATGAGCACACATGTACATGACCAAAAAATGAATGGAGAAAAGGAAGCCCAAGCCAAGCTACAGGGGATGGTGTGCAACAGCCGTCTGATTATGCCAAGTCACTCCACAGACAGGACCAACTTGCGAGGGAGCATGTGGAAAGTTTAGAACGGTTCTTTTTCAGCTAACTGGATTTGAGATGCCTCACATCTGCCCCAAACTGCCCGTCTGTTATCAGCCCATATGTTTTCCATCACACATGCCTTCAAATAATCAATAAAGTGATATGTTATGTAATTACTTTATGAACAGAACCATTAAATAGTGTCTATAAAATAATATAAGAACATAAGAGAAGCCATGTTGGATCAGGCCAATGGCCCATCCAGTCCAACACGCTGTGTCACACAGTGGCAAAAAAATTTATATATACACACACACTGTGGCTAATAGCCACTGACGGACCTGTGCTCCATATTTTTATCTAAACCCCTCTTGAAGGTGGCTATACTTGTGGCCGCCACCACCTCCTGTGGCAGTGAATTCCACATGTTAATCACCCTTTGGGGGAAGAAGTACTTCCTTTTATCAGTTTTAACCTGTCTGCTCAGCAATTTCATCGAATGCCCACAAGTTCTTGTATTGTGAGAAAGGGAGAAAAGTACTTCTTTCTCTACTTTCTCCATCCCATGCATTATCTTGTAAACCTCTATCATGTCACCCCACAGTCGACGTTTCTCCAAGCTAAAGAGTCCCAAGCGTTTCAACCTTTCTTCATAGGGAAAGTGTTCCGGCCCTTTAATCATTCTAGTTGCCCTTTTCTGGACTTTCTCCAATGCTATAATATCCTTTTTGAGGTGCGGCAACCAGAACTGCACACAGTACTCCAAATGAGACCGCACCATCGATTTATACAGGGGCATTATGATAATGGCTGATTTGTTTTCAATTCCCTTCCTAATAATTCCCAGCATGGCGTTGGCCTTTTTTATTACAATCGCACACTGTCTTGACATTTTCAGTGAGTTATCTACCACAATCCCAAGATCTCTCTCAATGTGAAAATAATGTTGTTCACAACGTACCAATCTATAAATTGCAACCAGCTTTGCAAATGGTTGAGTGCAGGGGGTTTTTGTAGAAAAAGCCCAGCAGGAACTCATTTGCATATTAGGCCATACTCCCTGACATCACAATGGTTTCACACAGGGGTTTTTTTGTAGAAAAAGCCCAACAGGAACTCATTTGCATATTAGGCCACACCCCCTGATACCAAGCCAGCCAGAACTGTGTTCCTATGCGTTCCTGCTCAAAAAAGCCCTGGTTGAGTGTCAGGGGAACTATGAATTCATGCTGCTGTGAAAGAGTCATTGCCCCCCCAGACGGAAGGAAGAGACGGACACAAGGGTTTGGGTAACTAAAGAGCCACTTTATTTATTTATTACATTAACACAAGGGCTATAACATAACAGGCAGCATGGCAGGACCAGGGGATGAAATACCTCTCCCTTGCTGTATGACGGGTGAGCCACCCTGCCCCTAGGTATAGCCAAAATACATGGTTCGTACCCGGGCAGCCTAGCAAAGGTTATGCTCTGGAGTTCCAACCCCCAACCTCAAGGCTAATGGACGAATCAATCCATACAAACCCAAGGCAATCCGCTTCATCACTCAACCATCCCGCACGGTCCAGGAATGATTTAGCGAGTGCTACCGGTGCTCACCGAGATGCATAACGAAAGTTTAGGCCAAAACCCAGCCAACTTAAATTGTGACCGACCTATTTAACCAGCCACACCCCAGCCAGTTCCACAATCCCTTCTACAAGCAGTGTGAGGTAGGCGAAAAAACACCACTTCCTACAGCCAAAACAGAAGTGGTGAAAAAATTCCTACCCGGTCCCCCAAAACTGAGAGCAACCAGCAGTCGCCCACACTGCATCAAGGGTGGGAAGGAGGGCCAAGCACGAGGAGAAGAATGAGAGGAGGGAGCAGAGCCCACCTCTAGGGCATGCCAGCTCTGCCCCCACCTCTGATGATGCCCTGCCCACTCCTCCTCCTTGTGAGGAGGCAAAATGGCACCCAGACATAAGGCTGTGTAGCCTGCCTCTGGATGGGAGCCGCATTGCCCCCCCCCAACGGAAGGAAGAGATGGACACAAGGGTTTGGGTAACTAAAGAGCCACTTTCTTTATTTATTACATTAACACAAGGGCTATAACATAACAGGCAGCTCGGCAGGGCCAGGGGACAAAATACTCCTCCCCTGCTGCATGACGGATGAGCCACCCTGCCCCTAGGTATAGCCAAAATACATGGCTCGTACCTGGGCAGCCTAGCAAAGGTTATACCTTGGAGTTTCAACCCCCAGCCGCATGGCTAACGGGTGAATCAATCCATGAAAACTCAAGGCAGTCCGCTTCATCACTCAGCCGTCCCACACGGTCCAGGAATGATTTAGCAAGACCCCATGCCCCAAAACTAGGGTGCTACAGGTGCTCACCAAGCTGCATAACGAAAGTTTAGGCCAAAATCCAGCCATCGCAAGGCCAAGCCTCTGCTTAGGCAGCTGCGCCCACTAAATGCCCAACACTTCCTTAAGGCCAAGTTTCAAGTCCTCTAAAAAGGCGTCATTACCCATGTCCGAAAGATGTACACCATTGCTCCTGTATAAATCCACGCAATCAGCCTGTATCCCAGGGTGAGGAAGAAAGTGGCCCAAACCCCCCTCGAGGTCTCTTTTAATTTCTAAATTGGCTTTGCAGCGAGGTTTCTCAATCACCTGTGGGTCCCAAGCCGCACGCCATACCCGGCATGGGATCATGGCCGACCACACGATCAAAGCCTGTGGCCAACACTTCTTGATGACTCTAAAGTCATCTTTGGCCTGCAACACAAGGGCTTTTTCCTTGAGCAGGCCTAAATCATTACCACCCAGATGTATCACCACAACATGTGGCAGCAACACGTGCACATCTTTGAACAAGGGCAACAGGCCCAACCAATGGAGACCCTGCTGTCCACACCATTCAACGGTGGCCCACTTGCTGAGCCCCAGCTGTGACCTGGCCGAAGTCCTCCTGGTCCGATGGGCAGCCCAAAACACAAAGCTGTGTCTGCATATGAGGATGCGTCGTCTCTCTCCACGGACCACAGCACCTGAGAAAAGAAGAAATGATGAATAACATAGCCCCTAGTAACGTGATGTCAATTACTGCAGTGCAAGAGGGCGAATATAGCCCTTATAGGCCGAGGAACACCACCTACCAAGCTTCTGAATGGAAAGCGGGGAGTATCCCAGGGCAGCAGCCATAGATGCTGCTCCAATACAGAAGGAATGGGTACCGAACTTAACTCCCGACAGGCCCAGCATAGCAAGGGCCTTGCACGTCACTGTCCAAAACTGATGCTTCATCAGGGGACTGCAGTCCCCATGACGGAATAACAGGCCGGCACCCAAACCACAAGCAACCATGTATTGCGTTAAAGCCACTACGGGACAGATCTCGACATCAGAACAGGAACCTAAACTAATAGTATCCCCCCATCGCAGTTGATCTGTCTTGGAATGACGAACTGTAACATATACAAATCTGCCAGCTAGACAAATGTCTTGGGCCATCAAGGCCCTCCCTGAAACATCCTGTTTGGACTGAGCCACCAGCTCACTCACCCGGAGAGCCCTGAAGAATGCCATGAGAGAGGCGGCATGAAAGAGCAGTGTTTCGTACTCTGACACGCACACCTGGCCCCTGACTGATCGTAAACCCCTAAGAACTGCAGGGGGAATCAGTTCCCTAGGATCCTGCCTGGGTCCAACTTCTCTAGACCAACCTTCAAACATTTTCTTAATCCGGAAGTCACCAGTATTCTCCTGGAAACCCAAAGCCTTACTAGCGAAGGCCAGCGCAGACAGCCAGCCCCGAATAGATTGAACTGCTAATCCCTGCGCCTTAAAGATACACTATAGTGGAGTAATTGCTCCACCAGAAGAACATAAGAAAATAAGAGAAGCCATGTGGGATCAGGCCAAAGGCCCATCCAGTCCAACACTCTGTGTCACACAGTGGCAAAAAAATTTATATATACACACACACTGTGTCTAATAGCCACTGATGGACCTGTGCCATCCCTTTTGGTAACCCACTTTGCTCCTAAAACTTTTGAACTGGCATACAGCCCTGTTGTATGATTTTCTGATACTAGAAGCAATGGCAAGACTTATTGCTCTGCAAGACTTATTGCTCTGCCGGCCTCAACCCGCCAATCATCCATATTCCAGGGGGCATCATTGTTGGAAGAAGATCTGCGTTTGAAGCCAGCTGGCGAAACCTCTGCATCTGTTTGCTGGAGAGAGCATCAGCCACCCCATTAGCCACCCCAGGCACATGCCTGGCGAAAAATAAAATATTAAGCTTCAGGCAATGGAGAGTGAAGGCCCACACCAGCCTCATCACCCTGGGGGATTTGGAAGTGAGGGAATTGATAACATGCACCACGGCTAAGTTGTTCCACCAAAAGTGGTCTGTGTGGTCTGCCAACTCATTCCCCCACAACCTAACGGCTACCAAGATCGGGAAGAAATCCAAGAAAGTCAAATCTTTGTTCCACCCCACATCTACTCATTCCTGGGGCCATTCCTCTGTGCACCAGTGTCCGCAAAAATAGACGCCAAACCCAAGGGACCCTGCTGCATCTGATGTAATTTGCAGCTCAGCTTCCAGCTGTAACTCAGCCCTCCAAAAGGAGACAGTGTTAAAGGAGGTTAAAATTCCTTCCATACTAAAAGGTCCTCCCTCATGCTGCGTGAAACCCTGATTCAGTGATGCAGCTGGCATAATCCAGCCATTGCATCACACAACCTCCTCAAAAAGGGACAACCAAAAGCTACCACCTTACACGCAAAATTTAAGTGACCCACCAACTGCTGCAGCTCCCTCAAGGTCGCCTTTCACCGCAGCAAAAACTGAGCAACCATTTCCTGCAGACCTAGAATTTTGTCCCTTAGGAGGCATGAAGTTTGTTGGAATGAATCAAGGGGAAGCACAAAAACGCTGGCCATGCAAAAATGCCACGACCAGCGACAAACTGCTGCGTCAAAGATGGTCCTGAAGATGCTCCTGACGCAATGAGACTCCTCCTGAAGACCACCGTGGCTTGCTACAAGCAGCCGCGGCAAAAAGTCACGGTGACTGGCAACAGACCTCATGCAGGGAAAGAGCACATAAGCTGCGCTCTGCCTTCCCTGAGCACAAGGCGAAAAATGAGAGGAGGGAGCAGAGCCTGCCTCTAGGGTGTGCCTGCTCTGCCCCCCCCCCCCCCGATGATTCCCTGCCCACTCCTCCTCCTTGTAAGGAGGCAAAATGGCCCCCAGATGCAAGGCTGTGCAGCCTGCCTCTGGATGGGAGCTGCATTATTTTTCTTTTCTGTACTTAATGTAAAAAAGAATTGTTGAGTAATTCACTGACCCAAAATCACATGATTAGAGAATTTGAACTAATTAATGGAGAGGGTAAAGCTGGAGCCCACGTTGACATGCTATACCTCCCATGTTTTAAAAACTCTTTGGGTGTCATTTAATGATGTCATGTTCAACATTTAACAGATGAAAGCAGAAATGCTTGTACTGGATTAAGTGGGCAAGTGACTCATAGTAAGGTCTTCCTCAATTGTTAACCAGCATGTCTTTCCAAGGAATATCGTTCCAAAGTAAATGCTGCTGTGCCTGTCAAATAGAAAGAGTTGTAGGGCTTTTCCAGATATTCATGTTGCAGGAGGGCCATGCAATGATCAGTTGGAGCAGTCAAACACAGTTGCCCTAACAAACACTCCTATTGTGCAATAATTGCTGTTAAACAGTACAAGCATACCTCCAGTACCTCCAATAATTGCTGTTAAACAGTACAACTATACTTAATGAATTCAACCTCTAAACTGAGATCATGCTGCACCTCAGAACCTAGTTCCAACACAGAAGGTGTTGTGTATCAAAAGCTTCAAGCAAAGATCCTTTGTTCGGAAGGATTCTGGAAGCTGCACTCAGTTTGGCCACTCTTGCAAAGCCAGCCAGTCAGGGAAGCTCTACAGACTTGTGCTCAGCGAATGAGGTTTGCACGTCTGATGTTCCTGTTAGTTGCATTCTGGGGGTGTGTTTTGGTGGCAGGTTATGTGTATATAATTGCAGTTTGCCACATGTGTTCTCCGTTGGGTTTTCACTAAATAAAGAGCTATGCTGAAATCACTCGTAGCGTCTGAACCCACTACTTCACAGAAGGTGACTTCTAGGCATGTCTCAGACCAAACAACTATAATTTCAGAGAAGTTACACAGCATTACCTGCTATGTTTTTCCACTAATCGAACACTAAATATTCTTCCAATCCAAATTTGGATGTGGGAGCTGAAAAACTGATGTGAATCTACCTTCTAGTCTACGTTAAAACATGTTCACAGCCTGACCAGTGAGGCCTGAATATGTACTGGGATCAAATGGTAAATACGTTCAGACTTCTCAGTCTTCATTGACTGCATGTACAGATTGTATGGAAGCCTTCTTCTGCATACAGATTTCCTCTAATGGATTTTGTGGTCCTTCTTATACTTATTTAGGCAGCAGAAGGAATTTTTTTGTAGTTGTACTATTGTGGAATTTCCTGTGGTATTTTCTTTCTTCTCTGCATTCCACTGTAAGAACATAAGAAAAGCCATGTTGGATCAGGCCAATGGACCATCCAGTCAACACTCTGTGTCACACAGTGGCCAAAAAACCAAAACAAAACCAGGTGCCATCAGGAGGTCCAACAGTGAGGCCAGGACACTAGAAACCCTCCCCCTGTAGCTCCCCCCACGCCCCCGCAAGCACCAAGAATACAGAGCATCACTGCTCCAGACAGAGAGTTCCAGCAATATGCTGTGGCTAATAGCCACTGATAGACCTCTGCTCCATATGGAGACAGTATGTGAACCTGAAGCTCCGTGCCTGTCTTCGGAGAGTGTCCTGGATGGTTTCAATGCTCTCAGTCTGGAGGAAGTTGACACGATTCTCTTGTCTGCTCGCCCTACGACCTGTAATCTGGGCCCCTGCCCCTGGCTTATTAAAGCTTGCCAGAGGGAGCTTAGATATCCTATACGGGATATCATAAACAGATCCCTGATGGAAGGGCATTTTCCAGCACCTCTGAAAGAGGCTGTGGTCTGCCCTCTACTGAAAAAAACAACGTTAGATCCGGTCGAATTGGCACACTATCAGCCGGTCTCGAATTTACCCTTTTTGGGTAAACTCATTGAGAGGGCAGTGGCGTTGCAGTTGCAGAGTTTTCTGGAGGATGCTTCTGTTCTCGACCCCCGTCAGTCCGGCTTTCGTCCGGGTCACGGGATGGAGACAGTGCTGGTCGCTCTGATGGATGATCTCCAGCGGCATCTGGATCGAGGCAGCTCAGTGGTGCTGGTGTTGCTAGACCTATCAGCAGCGTTTGATACGGTTGACCATCAAGTGCTGACTTGCCGTCTCGCTGACGTGGGGATTCAGGGGTTGGCCCTACAATGGCTCTCCTCGTTCCTTGATGGTCAGGGACAAAGGGTGGCGATTGGGGGTGAGTTGTCCCAGAGGCACATGCTTGATTGTGGTGTGCCTCAGGGGGCAGTTCTTTCCCCAATGTTGTTTAACCTCTACATGCGCCCCCTTGCCCAGATTGCCCGGAGGTATGGGCTGGGTTGACACCAGTACGCTGATGACACCCAGCTCTATCTATTCATGGACGGACGGCCTGACTGTGTCCCAGAAAACCTGGACCTGGCATTACAAGCCATGGCTAGATGGCTCAGGCTGAGTAGGTTGAAACTAAATCCAGCGAAGACAGAGGTCCTTTGCTTGGGTCGCCATGGTCTGGGAAGGGAAATTCCCCTTCCAGCTCTTGATGGTGTGCCACTGACAATGGAACACAGGGTCAAGAGCTTGGGGGTACTACTTGAGCCTGCCTTAACCATGGAGGCCCAAGTAGCAGCCACTGCTAAGTCCGCATTTTTTCATCTTAGGCGGAAGAGGCAGTTGGCTCCTTTCCCAGAGCAGGACGATCTGGCAACAGTGATCCATGCAACGGTCACCTCAAGGTTGGATTACTGTAATGCCCTTTACATGGGGCTGCCCCTGTGCCAAACCCGGAAGTTGCAGCTAGTGCAGAACACCGCCGCTCGGCTGTTATTAGGGCTCCCTAGACGGGAGCACATTCAGCCGGGCCTCCGGGGACTGCACTGGCTGCCAATAATATACCGAGTTCGGTACAAGGTGCTGGTTATTACCTTTAAAGCCCTATATGGCCTAGGACCTGCCTACCTTAGGGACCGTCTCTTCCCATATGTCCCCCAGAGAGTGCTGCGATCTGGCTCTCGAAATCTGCTTGTAATCCCCGGGCCAAAGGAGGCCCGGGTGAAGTCAACTAGGGACAGAGCCTTCTCAATCACAGCCCCTTGCTGGTGGAACCAGTTACCAAAAGAGGTCAGGGCCCTGCGGGACATTGGAAAGTTCCACAGGGCCTGTAAGAAAGTCCTCTTCCGGTTGGCTTATAACTGACCGGCATTGAAATACTCTGAAGGATGTCTATAAGATAGCACACTGACATTGATTGATGTATCGATATATTAGTTGTTTTAATTATGTAAATTATTATTGTATTTTAATTCTGAATTTTATTGTTAGAACTTTTATGCTGTGAGCCACCCTGAGCCCGCTTCGGTGGGGTAGGGCGGGATATAAATCAAATCAAATAATAAATAAAATAATCCTCTTTTGAAGCTGTCTTTGCTTGTAGCCACCACCACCTCCTGTGACAGTGAATTCCATGTGTTAATCACCCTTTGGGTGAAGAAGTACTTCCTTTTATCCGTTTTAATCTGACTGCTCAGCAATTTCATTGAGTGTCCATAAGGTCTTGTATTGTGAAAAAGGGAGAAAGGTAATTCTTTCTCTATCCCATGCATATTCTTGTAAACCTCTATCACGTTACCCCTCAGTCGACGTTTCTCCAAGCTAAAGAGCCCCAAGTGTTTTAACCTTTCTTCTTAGGGGAAGTGTTCTAACCCTTTAATCATTCTAGTTGCCCTTTTCTGGACTTTTCCCAATGCTAGAATAATTTTTTTTGAGGTGTGGTGACCAGAATTGTAAACAGTACTCCAAATGAGGCTGCACCATTGATTTATACAGGGGCATTATGATACTGGCTGATTTGTTTTCAATTCCCTTCCAAATAATTACCAGCATATAGCATTGGCATTTTTAATTGCAGTCACACACTGTCTTGACATTTTCAGTGAGTTACCTACCATGATCCCAGGTTCTCTCTCTTGATCAGTCTCCGCCAGTTTACACCCCATCAACTTGTATTTATAGTTAGGATTTTTAGCCCCAATGTGCATTACTTTGCACTTGGCCACACTGAACCTCATTTGCCACATTGAAGCCCATTCTCCCAGCCTCGACAGATCCCTTTGAAGTACCTCACAATCCTCTCTGGTTCTCACCACCCTGAACAATTTAGTGTCATTTGCAAACTTAGCAACTTCACTGCTTACTCCCAACTCCAAATCATTAATGAACACATTAAAAAGCATCAGACCCAGTACTGAGCCCTGTGGTACCCCACTGCTTACCACCCTCCACTCCGAAAATTTCCCATTTATACTCTCTCTCTCTGTTTCCTATTGATTAGCCAGTTTTTGATCCACAAGAGGACTTGTCCTTTTACCCCATGACTCTTGTGCTTACTTTCAAGCATTTCATTTTGCTACTGTAATGTAGAAAGCAAAAAAGGTCTTCTGATGTCCAATATGAGGGGAAAGATATTGCTAAAATATACACATTTGGCATTACTGGGACACAGTTCTGTTCTTCCTGACTTTGGCAGAATAGAATAACTCAGAGTGGATCTTGGAAGCTGGAATGGAATGGTGTCTATGATTCACTGATTCAGAGAAGGGACAGTCCACTACTAGACTCATTCTGCATACTTTTTGAACTGACAACAACCTACACAATATAAACTGGATTTATGCACAAGTTCAACAAACAACAATTTAGGGCCTCAAATTATGTCATCCTGTACTAGGATGTTAAAGGATCAATAAGCCACTTGAACCATGCATCAGTTCAACCAATTTTACACTTTCTAAAAAGAACTACATCTATAAACAAAGTTGTATGTTTCAGGCAAACATTCCTTAACCTACGTTGATAGTGGTGTAATAGTGCAATTCTATACACTTTCTCATGGTTTAGCCCATTAAAGTTGTCAGCATGGCCTGGGAACTGGAAGAAAATGGGGGGGGGGGTTGGAGGGGGAGGAAATGAGGGAGGTACTATTGGATATCATGCCACTCTAGAAATTGTCAGGAACTCTAAACCATAGAGTTTCCAGCAATTCCTAGAGCAGATTGGTCTCACTTCCAGATTTCCACCCAGAAGTGATGTCACATCACTGCCTGCTGGAGATATTTTTATATTATTTACTCCCACCAGCCACAAGAGCAGAGATCCCCCACCCCAGTGGAAAACTGGCACCCCAATCTATGGGAGTAATGCTGCATATGATTGCACAATAAAAGCAAGGAGAAAAGAGTGGATTAAAAAACCCAAAAAAACCCCTAGTTACTTGGTCAGTGTTTAGCTCGAAACGTTAGTAGCTTCAGACATAAGCTTTACATTTCAAATTCAGTGAAAATTATAGTAGTTCAAATAGCATGGCCTAAGGACATGGCATTTGGAGAGTTAACAAAGTTAAATGTAATATCCATGTAATTTACTTACATTTGCAAAGCTCTCAGTCTGCACTTTATACATAATTGGTCAATCTATCCTCTAACCCAGATTTTCTATTTATCACCTTTTTCTTGCAGTTTCTGACAAAAATTCTGCTGATAAGTCAACCATTCTGCTGCTTTGCCTTGGAACATTTAGTCTCATATTTTCTGCCCTATATTAATAGAACAGCACAGGGTAAAATTCCTTCCCTATGAAGAAAAGAGCAAAAATGTAAGGCAAATGCCAAATAATTAGAAAAGTTAACTAAGAGAGGGAGGAAAAATCCCAGAAGCATATTCTTGCTTAATGCGGTTTATAACTTAATTGTGAACAAATCTATGATATCAAAACCCAGTTGAATGGTGGTAGGAATTTGGGTTTGGGGCATTATAAGCTGCTGGTATTATGGGTATATTACAAAGGGGTTAGGGTTGCCAAGTCCAATTAGAGAAAAATCTGGGGGCGGAGCCAGGAGACTTTGGGGGTGGAGCCAGGAGACATTGGGGGTGGAGCCAAGAACAAGGATGTGACAAGCATAATTGAACTCCAAGGGAGTTCTGGCCATCACATTTAAAGGGACAGCACACCTTTTAAAATGCCTTTCTTCCATAGGAAATAATGAAGGATAGGGGCACCATCTTTTGGGGCTCATAGAATTGGACCCTCTGGTCCAATCGTTTTGAAACTTGGGGGGTATTTTGGGGAGAGGCACTAGATGCTATACTAAAAATTTGGTGCCTCTACCTCAAAAAATAGACTCCCCCAGAGCCCCCAATACCCACGGATAAATTCCCTATTATTCCCTATGGGAATCATTCTCCATAGGGAATAATAGAGTGCCCAGTAGACATTTCCCTCCCCCCACGCTTTCTAAAGGGGGGAGGGCCTCCAAACCAGGGAATCCCCTGCCCCCTCCCTCTCTCACACACACAAATACTTACCAGATCTTCTTCCGGAGAACTCTTGCTGTGAAAACGAAAGCAAAAGAAAGGGAGGGGCCGTTCTCCCAAGCCCTTCCTGCTTCCTGCCCAGCCTTAAAGGGGCATACATTTTACAAACGGCTCAGGAGCTCTATAATAACATGAAGCCTACAGGTATGTTCTCCCCCCACCTCCACCCCCCACCCCCCGCTTCCCAATTTTTAAAGAGCCGGAGATGAGGCTGCGAACCCAGGGGTCTCCCGCCAAAGCGGGAGATTTGGGAAGCCTAAAAGGGGTATATTACACAATGAGTTTCTCACTCTCCAGTAGCTGGACATCTTCTTAAGGAATTGTTTACTAGACAACTTTGAACTAAGATGGTACTATCATAAATGCAGGTTGACCATTAGGGATAGTATACTTGGTTATAGCTGGTGGATATCTGGTTCTCCCTGGCCAGTGGTTAAGAAGGCCTGACCTACCCTAAATAGGAGTTTGGAGAGTTTGCTAAGACTTCTTGTCTAGGTCATTAGAGTTATTCTTAAAGGAATATATGTGACCATACAAACTGACCTGATATAAGGTTAGATTCTGGCCCATCAATCTAAGTACTGGCATTGTCTTTATGCCTATCTTTCTCCACCAAGGTCTAAAGGCTGTATTATTTAAAATAAGAATAAAAGACAGATTTTAAAAATAACCTACTTGGTCTATTCGGACAGGCAGTAGCTTTTCAGGTCATAGGCAGAAAAGGGTTTTCCCCATCTCTCTCTCTCTCTCTCTCTCTCCCCCTCTCCCTCCCTCCCTCCCTGAATAGGATTGGCCAGGGTATTGGTATCACCAATAAGCAAACAACACCCAGCTCTATATTTCATTATCCAAGTCTCCAGATGCATCTCTCTTGGTTCTGAAACAGTAGTTTGAGGCTCTTGTCAAGCAGCTAAGGCAGAACAAGCAGAAGTTCAATTGACACAATACAGAGGTAATGCTGGTTGGTAAGGCTGATGTGCTCAAGAGATTGGGTTCACTTGTTCTTGATGGAGTAGAGTTGGCCTTGCAGAGTAGGTTAATAGTCTGGAAGTGTTCATGAATCTAGCCCTTCTGTTTGAAAAGCAGGTTGGTGTAGTGGCTAGAAGTGTCTTCCATCAGCTGCATCTGAATCACCAGTTCTCTTCTTTCCAGAAAATCTGATCCATGCTTTTGTGACCTCACTGTTGGATTACTCTAATGTTCCCTGTGCGGGGCTGTGCATGAAGACAGGATAGCACAGCTGGTCAAGAATGCAGCACCCCTATTAGAGTTAGAGGCTAGCTGATGGGATCATATTCATCCCATTTTGAATTAGCTGCATTGGGTGCCAGTTCTTTTCTGAGTTCAGTTTTAAGTGCTGGTTATGCCCCATGGCACAGAGTGTTAAAGCTGCAGTACTGCAGTTCTAAGCTATGCTCATCACCTGAGTTTGATCCCCAGCAGTAGCTGGGTTTTCAGGTAGCCAGCTCAAGGTTGAGTCAGCCTTCTATCCTTCCGAGGTCGGTAAAATGAGTGCCCAGCTTGCTGGAGGGGAAATGTAGATGACTGGGGAGGGCAATGCCAAACCACCCCGTAGAAAGTCTGCCGTGAAAACGTTGTGAAAGCAACATCACCCCAAAGTCGGAAACAACTGGTGCTTGCACAGGGGACCTTTCCTTTCCTCTGAAGGACCATCTCCTCTCATATATTCCCTTGAATGAACTACAGTTTTCAGGCTGCCATCTGCTGGCTGTTCTCCTACACAGAGTGGCCTGCCTGGTGGACCTTCTCCATGATGGTTCCCACACTGGATCGGGCTCCCTCAAAAAATGACAGGAGTGCCCTCGCTGGAGATCTTCAGCAGAAGATGTTACAAGTCTCAATAGTTTGCCAGAGCTTTTGATGAAGTGTGAACAGCAGGCATCTTTTTAGAATGAGTGAGATATTTAGGGTTTTATTTAGTTTTATAATCTTTAATGTTTACATTATAAAAAGCCACTTTGAGCTAAGATGAAAGACAATATACAAACTTTTGTGTTTTAACAATTTATTGATAGCATATGGTTACAAATCTTAATTATTTCTTAATTATTTCAGTACTAACCCATATGGCATTTCAATCCCCCCTCCCTCCAATGTTGACTTTCCCGAAGTTATAGATTCAAGTTCAATACTAAAGGTACTACTAACTGATCAAAAATATATATATATATATATATATATATATATATATATATATATATATATATATATATATATATATATATATATATATATATATATATATATATATATATATATATATATATATATTTTCCCTCATTGATGCTAAAAAATTGTCCAATGTCTTTTTACATTCCACTCTTTCTCCATATATCCTCTAAATTTCTTCCACTCCTTTTTGAATATCTCCAAATCATAGTCTCTTAGCGTTCTAGTTAGTTTGTCCATTTCACTCCACGATAAAACTTTCATAGTCCAGTCCCATTTCTCAGGTATTTTTTCTTGCTTCCAAAGCTGTGCATACAATGTCCTAGCAGCTGATAGCAAGTACCAAATTAGAGTCCTGTCTTCCTTTGGAAATTTTTCTAATTGTAATCCAAGCAAAAACGTCTCTGCAGTTTTCTTGAAGTCGTAACCCAAAATTTTGGAGATTTCTTGTTGTATCATCTTCCAGTACTCTTTTGCTTTCTCACAAGTCCACCACATGTGGAAGAAAGAACCTTCATGTTTTTTACATTTCCAACATCTATCCGACATTTTCTTACTCATCCTAGCCAGTTTTTTCGGAATCATATACCACCTATACATCATCTTAAAACAGTTCTCTTTTATACTCCAACAAGTTGATATCTTCATTGAGTTCTTCCAAAGGTGCTCCCATGCATCCATTTGTATTTCTCTACTCACATTGATTGCCCATTTGACCATTTGAGACTTTACTACTTCTTCTTCTGTAGACCATTTCAATAATAATTTATATACTTTTGATATCAGTTTTTCATTATCTCCAAGCAGGACCCTTTCCAGTTCTGTTTGTTCTCGTCTAATTCCCTCCGATTTAATATCATTTTCCATCAAACTTTTGATTTGTTGCATTTGAAACCAGTCGTACTTATTATTTAACTCTTCTGAGGATTTTAATTCAATTTTGTCTCCTTGCATCTTGAGCAGTTGATTATATGACATCTCTCTTTCTTCATCAGATTCAGCTGTTATTTTTATTCTGCTGGCACTATCCATAGCGGTTTTCTCTTGTCCCCATATTTCTTATATTTTATCCAAGTATTTAGTAAAGTATTTCTAATATAATGGTGAGAAAAAAAACCGTCCATTTTATTCTTCCCATAATACATGTACGCGTGCCAGCCGAATTTATTCCCATGGGCTTCTAACCATAAAGGTTTTTTATCTAACAGCATTATCCAATCTTTGATCCATGTCAAACAGACTGCATCATGATACAATCTTAAATCCGGAAGTTGAAAACCCCCTCTCCCTTTAGCATCTGTTAAAATCTTCATCTTAATCCTTGGTTTCTTTCTGGCCCAAATAAAGTCAGATATACAAACTTTTAAAGAAATACATACATTATTGGGGAGATGAGGACCTCACACCTCTCTCATTCTTAGTTTCTAGATAATCTAAAGACCCAGTTATAAATCAGACAGGATGTTATCTGATGGATCTTTGTGTGGAATTCAATCTATATATAATGAATGGGTCCCCTAAATATGATCTGCATGGCCAATACACTTATATCTCCCCTCGTGGTTGTAGTGTTGCAGACTATGTGATTACTTCAGCAGATTTGAGAGACCATATCACTAAGTTTACGATAGGCAATCGAACAGAAAATGACCACTGTCCTATGCTGTTAACTTTTAGGATAAGCTGTGTTTCAAATAGGTCTCCTCTGCTTAGTGTTGAGAATACTGATTGCCCTGTATATAAGAGAATAAAATGGTCCTCAACCCTTTCAACACAGATTCAGCAATGGATGCACAGTGATATTGGGATGCAACTAAACCAAAATTAGCTTGTACTAAATCATCAACAGAGGCTCTCTTAGTTTATAATTCTATTGTTGATAAACTTAGTGATTTTGCCCAACCATTGGGCTGTAAGCATATGAAATGTTCAACTGATTCCTAGTTTGATGCTGAATGTCACCTAGCTAAAAAATAGAGTGCGCCAATTTTTTCGGCAGATGTGTACTGGCACTCTACCTTGGATCCCTTCTGTTTAGTGTAAAATGAGGAGGGAATGTCAAGTGCTGATAGCTCAAAAGAAACATACTTTTCTATGGAGAAATGATCTCAGCTTTTTCACACAATCAAAAGTAATAACAACAATGCTTTCTGGTCCTTGGTCACAGGCTTAAAATGTCAGTTGGGAGTCCTTAATGTTAGCTCAATTCCCTTTCAGGAATGGGTCACTTATTATACCAACTTGTTTAATAATCCTCTCATAGCTGAACCCACTAGTAATGTACTTCCTTTAGATGTACATACATTATTTTTGAAAATTCTGTACTTTCTATATTATGGACACACAAAGTTATATCAAAAATGTAACCAAGAGCTGTTTTAGAAAATTATTTTGTGAGGGATGATCTTATTTTAGGGTGCTAGCACTGACACTGTATGTGACTTCTAGGGGTATGAATAAAAATATTGTTATACTTTTGTATCTGGAGTGGGGGAGAGGGTTAGGAATTTTTCCCCATAACTGCTTATGTTCATGTAGGACATTTCTGACTTGGACTCAAATCCATGTGGTTTTTTTGGGTTCAAGAGCTTTGGGACCATTAATTTCAATGGGGAGTCTACTGGAGGGTCTGGAGCAGCTGTTTACGAAGACAATGGTACCAAATTTGCACATGACATGCTCCTTCCTCTAACCTAAAGACCTGCCAAATTTCAAGTGAATTGGACCAAGGAGTTCAGTTTTGCAGCTTCCCAAAGTAGATGCCTATCAGCACAGGCTTAATTTTTTCCACTGATTCCCATTGGGCTGGGGGGATTGCGTCAGCCATAAGCATTTTTAAAAATGCATCTGCATTCATTTCACTTTCCTGCTCTTACAGTGACACAGCTGACCTTTCTGATGAAAACTCTGAATTTATTGCACTCTTTTAAAATTGTTCTGTTTGTTTCACAAAGTGAGGAAGGAGATTGGTAAATTTTCCATTATTCCCTATGAGAAGTTTCAGGTAGGTGGGAGGCTGGGTGGGGCTGTTTTTCAAGCAAATAGCACCAACATTGCAGAAGAGTGAGGACCATCTGTCCCCTCAAGATCATCAAGGTTTTAAGCAAATTGGACTAATAGTTCCACTTCTATGGACTATCAAACAAGGTGCCCCTAGCCATTCTTCTTGCAGAAGGGGAAGAGGCCCCATCCCCACAAATGAGGGGGCAAATGAGAGTGGCAGTTTTCTCCTTGTTTCCAGGAGTGCTTGGATGGGGACATTCTGTTCTTCTCCCTTTCAAGAATCTGATTGGAAAGGAATACCTTTGCCAAGGAAATCAGTGGAATCAGAGAAAAGAGTGCATGCTGCATTGTTAGTAAGCACCCAAACTCACCCAACCCACCGACTGTTTTGGAGAAGAGTGTTTCATCATACCAACAACCACAGATTGGTACTACTGTCCTGAGAAATCTACTGATCTGAACCAACTATTTCCTTGTGTATCTTCATCTTAACAATTTTGTTATATCTACCCCTATTGACTTCTTCCCCCAACGCAACCATCCATATTTGTAAACAGATACATATCGTAAATAATATCAATATCTAAAGTAGTCAGCACATGGACAATGATGCTATAACTGTTTTCTGTAGAACATCCTACTTATCAGGAAATTTAGGAATCCTCTCCCCCCCGATGTAGAAGACGATTTGTGAAATGTTTTCCCATCTTATGCAATATTGGTACTATGGTTAAAAGTGGTATAAAAAGATTTACTTCAAGTTAACAAGGGGCTTGCTCAGTAGATTAGGGAAGACTCTAATGTAATATAGGCTTCCAAGTACAAAATATATCCTTTCCCCTAATTTATCTGTGGGTGTTTTTTGAGGTAGAGGCACCAAATCTGCAGCATAGCAGATTTGATGCCTCTCCTCAAAACACCCTCAAAGTTTCAAAAGGATTGGACTGGGGGGTTCAATTCTATGAGCCCCCAAAGAAGGTGCCCCATCCTTCATTATTTCTAATGGAGAGAAGGTATTTAAAAGGTGTGTGGTCCCTTTAAATGTTATGGCCAGAACTCCCTTTGGAGTTCAATTGTGCTTGTCACAACCTTGCTCCTGACTCCACCCCCAAAGTCTCCAGGCTCCACCCCTAAAGTCTCTAGGCTCCACCCCCAAAGTCCCCAGATATTTCTTGAATTGGACCTAGCAACCCTATTGGAATAACTATCTCAAGACAGGAAGATTTAAAAGTATCACCCACATTGGAAAATATTTATTTTCAAAATGAACTTTTGTCTTGTTTTGAGTGTACTGCTCTTTTTTTCTGAAGTCTTTCCTGAGCGTTACAAAATACAGTCCATAAAATTATTTGTGAACTTTCTTTGAGAATCCAAGTGCCACTGAGGAATCTGTCATTTTTAAATAGGGCTGTATTTAACAAGCAATAAATTTCTGTGAATTATTCCTTGTTGTTTTTTTCATATTAACCTAGCAATTAAAATCTCACCAGCTCTCCAAAAGCACATTTATTGCTTAAAGATTATAAAGCCAAATGATGGGAATCTTGGACAATACGTGACGGGCTTTAATTGTTTGCTTGCTTGCTTTTAGCCTGTTCATGCTGATTCTTGTGTATAGATAATACTCTTGGTTGATAGTACAAATATAGACCAGCTCTTGGGATGTATTAAAATTTTAAGTGTGTATTTCATTACTACAAAGGAAAGCCATTTATGGACTGACTGTACTGCACAAATTCAAGGAGTTATGGGAGTCATAGATAATAAGACAAACATTTGGGTTAAAAATACCATTCTCATAAAATGCCTGTGCTATTTACAGTGAAAAACTGGAAGATTATTAACAAGAAATAGAGCCAACATCTCGGCTAGCAGACATTCTGGGATATTAAACATAAAGCACAAAGCACGGGTTTTCCTACAGATATTCTTGCAAGTAAACCAGAACAAATCAAAGTCTCTTCTAGACAGTAATTTCTAAACAAAAAGAGACATAGGATATTGGCAAGAGGAATGCCCCAGAGGTATAAACAAAGTGTCACAATGTTGTCTTGAAAGGGCAATGCAGTATCAGACAAAACCTAAATCCTCCGAGGAAATGAAAGGCCACATAGAGGGTTTTTTGGTGGGGGAAGAAATGAGGGGAAAACTGTGTTTACCAGTTATCTCAGTTTGTGAAAAATTAGTTGTTCAGAGAGAGTACCTGTGTGGATTAAACTCACCTGACTAAAAAGCAGCCTTGTCTGTCTTTCTGTGGATATTAAGGATGTAGGCAAATTGTGGGAATTCGTTGGTTCAACTTGTATACTGATGGTTCATTTGGGTTCTTTTACTCCAAAGGTCAAAATCAGAGCCATCAAACATGTTTAATTGGCAAATGAACTCCAAATACCATCATTGGCATCAGTTGTTCACCACCACCTCACTACCCTAAGCTGCAGCTGTAATGGCTAACCGTATCTTTGAGTTGTTGATGAGTAGGAATGGCCATCACAAATGGCCAGCTTGTCTGGTATTGTGTGTATGAGTATGAAGGCATTGTATCTGCAGGAGACACCTGCAGAGACATGTGTCCCCATGGAAGGCAATGTATGGAGAGTGAGAGGACAAAGGGAGAGGGAAGAGGGGTCAGATTTAAGAGAGGCATCCTATTCAAGGAGATAACATCTATATACCCTTAGAGTGATGTAGCCCCCCCCCCCCTCACAGTCTAGGCACTCTGAGTTGCTCACTCCAACACAAACCTTTGCTTGGGAGACTGGAATGCTTGTTCACATCCAGTTCTTTAATAAGATGCTCACTCTGTGATTTATAGCATTTATTATACTTGTTTGTTCTACTTCTCTAGTTTATCCAGTTTCCTACCAGTTACTGGCCAGGTTATAAAAGGAATGCTAGACAGGCCTGTGGGGAAGGCTATACTCTCTCAGTCAGTTAACCTGCAGAAAATCTCATCTAAATGTTAAAAAGTTGTTGCTAAACTGCAAGGCAGGATTTCCAAACACCTGAGAGCTGAGCACAGTTTGTTTCTTGAATTAAAATTAGTGGCAAGCTTCATTCTTCCATCTGGGGGAAAAATCATTCTTGGGCATGTAAGGAGAAAGAATAACCTACCCTCTCAAGCAACCTACTCCCTGTGCTTCCACATGAGTCACTGTCCTGATCAAAAATACTGACTGCAAGGAAGGAACCCTGGAATATTGACCCATGCAGAGCAAGTAATTCTGCTGCATGATCTTGAGTGGTCAAATGTCTATGTGTCAGGAGTACTCACCACAAGCAGAGTCTGATTGGAAGTAGACAATGAATCCAGAGCAGTAAATCATGCAGAGATGCAGCAGGCATCCTCCTCTATGAGTAGGTATGTACTCTGAGCACAGAGAAACTAATATATTTGGCATTTATACACAATATTAGCATTTTTAAAGCGCAGTAGTGTACAATAACACATAGCTAAGGGCTTCCTTTTGTAGAAGGTAAGGGCAGTCTCTTTTATCTGATTTCTTTAAGCCTTGTATGCCAGACCTGATAAAACTTAAATGTCAATTGAATCAAGCTGTTAATGTATTAAGGATCTGTGAGTATGCTCTTTCTTTTCAATTTTCTTATTTATTTATTAAATATTATTTATTATTTATTAAAACATTTATAGCCTGCCTTCCTTTTTACTGTTCCACTCAGACATCAAATTAAACCATTCTTAAGGTATAGAACAAAATAGGAGTCAATTGCACCTTTAAGACCAACATAGTTTTATTCCGAACGTAAGCTTTTGTGTGCATGCACACTTCTTCAGACACTTCTTAAGGTATATAAGAAAAGTAAAACTACCAACTGTAGACTTAGAATTTTCTGGAAAAGGACTAAGTCCTATAGAAATCTGAATGCAACCAATAACTTGCCTGTACCCTGCCCCGTGCTCAGAGTGATAAAGCCGCAGTACTGCAGTTTGAACTCTCTGCTCACAACCTGAGTCCAATCCCGGCGGAAGCTGGGTTCAGGTAGCCAGCTCAAGGTTGACTCAGCCTTCCATCCTTCCGAGGTCGGTAAAATGAGTACCCAGCTTGCTGGGGGGAAAGTACAGATGACTGGGGAAGGCAATGGCAAACCACCCCGTAAAAAGTCTGCCATGAAAACGTCATGATGCGACATCACCTCAGAGTCAGAAATGACTGGTGCTTGCAGAGGGGACTACCTTTACCTTTACTTTTTTACCCTGCCATATAAATCAATAAGAATCACACTCAGAAGGTCAACATAGTAGATCTCTTTGGAAAATAAATCCCAGAAAAGGTGATCCCATGTTTGAATAATCTTCTGCCAGGATACTTCAGTCACTAAATCAGAGATTTCAGCTGCTCATATCCTTTTAAATATCACCCTCAGGTAGAGAAGTAGTTTCTCGAATATCCAAGATTTATAGCATTTCATGTTATATATTTTCAAAACTAATAGCTTAAACTATGGTGGACTCCAGTGCCCATTGAAGTTTCAGTCCCATCATGCAATGGAAATACTAAAAGTAAATTGTTAACTATAAGAGACTCAGGAGTTCACTCTTAGAAAATGGATTAAGCTTTGACAAAGTACCTGAAATAGCTGGTATTGCTGCCTTTAGATAAAATGTGCTGGATAGCCTTCAGAATCAGTAATTCATGTTCAAAACACATATATTAAGTAGATTAGAAACAAAGTGAGTTGAGTTGTGTACATACACACAGATAAGGGTAAGGTCAGTATAATAGAAAACTTTTGAAAAAACTCAGTAATTTTATATTTTCTGATTTCAAGGAGGATACTATAGTTTCTACTAAATTATGTGGACCCTGAAAAGTAAAATGTATTTGTAATTTTACAATGTGAAAGGGAAAGTGTGGGTGAAAACAGCACCCAAGGAATCTGTCTGGTTCCATAAGCTTGTAGAGAATGCTTTACTTAAGGTATAATTACTGCTCATGTACCATAACTAATGACTGCTAGCTATTCATTATAAGCACTGTTTACTTGCCGGTTTTCATAGTAATACCACCTACTGCTTGCTTTCCGAATAAATAATTCAAAGGTTCTCCCCATAATTAACATGTTGTATTTGTTATGCCGTACCCTAGCTTGTGTCTCAATTTGTCATTAAAAGAAACCAGTACAAAAATGTGTGGTGAATATTTCCTTAGAATGTATGGGGAAAAGGTGGGAGGGAGATGCAACACTGCAACATTCAATATATGGTAGACAGAACAGGAACCTGAGCATACTCAAGCAAAATGGCGGACTTCCGGAAAGATGGCGTGGTGAGACACAGGGCATTGCTGAGCTCCGGCGTGCACTGTGATTTGGAGCGCTCCAGAGAGGTCCCTCTTCGTAGGGGGTCTCTTAAGAAGCGTCTGAAAGACGCATCGAAGCTTGGGGGAGCTGGTTGGGGGCTTAGGAGGAACGCGGAGGCGTCCCTTTTACCCCAGCCTGTCCCTCGCCTGGTGCTCTCTAACGCGTTGCGCAACAACCAGGCCTCCGGAACAGGAGCGGAGGGGGCGAACGAACTCAGACGAATTGCCCTAAGCGAAGACTAAATTGGAAAATTGCTAATTATTAATACAAACGAAACATCAAAGAGAGTCTATTGAAGAATATAAAAAGTACCGTCCGACGGAGAAGTGGGGAAGCGAAAGACGGATCGGAAGCGGCTGGCGACGCGGTGCAGCAACGGAGAGGCGGAAGGGGCCGCACGAGAGGTCTGACCGGGCGAGAGCGGCGGTGGCGGTGGCGGCTGAATAGCTCTGGCTGAGCGGATCAGATATTTACTAGAGTCCGAGGCGTCGGCGGCCTGACGCAGGCGGAGACGGCGGAGCAGAATTTGGAGAAGGTGCCGGGGCGCCGGGGCGAGTGGACGGGAGGAGATACGAAAGCGGGCGGCGAAATGAGGAAGCGGTGAAGCGGAGGAACAGCAACAGCAACGGGTTTGTTGAACAGATGTGGTGAACGGAGAGTCGGGGAGTAACAGCCTGTATGGTGCGGAGCGAGGCGGCATGGTGGAAGATGGCGCAGAGTGGTGAGTGAAAGAGAGAGTGGTGACTGAGAGCGGGCTAAGAGTTAAAGACTAGTGATGAGAATATAGAAGGTGTCTGGAAAGTGAAGAACGACTAATAAGACCGAAAGAGAAAGAGAAGGAGAGAAAGAGAGAAAGAGAAGGAGAGATAGAATCAAGGATTAATCAAGTGAGGGAGAGACAGTTTTTAGCAGGGAACTCTGCGGCTGTCCCTCCCTTGAAGAAAGGGTGAGAAATAAAAGGATATAAGAACCGGAGGAACTGAGATAGAGGCTAAGACTAAGACTAAGACTATATATAATAACTCTCCCGAAGTAGACTGTAAGCGGTTGAATAAAAGGGGAGAAAGAAGACAGAAGAAAGGAAGAGGAAGATAAGAAGACAATAAGAAGAAAGAAGAAAGAAAATAAAGTAAAACCAATAAGACTGGACCTTAAATAAACAGTGGTTCTTAGCTGTAATGTTCATACTGCCTAGCTGCTGAATTGTGAGTTGTGTTTGATGAATTTTGAATACTATATTAATGCCAAATAATGAGTTGTTAAAGTGAAGAAAAGCTGGGGGAAGAGATACTGATTTACAATTTATTATTTGTTTAAGTATTGATGAAGGGTGGAATTGATTTACCAATGAAATTGATTTATTGATTTTGGGGGAGAAACAACAAAATGAAATGGTGGGGGTTTGATTTAAGTAATTATTAGTAGCAGTCAAAATGGCACAAAATTCCTGAATGGCCAATATATGCTAATATCCTGAAGTAATTGCTTTGGGCTGTGATTAATAATTGTAATAGACGATTGGTGTTTTGTGCGGTGAATAATAACAATTGAACAGAAGCAATATAAAGACAGGAGAAAGTTACTCTACGTTGTTTAAGTGAGCAGAAAGACTAAGGATATGGGAGATAAAGAAAAAAAAGAAAGACAGATGGAGGCCAAAATTAAAAAAGTAGGCCAGGGTACCTCACCAGGAGGTCAAAGAACTTTACCATCAACAGATAATCAGGAAGCTATAGAGAAGCTGCAAGCAATAATGGTGGCAAGCTTTAAGCAAAGCCAAGAAGCTCTGGAAGCGATGAAAATGGATCTGATGGGGGAGATCAAAAAAACAAATGACAAAATGGATGATTTTCAAAAACAGCTATTAGCTAACACACAGCAAGTGCACAGCTTGGTTGCTAAAGTGGATAGACTGGAAGATCAAAATAAAGCCACTACAGTAACGGTGCGAGAGAATCAAAATGAATTAGTAGAGTTGGAAGATAAAGTAGCGAAATTAGAAATGGAGAAGGCGGCATATGTACTAAGATTCCAGAATATCCCAGAAGCTAGGGGAGAGAACTTGGAGGACAAAATTTTGGAGATATTAAATACAGAGGAAGAGAAATTATTGGAGGGAGGAAAGAGTGAGATTGACTGGGTAAGGAGAATATCTTCCTCCTATTCCAGAAGACATAACTTACCAAGAGAAGTTTTAGTAAGGTTTGTTCGAAGAGTGACTTGTGAAAAGATCCAAAAAAAGGCAAGAGACGAAGGTTTATCCTGGCAAAATATTAATATCAAAGCTTTGAAAGATGTTCCATGGACAATTCGCCAAAGAAGACAAGGATATAAGAAGTTGACCAGCTGGCTATTGAAGCAGGCAATTCAATTTAGATGGCTGGTGCCAGAAGGAATCTTTTTTACGTACCAGGCCAAGAGACATAACATTACTACCCTGGAAAAAATGGAAGACTTCTGGAGCAGTTTTGTAGCTTCAAGTAACCAGAGTTCTGATATAGGGGAAGATCAAGAAGAAGAAACAGATTTGTGTGGAAAGGAAGCAGAAGATAGCTGCAAGTTTAGAAGAGAAGGAGTCAGAACAAGACAATTTACTAAAAGAGACCAAAGAGCAACAGAAGGAAGTAAAACGATATTAGGATGAATAAAAAGGCGGGATTACAAATTGTATCGGTAAATGTGAACGGCTTAAATGAACCAAAGAAGAGAAGGAAAACCTTTTTACAACTTCAGAAAACTAAAGCTCAAATAATTTGCCTTCAGGAAACGCATATAAAAGAAAGTGATAAGAAGTTTCTACAAAATAAAAGATTGGGACAGTTATATTATTCGTGTGATGAAGGAAAGAGGAGAGGAGTAGCCATATATGTTCATCAAAATATAGATTCCAAACTGATTTATAAAGATGAAATGGGAAGGATCCTGATAATAGAAACAACAATTAATAAAAAAAAGATATTGCTTGTAAACATATATGCACCGAACGACAAGCAAGAAAACTTCTATAAAAATGTGCATGAGAAACTAGTGGAATTACAAACGGAAGCCTGTTGCATTATAGGAGATTTTAATGCTGTATTTGACGCTCATAAAGATAAAAAATTTGAAAAGTTAAAGAAAAATTCATCACGTAGTGTCTTGCCAAAGGCTTTCTTCAAGATGGTTGAGGAGTTAAGTCTTATTGATATCTGGAGGGTTAAGAACCCACAAGCAGAAGATTTTACACACTTTTCACAAGCTCACAGGTGCTGGTCCAGAATCGACATGTGTTGGATGATGATAGGCCTGATTCCGCAAGTCACGCAAGCTAACATTCTCCCGAAAACATTTGCCGACCATAATCCATTGCAAGTGACGATACATTGCCCATCAAGGAATAGTCGCTGGACTTTGAACACCCAAATTTTAAAAGAGACAACTTTCTTGGAAAAGGCGAAAAAAGAAATAAAAGAATTTTTCCAGCGTAATGTGGAAGAAGATACCAGCATCCAAAATATTTGGGATACTTTCAAGGCCTTTTTTAGGGGGATGGCTATTAGCTTCACGGCAAAAAGAAATCGGGAACGGATGAAGTTATTTAATGAGTTAGTGAAAGACTTAAAAGAGCAAGAGAGACAACAGAAAATTAAGAATACGAAAGAGATAAAAGCAAAAATACAAGCTACGCAACACAGAATTAATTTATGGCTAACAGAAGAACTGGAAAGAAAAATGAAGTGGACTAAGCAAAACCTTTTTGAAAATGCAAATAAAACAAGCAGATGGCTAGCATACAAACTCAAAAAGGAAAAGGAAAAAAAAATCATAAGATCACTTATAAATCAAGAAGGTGAAGAAACTACAAAGGAAGATCAAATGGAACAAATAGTCAAAAGTTTTTACCAAAATCTATACAAAAAACAGGAGATTGAAGAACAACGGCAAGATGAATATATTCAAAGTATTAATGTGAAACAAATTACGAAAGAACAACAGAAGGCATTGGATAGCTCTATCACAATCCACGAGGTAATTGAAGCAATTAAGCAGCAGAAACCCAATAAAACGCCTGGTCCGGATGGTCTTCCGGTGGAAGTATACAAAACCTTTGAAGATATACTCTTAATTCCCTACAAAAAATTGCTGGAGAAAATTCAGGAGTCAGCAATAATTCCAACATCCTGGAGAGAGGCGTTGATTACATTAATTCATAAAGAAGGAACAGAGTCTAAGGAAATCAAGAATTATAGGCCAATTTCTCTCCTAAATGCTGACTATAAAATTTTCGCTACGATATTGACAAATAGATTCAAGAAAGCAGTAACCAACATAGTGCAAGAAGATCAAACGGGTTTCATACCCGGAAGAATGATGCGGCAGAACTTAAGATATTTTTTGAACATCTTAGAATACTATAAAGATCATCCGGACAAACAATTTGCAGGAATTTCATTGGATGCAGAAAAAGCGTTCGACAACGTGAACTGGAATTTCATGAGCAAAGTATTGCAAGCTGTTGGTTGTGGCAAAAATTTTAAGAAGATGATTGAGGCTATATATACTAAGCAAAATGCAAGAATTAACATAAACGGAAACAATTCTGGATTTGTGGAAATAGAACAGGGGACCAGACAAGGGTGTCCTCTCTCCCCTCTCCTTTTTGTAACTACAATAGAATTTTTGATTCAAAAAATAAGAGAGGATACTGAAATTAGAGGCCTGAAGGTAAAGAACGAAGAATTTAAGATTCAAGCATTTGCAGACGACCTGCTGTTTTTTCTGGAGGATCCTATCTCTTCGATTGATAAACTAAAAATGAATTTGCAACACTTCGGAGAAGTTTCTGGATTCAAGGTGAATACACAGAAAACTAAATTTCTAACTAAAAACATGACTAAAGAACAAATTAAACAATTAGAAGATAAATCGGGCTTTAAAAAAGAAAAGAAAATCAGATATTTGGGAATTTATTTAACAAATGATGTGAAATCTCTCTACTGCGACAATTATGAAAAGATTTTAAAGGAAATTGAAACAGATCTGGAGAAATGGCGAGACTTGCAAATTTCCCTTTTGGGAAGAATAGCCACAATTAAAATGAACATTCTGCCCAGAATCCTATTCCTATTTCAGATGATCCCTGTCCAACTACCCAACTCGTTCTTTCAAAAACTTAATAAAATGATCTTGACTTTTATATGGCAAAACAAGAAGCCAAGGATTAAGTTAAAAATTCTCCAAGAGAGCAAATTAAGAGGGGGCATGGCCTTACCAAATTGGTATTTATATTACAAAGCCTCTTGTTTAGCCTGGGTCAGAGATTGGTGTCTGCTAGAAAACAAAAGGTTACTAGTTTTAGAGGGAGCAGGATTAACTAAAGGCTGGCATGCATACATTTGGTATCAGACCTCCCCAAAAAACACCAATTTCCAGGCACATGAAGTTCGAAAAGCAATTTACAAAACTTGGTTCGAGATTAAAAAGAAAATTTATACATATACTCCATTGTGGGTCTCACCAGTGGAAGCAACTACCCACCCTAATTTATATGACTGGGAAAATCCTCAAAACTATTCAATCCTATTAGACAGTAAAAACAATTTAAATCTGGAAACAAACATAATCTCGGACTGGTGGGTCAGATGCCAAATTAAGTCAAGATATCAATCTGACAAAAGCGTGGGCTTTCCTAAAGACGCCAAAGTAAATGAATTTGACACAATGATACAAGAACCCAAAAATCTTATTTCAAAAATCTATAGTTGGTTATTGGAGATGGAAATGCAGTCGGAAACGGTTAAAGAGAGCTGGATAAAGTGGTTACAGGACTTTGGCTATTCGATCGAATTAGAAGAATGGGAAAAGATCTGGAAATATAATATTAAATTGACCAAATCAGTAGTTTTCAAAGAAAACCTATATAAAATGATGTATAGGTGGTACTTGACTCCAGCGAGATTAGCCAGAATGAACCCAACCTATAACGACAAATGTTGGAAATGTAAAAAAGCTAGAGGGACACTTTACCACATTTGGTGGAACTGTGAGATTGCTAGAAAATTTTGGACACAAATAAGTATATGGATCCAAAAGATTTTAAAGAAAAGGTTGAAACACTCACCCGAACTGTATTTGTTAAGTGTATGTAGAGAAAACTTAACACAGGGTGAGAAAAAACTGGTAATATATATGATCACAACAGCCAGAATCCTCTTTGCAAAATATTGGAAATCCCCCCAAACCCCGTGTAAAGAAGAATTTTTGTTTAAATTACTGGAGTCTGCCGAAATGGATGTTTTAACTATAAGGTTGAGAGATGGAAACTGGCAAGAATGTATAAAAACTTGGGAACCAGTGTATACATGGGCGAAAAGTATGGGATATGATTTGAGACAGTAGATTTAATATCATTATATGCTCCTAAAGCTCCTTTCACAGGTGGTGGTGGAAGATGGGTGGGTATGGGATTTATGTTCTTCTGTTTCCCTTTTCTGTATTTTTTGTTGGTGTTTTTTGGTTTTCTTGTTTGTTTGTATTGTTTTTCTTTGAACTTTAATAAATGAAAATTTTCATCAAGCAAAATGGCTTCTGTATTTCTTGCCCTTGATTTGGATAACCTTTTATCAAATAATGCAGTTCTTGAAACCTCAGCTTTAATCAAGACATTTCAGGTAATGTATTTCTTTTAACTTTTGGAGCTTGCATGAAAGTTCAAAATAAGTGATAATGGTCGTTTTCGCACTTAGCGTTTGCTCCCCTTATTCCTCGGCGCAATTATGTCCGGATCATTTTCCTCGTTTTCGCACATTGCCTCTTTAGTGGAGTTGCTTTCCATGAAGCCCCGGCTCAAATCGTTTTTGCACTAGCATCGACTTGAGTTCGATGCCCTGTCAATCTTTTTTTTTTAAGCGCAAGTCGAATTGCGTAACAACGTAACAACGTAAACCGCATCACGTGTGCCGCTTCTGCTTATGGAGTGGCTGCAGCCGTAGTATCCTCCACAGCCCTTTATGTATTAACAGAAGCATTCACAGTGGAGAATCCCAGCACTAGATTCCCCCCCCCCAACACAAATGCCAGAGTTGCGTGTGTGTGTGTATGTGGCAGCTTCTTCCTTTCCCAGCCTCGCTCCCTCCCGGGTGGTGAAGCTGGGATTTCCTCCGCGCTCTTCCCCCTCCCCGGCTGGCGCTTGCAGCCGCAACGGGGACCTGACTGACTCCTGCTGCCAGAGCTCCCCCCCCCAGCCCATTCTCTCCTTCCCCTTCTGTGGCGCGTGTGAAGAGTGAGCTCGCGTCTGTTTTCTAACCGAGTGGAATGTAGCCAGGGAGGAGAATGCAGGACTCCAACTTCCCATTTTATACATGGCGATTTTGTGCAGGTCCAGAAATGCTGGTGGCACAGCTGAGGGAGGCATTTCCTTTTTAAAACACACACACATGAACGCTTTGGCCCACGCCAGCACTAGATTTCCCCCCCCCCCCCCCCAACAATGTATAATGTATAATGCAATTTCGAAGTTGCGAAATAACGCAACAGCGGAAAAGCAACCTCACATACCCGCCGCTTCAGGAGGGGTTTTTTTTTTCTATTTGTTAATTTCGAAATATCGCTATTACGCAAGAAAGATGAAGTTTAAAAAAAATGGCCGTGCGGGCACTTTTGGGAAGCGCCGCGAACGGCTGATGATTGGCCAAGGGGGTGGATGGGGTGGGAGGACGGAAAGGGAGAGGGTGACGCCCACAAAGCAGTCGATCCGGCGTGGATGGATTTCCCACAGCAAACTCCGAGGAGTGGATCCGGTGTGGATCCGGAGGTTTTCAAAAATTCCGGAAGGAGGTGGATCTAGATACTCTGGCGTGAAACCCCTGCAGCACCGGAGCAAGACGCAATGCCGGAGCAACAGGTGCGAAAACCAGGAAAAGATCCGGAGGTAAATGGGGTGCTACGCCGGAGTAAACGCTAGTGCGAAAACGGCCAATGTGTGTGTTAAGTGTTGTCTTTAGCCTTGCCAATCCCCAGGTCCCAGTGGGGGTTCTTCCACTTTCCCAGGCTCCTTCCCGCCCCCAATCAGCTGGCCAGTGGGGAAAACCCTGCCCCCAAAGCCACCATATGCCTTTCCATCTCCAGAGGCTTCAGTCTTTAATTGAAAGGCTTCCTCTTGGGATGGTGTGTCTGTGTTACTTTGAAGAAACTGGCAGCAACTCTTGAATAGAGAGGCCAATCCTTCGCTTCAGAGTCACCAGAAATGGGCTGGGGGGTGGGGAGGGAAACGTCTTCTGAGCACTTCATTATTCCCTATGTGGAGAGCGATTCTCATAGGGTATAATGAGGAATTGATCTGGAGGTTTCAGCGACTCTGGGGGAGCTGTTTTTTTAGGTAGAGGCACCAAATTTTTAGTATAGTATCTAGTGCCTCTCCCCAAAGTACCCCCATAGTTTCAAAATGATTGGACAAGGGGGTCCAATTCTATGAGCTCAAAAGAAGGTGCCCCTATCCATTATATCCTATGGAAGGAAGACATTTTAAAAGGTGTGCTGTCCCTTTAAATGTGATGGCGAGAACTCCCTTGGAGTTCAATTATGCCTGTCACACCCTTGTTTCTGGCTCCACCCCAATGTCTCCTGGCTCCACCCCCAAAGTCCCCAGATATTTCTTGAATTGGATTTGGCAACCCTAGTTGTCTAGTCACTTCCTATTTATGGCAACCCAATATATCAGGGGTGGCCAAATTTGCTTTACATAAGATAGAATACATGTCAGATGTTTGAGCTGCAAGACATGAGCATCAGATGTTTGAGGGAGGGAGGGCTATAAATGCATTCTCCAAGCCACTGGCTGGCTTGGCTTAGAGAAGTGATTTAAAGAGAGAAATGCCTTTTCCAAGTCAGCTGACAGGGTGGTGGGGGCTTCAAAAGCCACACAATATGTGTGAAAAAGCCACAGTTTGACCACTCCTGCTATAAATTCATGAGTTCCAAAACATCCTATTATTAACAGTCTTGTTCAGGTCTTGCAAACTGAGGGCCATGGCTTCCTTTACTGATAGTTTCATGCTATTGAAAAACTCAGTATAAGAAAAACATACTCAATAGCCATCAGAGAACCATCAAAATCTACAGAGATTTTGTGTGCTTTGTTGCCACTTGTGGTGATCCACTCAGGAATGGAGAGCATAAGATTCCCAGGACTATGACATCCTGCCAGGTTCTGGGACGACTCCACTTTCATAGACAGCTTATAGGTTTATAGTAATGTATACTTAGAACTATAATAATGGCAATCAAACCTGAAAAAGAAACACCCCTGGGAAATGTTTCCCAATTCAATCACAATTTCTTCTGACTCTCAGGAGTGGATGGAAGCCTTCTTATCTGACAGTTATTCTAACACCTCATAGGCTGATTTTGCATTCTAGATAGTCAAGAGAAAGACGTTGCTTGTCACTGAGACTGATTTCACTACTGTTGCTCCACCGCCAGGCTTCTGTTCTGCCCAGCACAAGCAAACAATTTCTCACCAGTTGCAACAGGGGCGCATTTTGACACGCAGCTCCCTCCAGTTCCCTTTGCAGCTTTGTGATGCTATCTTTCAAAGATTAAGAAACTGCAAGGAGAACTGGAGGGAGCCACATATCAAAATGCACCCACACAGCAACTGGTGGAAAATTGATCTCTTGTGCTGGGAGAAAACAGAAGCCTGGGGTCAGAGCAACACTAGTGAGAAATCGGTATGATAAGCACTGTTTGAGATAAAGGCACTGTATCTTCCACGACAGGTATTGCAGGCAAGCCCACATCTCCTGCATGTAACAGCACATCTTTCCTCCAAGTCCAATATCCATCGCCTGTATATATGTGCTGTCAAGTTACAATGAATTTATGGCAATCCCAGCAAGGGGCTTTCAAAGCAAGTGAGAAGCAGAGGTGGTTTGACATCCTGGAGTGTGAAGTCAAATAGATCTTAGAAAGCATTACTGACAACAAAGCGAGCAGAGATGACGGTATCCCAGTTAAGCTATTCAAAGTCCTACAAGACTATGCTGTTAAAGTGATGCACACATTATGTCAGCAAATTTGGAAAACACAACAGTGGCCACAGGATTGGTAAAGGTCAGTTTATATTCCAATCCCAAAAAAGGATAATGCCAAGGAATGTTCAAACTATAACACCATTGCACTCATTTCACATACCAGCAAGGTCATGTTAAAGATCCTACAAGTTAGGCTTCAGCAGTATGTAGATCAGGAACTTCCAGAAGTTCAAGCTGGGTTTCACAGAGGTAGAGCAACTAGAGATCAAATTGCCAACATTTGCTGGATTATGGAGAAAGCATGGGAGTACCAGAAAAATGTCTTTTTCTGTTTCATTGACTATGCTAAAGCCTTTGATTGTGTGGATCACAACAAACTGTGGCAAGTTCTTAAAGATATGGGAGTACCAGCCCATCTCCCATGTCTCCTGAAAAACCTGTATAAGGGTCAAGAAGCAACTGTCAGAACAAGATATGATTGGTTTTGAATAGGAAAAGGAGTTTGACAAGGATGTATATTGTCACCCCACTTATTTAATTTATACGCAGAGTACATCATGCAGAATGCTGGCCTGGATGAAGCACAAGCCAGAATTAAGATTGCCGGGGAAAACATCAACAATCTCAGATATGCAGATGACACCATTCTAGTGGCAGAAAGTGAAGAGGACCTAAAGAACCTCTTGTTGGGGGTGAAAGAGGAGAGCAGAAAAGTAGGCTTGAAACTCAACATCAAAAATACTAAGCTCATGGCATATGACCCTACCACTTCTTGGCAAATAGAACGGGAAGACATGGAAGTAGTGACAGACTTCACATTTCTGGGATCCAAGATCACTGCAGATGGTGACTGTAGTAACCATGAAATTAAAAGATGTTCGCTCCTTGAGAGGAGAGCTTTGGCAAACCTAGGCAGTATAATAAAAAGTAGAGACATCACCCTGCCAACAAAAGTCCATATAGTCAAAGCGATGGTATTCCCAGTAGTAATGTATGGCTGTGAGAGTTGGACCATAAGGATGGCTGAGCGCAGAAGGATAGATGATTTTGTGGTGGAGAAGATGTGGTGTTGGAGAAGAATCTTGAGAGTCCCTTGGACTGCAAGAAGATCAAATCAGTCAATCCTAAGGGAAATCAACCCTGACTGTTCCCTAGAAGGTCAGATGCTGAAGCCGAAGCTCAAATACTTTGGCCACCAAATGAGAAGGGAGCACTCACTGGAGAAAATCCTGATGCTGGGAAAGACAGAAGGCAAAAGAAGAAAGGGACAGTAAAATATGAGATGGCTGGACAGAGTTACTGATGTAACCAACACGAATTTGAGCAGACTTCGGAGGATGGTGTCAGAATCAACTGTGCAACTGAACAACAAAAAAGCAAATACAGTAGAAGACAGAAACAGGATCCAGAATGATCTTGACAGTCTGGAAAACTTGGTTAAAATCAATAAAATGAATTTTAACAGGTAGAAATGTAAAGTGCTGCATTTAGGTAGGAAAAATCCAATGCATGGCTATAAGATGGGGGAGACTTGTCTTAGCAGTAGTATGTGTGAAAAGGATCTAGGGGTATTAGTGGAACACACACTGAACATAACTCAGCAGTGTGATGTGGTAGCTAAAAAGGTGAATGCAATTTTGGGCTGTATCAAAAGAAATATAGTGTCCAGATCACGTGAAGTGATGGTATCACTTTGCTCTGCTCTTGTAAGACCTGGAGTATTGTGTTCTGTATTGGGCACCACATTTTAGGAAGGATATAGACAAGCTGAAATGGGTCCAGAGGAGGATGGTGAGGGGTCTAGAGACCAAGTCCTATGAAGAAAGGTTGAAGGAGCTGGGCATGTTTAGCCTGGAGAGGAAATGGCTGAGAGGTGGTATGATCACCAAGTACTTGAAGGGCTGTCGTCTAGAAGATGGTGTGGAATTGTTTTCTGTAGCCCCAGAAGGTAGGACCAGAACCAATGGGCTGAAATTAAATCAAAAGAGTTTCCAGCTTAACATTAGGAAGAACTTCCTGACAGTTAGAGTGGTTCCTCAGTGGAACAAGCTTTTTCAGGAGGTGGTGGGCTCTCCTCCCTTGGATGTTTTTAAACAGAGGCTAGATCGCCATCTGACAGCAATGAAGATTCTGTGAATTTAGGTGGAGGCATTTGTGAGTTTCCTGCATTGCGCAGGGGGTTGGAATAGATGACCCTGGAGGTCCCTTCCAACTCTATGATTCTTCCATATATCTCAGAATGACTGCATTTTAGAAGCAGATTGTTTAAAAATGTGGCAACAATAGTAGTGGGTAAAGTTTTGTGGAATTGTAGATGGCGGTACCTTTGCTGCCTGCATGAAGCCAGGGTGACATCACTGTTATGTGGAGACAGGGGGTGGCAAGGTATTCAGCCTCTCTGAGGATGTATCCCACAGCTCTTTAACAAGGGCTTATAGAAGGGCCAAGAAATCTGACTAATGGTGTCTTTCCCCTGGATTGATATAGCCTCTACACAACCAGCTAAGCGCACCTGTATGTTCCAGCTGTTGGTGGTGGAAAAGACAACATACTTCAGCAATTGTGATGGGTCCTCCAGTGGATAATAGCTTTATACATATTGCTAGGGCTTTTTTGTAGTAGGAACTTCTTTGCATATTAGGCCACACACCCCTGATGTAGCCAATCCTCCAAGAGCTTACAGGGCTCTTAGTACAGGGCCTACAGTAAGCTCCAGGAGGATTGGTTATATCAGGGGTGTGTGGCCTAATATGTAGTTCCTGCTACAAAAAAGCCCTGCATATTGTTATTCTGAGTTGGAATCTTTTGTAATCTTTCCCCCAAGAAATTTCTTTACATAATAACACTTGGTGAAGATGCATATTGCTAAGGAAGATTCAATAAGCTTGTAAGAGAAAACAACATATAAATAATAATGAATATTTGGCATGCTGACAAACAAGCACCACTTTTGAATAACCTGCTAATTGGTTGTGGTCAGACAAGTAGTTAGACCCATTGTTGTTGCTGTTCCCATCCAAAATTAAAGTGCACAGACAGCGACATCTGCTTGCTGTTCCCCAGTTGCCTTCACCCTGTTCTGACCCATGTTAAAAGCTGAGTTATTAGGCCCCTGGGAAAGTCTGGTATTTATAGATGTCAGCACTTTCACCTTGCATTCCTAAATGTCTGAACTTCCCTGTTACAAACTGAAGCTGTTTGGGAAGTGTGAACATCTCCACCATTATTTTCCACCCAAGTTGTTGATGATGTGCACATAAGTACATAAATGCACATGTACCCATAGCATTTTTTTTTTTAAAAAAAACCAACCAGACAGTGCACTCTGTGGTTGTTGTACAATACTAATATGGATGATTGAACTCAGATCAAGTGCATGGTGAAGCCACCTCAGAGTGTGCTGTCTGATCATACCTTCCTGTTACAACTTAAACTGGTGCAATTAGAGGTGCAGCCAGATTGTGCCAAGCTGGTAGTCTGACCACAGTCATTATCTGAACATTAATTTGGTGTCCTAATGAACAAAAAAATCCACTATATTAAAGGTTGTGCATTCTTTGAGAGCATAATCCAGCAAGGAATCCCATAGGATGGAATATTAATTTAGCTCGGTTTTATGTGTACTTATTTAATAAGTTCTGAATTTTAAAATTATTATTTATATAATTATTTTTGCTCATGCAGTTTCCTTCTTGAAGCAGAGGAGGGACTTCTAATGAGAACATCTGAAGTTTGCAGACAATGAGCAGCTTCTAGAGGAGACCTGTGTAAAAAATAATAAAGTGGGAAATGAAGAAAATAGTTGCAGCAGTGCCAGAAAGTTTTGGCACCACTATCTTCATGAATTATTCAGAGGACTACCTTTCAGCACTCCTCTCTGCCAGGTACAGGTTATCTTGACAGGAATAAACCAGCCTGCTATTCACACTGCTTTGTTGGTTACTCTAAGGAGAAAGTCTCAGGGTGTGCAACTCATCCATAACCTGGAGCAAGTGGTACCTAGCATGTAGGAAATCGATAGTGCACCAATATTCAGAAAAAGCCTTGCAACAGGCTGGCTCCAGATATATTGGCAGCTGAATTCCTAAGATTTAGTCTGTGAGAGCAAAATGGTGGGCAAGACCAACTGTTCACTACACAAGTGTGTCAAAGCCAAATGATTGGGGGATGTAGCAGTGGGCTTCCACATGCAAATTGGCCTGTGTATTGAGTCTGTAATGTGTAAAGCACTCTTTACAGAGGTAAGAGTCAGGCTGTGTCACAGGGTTAATTATTTTTACAGTCTACAGTCTGATGTATACCCAGGTGCTGACTTGATACAGTACTCCAGTTTAGAAGGATGCACGAAATAGAGAGGGAGAAACTCAAAATAAGTAATTTTTATTCCCTTAATGAGACACAAAGCTAGGAAAATTAAATGCAAGGGAAAGCAAGTATGTGAAACAACACTGCAGTATAGTAACGTAATCCTAGCAATGCTACATTTATGTGTTCCCTGCTTATTTTATTTAATTAGTTCATTTATACCCTACTTCTTCCCCAAAGGAGACCCAAAGTGGCTAGCCACATTTTCCTCTCCTCCATTTTATCCACAGAATAACCCTGAGAAGTAGGTTAGTCTAAGAGAGTGTAAGTGGCCCAAGGTCATCCAATGAGCTTTCATAGCACTAATGGGGATTCAAGTCAGGGTCTTCCAGATACTAGTTCAACACTTTTAAGTTTTAACCACTACAACACTCTTGGAGTGAATGGGAAACTTAACATCAAATAAAGGATGAAAGGAAAAATATACACTCCTTTATCCTAAAGAGAAAACTCCGTTAAGTTGAGGTCTGGGAGCAAAAGGAAGAAAAACAGACCAATTCAAAGAAAAAATCCAAACCAAAACCATCTATGAAACTGTGGATCCAAGGCAAGGGATGTAGTGATTCAGCAAGAGTGAAGGGCCAAGAAGCAACCCAACCACATAGTTGGGGAAGAAAGTTCATATTGAGAACCAGCTACAAAGTTGGAGAAGCTTAGGGAACAGTATTTATGGGTTTGGGGACAGATGAGTTACAGGAGGATCAGATGGTGGAACGACTTTGATGGGGTGAATGAATTACCAGGAAGGTGGACCAATTTAGATTGGTCTGACAAAACCTGAATAGCAGCTTGATATTTCCTTTGGTTTGGGATTGAATTTCCAGGATAAGCTGAATAAAGAAGAGGATTCTTTGAGAGTTATGTGCTGTCAAGTCACTTCCAACATATGGCAACCCTATGAATTTATGTACTTCAAACCATCCTATCATTAACAGGACTTCAAAATGAAGTTTGTGGCATCCATTATTGAGTGAATGAGTGCTTTATTCAGGGTTCTATAGCCTTAGATTATTAACCAGCAAACATGAATCAATCATTCTTGCATGTGAGAAAACTTCTGAGGCTGAGGACAAAAAGCCTTTAATAAATGTGCTATTTAGATCATTCCAGCAGGCTACTCCCATGTGGGAATCTTAGGCTTGCCAGTCCCCAGGTCCCAGTGGGGGATCCCCTGTTTTGCAGGCTCCTTCCAGTCACCAGCCAGCTGGCCAATAGGTGAAATCCCTGCCTCAACAACTACCATATGCATTTAAATCTTGGCAGGCATAGAAGATGGAACTTTTTGTGTTTTGGAACATGTATATCTTTAAATCTCAGCAGCAGGAGGCAGGGCAAGCAGGCAGAGCCACCGGTGTGTGAAACTATGGGAAAGCAGAGAGCAGAGTCCCTCTGTTTTGCATTCATTTCAGAAGTCATTTCCATAGTAAAATAAATAAGAAAGAGTTAGCTAGTACCCGATTATGGAATAGAGAACATAAGAACATAAGAGAAGCCATGATGGCTCAGGCCAATGGCTCATCCAGTCCAACACTCTGTGTCACACAGTGGCCAAAAAACCCCAAGTGCCATCAGGAGGTACACCACTGGGGCCAGAACATTAGAGGGAAACACCACCCCCTAGGCTGCTCTTCTTTCATGTTCCTGTCTGAAGAAGTTGGTTGAAATATATACAGCAGATGGTTTCTGTACTCTTGAAGGACTACGGCTATTGTTTTGGCAATAATTATAATGCTGGTTCAAATAAATAAAAAATGTTTGGGGAAAAAGAAATACAGCAGACGGTTACATTCAGCAACTCCCATGAGTAAATTGCTCCAGTGAGATCACAAAAGTGTGGACTTCCAAACTGTATTCATTTTGGCTGCTTTGTGTGTGTCACTTTAAAAAGCCATGCTTGGAAATGCTTCCAGAGCTTGACAAGGGGACTTGTGGGGGTATGAAAAATTTCACTTTCATTTAGTGGAAGCATAATAGCCAGGGTAGGCAAAAAAAGAGGATAAGGAAATGAAGACTGTATTCAGGGGAAGTGCACTGCTATATTTTTATTTATTTATTTAGGAAATGGAGACGTATCTTGGCTCCACGCCCAAAGTTCCCAGATATTTCCTGAGTCAGATCTGCAACCCTAGGGAATATCCAGGGAAAATTCCTGCTGGCCCAAATATCCCAGTCTTGATATTAAACTAGATATTATGTCCAGGTCTCTGACAGCTAAATCAAAGGGATGTGCAAATATAGAGGCCCCTGTGTGGAAGTCTCATTCACAACTGAGACACCTATGGATATTTCTGCTCACATTTATTAATTTAATTATAGTTTGCATAGGGCATGCTCAATAGCACCCACTCTCAGTCATGACCCTGATCCCCTCAGGGTATAGAGCTGCTCCTGAGGCAACTACCTGGCAACTCCATCAAAAAGTCTATGGCCGTTTTCGCACTAGCGTTTGCTCCGGCGTAGCACCCCATTTACCTCCGGATCTTTTCCTGGTTTTCGCATCTGTTGCTCCGGCGCTGCGGTTTGCTCCGGCGCTGCAGGGGTTTCACGCCGGAGTATCTAGATCCACCTCCTTCCGGAGTTTTTGAAAACCTCCGGATCCACACCGGATCCACTCCTCGGAGTTTCCTGTGGGAAATCCATCCACGCCGGATCGACTGCATTGTGGGCGTCACCCTCTCCCTTTCCGTCCTCCCACCCCATCCACCCCCTTGGCCAATCATCAGCCTTTCGCGGCGTTTCCCCAAAGTGCCGGCGCGGCCATTTTTTTTTTTAAACTTCACAGTTTTGCGTAATAGCGATATTTTGAAATTTAAAAAAAAGACCCCCCCTCCTGGAATAGCCTCAATTGCAACTTTTTTTGTAGTTTTACACTGTCCCTGCACTGTTACGCCATTTCAAAGGTGGATGCATTAGAATTTTTTTTTATTTTTAACTTTAGTTGCGTTACTTCGCTAAACCGACGGGTCAGTTCGAGTGACGTTTCGTTATTTCGCAGTTGCATCACACATAACACATTTCGGCTGATACATAATTATTGATAATAAGCATTATTATTGATAGGGTGTTAGGTTCGCGAGACTTTGATGGGTGCTATGGCGAGGGTCTCGCGAGAATTGCGGCTGATACATTATAGTTGAGGGTGTTGGGTCTCGCGAGAATTGCGACTGCTGAGCTAGAATCAGGGAATCGCCCACATCATGCTGCCAATGCTAGTGGCCAATCATGAGGCGAGAAGCAGCTATCGTCACAATTTGCATGAGCCGAACAGAACACTGGGAGGAAGAAGGGACAGATATTGCTGGCCGCCATTGAGCATCTTACTCCCGCCACCGCACAGCAGCTACGTGCAATGGCATCCATCAGCAGGCCAATGGGGGCTCGTGGTGTTTCGTGGCGGGAGAGCGAAACAGAAGCCTTGCTGTCCATTTGGGTTGAGGAAAAGATCCAGAAGGTGCTGGCCTCTAACCGCAAAAACATCTATGTCTACGAGGATATATCTAAGGCAATGCATGCCATGGGGCACAAGAGGTCGGCGCTTGAGTGCCGCACAAAGACCAAGGGCTTGCGTGCGGACTATCGAAGATGCGTTAGCCACAATGAAAAGACTGGAGCATCCCCAGTTTACTGCCCTCACTTTGATGTGCTGCACCGCATACTTAAGAACGATAAGTCCGCGCGTCCCCCCCTCATGAAGAGAAGCTGGACGGCACGGTATTACAAGGCAAATAAGGAAAACATCCCGATTCAAGGATCTGATAGCATCTCTTCAGCTGACCTCCAAACAATCAACGCTGCTGATCTCCTGACGCACACCACTGAATCACCTCCTGGTGAGTATCCAGGCGATGCAGTGCCCCTCAGCCGTGTAATTTTTAGGGTTTGGGGTCCCTTCTCACCCATAAGGAAACCCACGTAAAGGGTTCCTTAGTTTTTTCAAACTTTTATCGCAATAGCGATTCTTCGAACTAACGAAACTACAAAACGTAAGTGGTTGCTGTGGGTTGGCCGGTGATAGGGAGCCATGGGGAAAGCCTTAATGAAACTGCCCCTTAATGAAGGGAGACGTGGATGTTTGGCACTTATTATACTCGCAACACTCCTCTGCCTTCTGCCTCCCCCCCCCCCCCAGCTAGCGTAATACTGTTGATTTTTCTGCATTGCTATAGGCTCAAGCGGCGTGAACCCAAGCAATGCGTTACAGGAACAGGAACAGAGCCAGGATTTTAATGATGAACATCCAGGCGAGGAGTCATTTCGGGGTAAGTGCGGCCTGCAGTGCTTCTGATAAGTCTTATGTGGAATGTGAAAGCTTTCAGTGGAACTTAGATGCATTGCCCAGCTTACAATTGCTGAACCATTGACCCTGCGTTTCCTGCTTCATGTATGAGCAGAACTGCTCCTGAAGACATGTTATAGTACAGATTTTTAAGGTAAGCATGGGCTTTGCAGCACTAACCAGGTTAAGGAATGAGTGTTGTGTCAATTTCAATTCCAGGTGACATTGAGGAGGAAGAAGGGTGCAGTATCCAAAGGGGAGGACCTGGAGATGCTGTCCTCTCAGAGCAGGAAGCAGAGGAAGGAGGTATGCTCGTGGGCTTTCTGCTTAATGTACAGCAGCGATGCCAATGCCCGCAGTAGAGTAGTGCATGTCAGTAATGGGAGCTTGTACCCTAGCTCAAACAAGGGGTGTATTGCCAGAGTTTTCCAAGGAATGTAATCTTTCCATCCTTCTTCTTTGAGGAGATGCTTCAGGAGATCAGCTGCCGGTATCATCAGCACAGCAAATAAAGGAGGCGAGTGTGCAGAACGAAGCTCAACGTCAGCGAAGGGTTGCCATGCTGAATAATGTAGCTGAAAGGATGATGAATCAAAGCCGTCTGGATCATGAAGACGCAATGGAGCACTTTAACCGAATGCTAGCTTCTGAAGAACGCAGGTTCACTTTGCAGGGAGAGCGTGACACAGGCTTGGTAAAGGCTTTCGAACAGGCCACAAGGGAGACTGTGGATGTTATGAGGGCAGCTGTTGATATGCTAGGCAGCATTGCCCAAATTTTTAGGGAAGGTCGGGCACAGGGAAGGGTGGGTGAGGTACCAGCCACTGCAACATCTCCACCATATGCAGCATCTCCACCATCTGTCACACATAGGCAGCTTCACCTAAACTGTGACTGCAGCGAAACTCGGGGACCACTGCCTTCAGATATAGCTTACCCGGTTTTGGCAGAAGACTCTATGCCTGAGAGTCAGAGCCTCCTGTCTCCTGCACCCTGCTCAAGTGGCAGTGTGGCGGCTTCCCGTAGGGGCAAGAAAAGATCCTGCACAGGGAAGCAGAGGGTATATTTTGAGCCCTAAAACCATTTCATTACTGGTTGGCTGCTTCTGACATGCAATGCTGTCTATGACAGAAGCAGGTACTGCTGCTCTGCCTTTTTATTTTGCTGTGTTTTTCAGCACTGTCCCATTCCTGGGTACCAGAATCAATGCCCATCAAGGGAGGCAGTGAGTTGCAGGCATTGTTTACATGTTGTGCATGTTGTTATTGATGATGTTATTTCATTGTTTACATGTTGTGCATGTTGTTATTGATGATGTTATTTCATTGCTTATACCTGCACGGGCAGGCTGTTCCTACCTTAGAGATTAATACGCAGCAGCTGTGTACAGCTGATGTTGTGTTCTTGTCAGGTTAACGCACTTTTAATAAAGTTATGTTTTGCACAGGTCCCAGTTCGGTGTTTAGGTAAAGAAAAACGATATCCTAAGGTTTCAACATTAACAAGAATTTATTAAAACTGACAAACAAAACTTAAACTTTATTCACCCAACTCCCCACCCCTGGCCCGCTCCAGTCTCCGGAACTGCCGCTCGAGGGCGTCGATCCTGCGCGTGAAGGCGCTCACTGCAATTTAGAAAAGAAGCAAGTAAGTGCAACGCCCTCAGTAATGTACGCACAGCACTCAGTCACTCACAAGAACTACCCATCATGCAAAATAGTGAGCACTCACACGCTGAGCGGCAGAGGGCCTCCAGCTGGGCAATGGCTTCCACTGGTGGCTCCTGCACTGGTCGCCGCTCGAGGGCCTCGATGCGGTGCGTGAGGGCCTCCAGCCCGGCATTGGCCTCCAGTGGTGCCTCCGGTGCTGGGCGCCGCTCGAGGGCCTCGATGCGGTGCGTGAGGGCCTCCAGCCTGGCATTGGCCTCCAGTGGTGCCTCCGGTGCTGGGCGCCACTCGAGGGCCTCGATCCGGCGCGTGAGGGCCTCCAGACGGGCAATGGTTTCCTCCAGTGCTGGGCGCACCTGCTCCTCCACCACTGAAATGCAAGCACACCATGCATGCACATTAGAAAATTATAGGCATGTGTGCATTGCATAGCACATACAATGCACACATAGCGTGTGTGCATTGTATAGGCATGTGTCCATTGTACAAGGCTGCACAAGGCTGTACAAGGCTGACAAGGCTGCAACATCATATTTATTAGAAACTTGCACGCCATGCCTATTGATTTCTATCTGCGGCTCAGCGAACCCACCTGCCTCCTCAGCGCCTCCTGCCTCCTGTGCTGCTGGGCTCCCACCGCCTAAGATTTGCAAAAGTAATCATTATATTATTTTCTTGAACGCCCTGCGCACATGGCTTATTAATGCGTTTAATGCGCAGTAACCAAGAGGCGGCCGCTTTGTCAGGTAATGTACCTTCTTGCTTCTCCGCACCCTGCTCCTCCTCTCCCTCCGAGGGTGGGCCTGGCCGCTCCGCTGCGCCTCGTGGACGGGTGTCAACTGTGGCATGATATAGAAAAAAACCAAGCAATGAAACTCATACATGCAAGTGATGTGAATGAAAGCACACAACATATGTGAAAACTGCACTGTAATCTGCAGGTAATACGTACTGGACCAGGAAGGCACATCAGGACATATAAGGGGGTGGGTGGGGGTGGGATCCAATTAATGAGGTCTCTGTGATCATCCATGGTTCCCCCCCCACATCCCACCAGGAAGGCACAGCAGAGCATAGAAAGGGGGTGGGTGGGGGTGGGATCCAATTAATGAGGTCTCTGTGATCATCCATGGTTCCCCCCCACATCCCACCAGGAAGGCACAGCAGAGCATAGAAAGGGGGGGGTGGGGGTGGGATCCAATTAATGAGGTTTCTGTGATCATCCATGGTTCCCCCCCCCACATCCCACCAGGAAGGCACAGCAGAGCATAGAAAGGGGGGGTGGGGGTGTGATCCAATTAATGAGGTCTCTGTGATCATCCATGGTTCCCCCCCCCCCCACATCCCACCAGGAAGGCACAGCAGAGCATAGAAGAGGGGGAGGGTGTGGATCTTGTACTGTACTGCCATGAAGCAGTAATAAAGAAGGAAGGGGGGGGTGTGGCGTTTGTGTGTTGTGTGTGTGTGTGGTGTTACTCACAATCATGATGACGGTCCTCCCAACGGGGCCGCCCCGCCAACTCTCAAAGACACACCATGGCGTTGTGGTAGGGCGTCCTTCCCGAGGCCCTGGGGATACCGCCCCACGCTTGCAGGCTAGCCATGAAGCTGCAGCGGAGGCGTTTGATTTTTGACCGGCACTGCGCAGCAGTCCGGTCAAACCCCCTCCGCTGCAGCCTCCTGGCTATCGCCTCGTAAATGTGGGTGCTCCTGAGGTGGGTGCTGGCCATAATCTCACGAGCGTGCCCACTCCGCTCAGCAATATCAAGCATTGCCAGCACCTCCTCCCGCTGCCAGAACGTCCCTCTCCTTCCCCTGGCCGCCATTTCGAAATAACGCTCTTTCGATTTTGCGAAATAGCAGCCTCCCCTTTCTGCTTTGATTTATCCAATCATGGGGAAGGCATATCTTGATCGACAAGGCAAAAACAGACCCAGGCCAGAAGCACGTGTAAGACCCCCTGGTGCACCAAAATATTACTCCCCCCCCCCCAACCACCACCAAAGTAAATGAAAGCAATGCAGTTTATAATGCTCAAAACTTTATTCGCTGTAACGGGAAGCAGCCTAAACAAACGCAGGCATAATGTTAAGAAATATGCAGTATTACTGGGTGGAAGCTGAAAAGAGGCTAAAAAAAGGCAGACAGGGAACGTTTGTGATAGCGTAAGATCGTAATAACAGCAGTCTTTCAGTCGCAGGCGGCGGCAGCGAGAGACATGGTGGACAGGAAGCCGCAGAATCATCTTCTCCTTTGATAAATGTATTCCGCGACAGCATCCCGCACAATCCTCCCCCTCTCTAACTGCCTCCTGTTGATCACCCTAAAGTCTGACTCTTCTGGTTCCGGGAGGAGTGTTATCCCCTTATCAGGAATATCCAGCGTGACCGCATGTCCCTTTTCCTCACAAATATTGTGCAGAGTCACAGATGCGGTCACGATGGAGAACACACTCCGGTACTGCGCGTTCATTCACGTTAGCAGGACACGCCAGCAAGCCTTAAGCCGCCCGAAAGCACGCTCCACCACGTTCCTGGCCCTGGCGTGCTTCTTGTTAAAGTGCTTCTGCACGGGCCCGATGGGTTTCCTGTACGGGGACAACAGCCACGGCCTAAGGGGGTACGCTCCGTCGCCCAATACAAGCGCAGGGATGGTCACATTTCCAAAAGTCACCGTAGGGTTCCCTGGAACCCAGAGCCCTGCATCATTGCCGGCGCAGAGATGGCTGTTTGCAAAAACGAAGGCATCGTTGGTCCTCCCGGTGTAGCCAAACTCTGCATCCAGGAAGCGTCCTGTGTGATCAACCGTGCCTTGGAGGATCACCGAACAGAACATCTTCCGGTTGCAAAACTCCTCAGTTCTTCCCCCAGGCGCCCGTATCGGTATGTGCGATCCGTCCACAGCAGCCACCGTATGCGGCAAACCGAGTTTACCGAAACCATCCATCTCTCTCTCTCTCTCGGCTTGGCTTCGCGAACGAAGATTTAAGAAGGGTGCAATAGTCCACGTTTGCTGCAGGCTCGCTGGTGGCTGACAAGACCAATGTGGGACAGGCAGGTCCGGCCACAGCGGCTGCAGGGAAAAGTCTGATTTAGGGTTGGTCCTGTAGCAGTGCGATTCTTCCTCAATCTCCTTTTGTCCTCAAGACCAGCTATGCGTGTGTTCTCAAAGGAAGAGACTGCCTGGTGGATGGTGTGCCTCCATGCTTTGCGATCTGAGGCTAGGTCAGACCACTGGTGATGGTTGATGTGACAGGTGCTAAGGGATTTCTTCAAGGAGTCCTTGTACCTCTTCTTTGGTGCCCCTCTATTTCGATGGCCGGTGGAGAGTTCGCCGTACAGGGCAATCTTGGGAAGGCGGTGGTTTTCCATCCTAGAAATATGCCCTGCCCAGCGCAGCTGCGTCTTCAACAGCAGTGCCTCGATGCTGGTAACCTCTGCCCGCTTGAGGACTTCAGTGTTGGTCACAAAGTCACTCCAGTGGATGTTGAGGATGGTGCGAAGGCAGCGCTGATGAAAGCGCTCAAGGAGTCACAGGTGATGACGGTATAAAACCCACGATTCGGAGCCATAGATGAGGGTTGTCATCACAACCGCTTTGTAAACATTGATCTTTGTGCCTTTTTTCAGATGCTTGTTGCTCCACACTCTTTTGTGCAGTCGGCCAAATGCACGGTTTGCCTTTGCCAGCCTGTTGTCAATCTCCTTGTCGATCTTGACATCTGAGGAGATGATGCACCCCAGGTAGCTGAACTGCTGGACTGTCTTCAGAACTGATTCACCCACAGTGATGCAGGGAGGGTGATAATCTTCCTGGGGTGCAGGCTGGTGGAGAACTTCTGTCTTCTTCAGACTAACTTCTAGGCCGAATAGCTTGGCAGCCTCTGCAAAGCAGGACGTCATATGCTGCAGAGCTGATACCGAGTGGGAGACGAGTGCAGCATCATCAGCAAACAGTAGCTCTCGGATGAGTTTTTCCATTGTCTTGGAGTGTGCCTTTAGTCGCCTCAGGTTGAACAGGCTGCCATCGGTGCGATAGCGGATGTAGACACCATCGTCCTCATCTAGATCTACTGCGGCTCTTTGAAGCATCATGCTAAAGAAGATCGTAAAGAGAGTTGGCGCGAGAACGCAGCCTTGCTTTACACCTGTGCCTATTGGGAAGGGCTCCGAGAGGTCGTTGCAGTGTCTGACTTGGCCTCGCTGGTCTTCGTGTAGCTGGATGATCATGCTGAGGAACCTTGGGGGACATCCTAAACGTTCCAAGATTTGCCACAGGCCTTTCCTGCTAACGGTATCGAAAGCTTTGGTAAGGTCGACAAAGGTCACATACAGACCCTTGTTCTGTTCCCTGCATTTCTCTTGGAGCTGCCTGAGAACAAATACCATGTCGGTGGTGCTCCTGTTAGCTCTGAAGCCGCACTGGCTCTCTGGGAGGAGTTCTTCTGCAATGGTGGGCACCAGTCTGTTCAGGAGTATTCTGGCAAGGATTTTGCCTGCGATGGAGAGCAGGGTTATCCCCCGGTAGTTGGAGCAGTCTGACTTTTCCCCTTTGTTCTTGTATAGGGTGATGATGATTGCATCGCGAAAGTCCTGTGGTAATTTGCCTTGTTCCCAGCAGGTGACAAGTACTTTGTGAAGTGAGCTATGTAGTACTGTGCCCCCATGCTTCCAGATCTCTGGTGGAATTCCATCAACTCCTGCTGCCTTGCCACTTTTCAGTTGCTTGATGGCTTTAACAGTCTCTTCTAGGGTGGGGATCTCATCCAACTCTGTTTTCACCGGTTGAAGTGGGGTGAGGTGGATTGCTGAATCTTGAACTACGCGGTTGGCACTGAAGAGAACCTGAAAATACTCCGACCACCGGTTCAGTATGGATGCCTTGTCTGTGAGGAGCACTTGGCCGTCTGCACTATGTAAGGGACTCTGAGCCTGATATGATGGACCATATACTGCCTTCAGGGCTTCGTAGAACCCTCTTAAATCACCAGTGTCTGCACACAGCTGGGTTCTCTCTGCAAGCTTGGTCCACCACTCGTTCTGAATGTCTCGAAGCTTGCGCTGGAGGTTGCTACATGCAGCGCGAATGGTTGCTTTTTTCCCAGGACAGGAGGGCTGAGCAAGATGTGCTTGGTAGGCAGATCTCTTTTTTGCTAGTAATTCTTGGATCTCTTGATTGTTCTCATCAAACCAGTCCTTGTTCTTCCTTGTGGAGAACCCGAGGACTTCTTCAGAGATCTGCAGGACGGTAGTTTTTAGGTGTTCCCAGAGTGCTTCTGGAGAAGGGTCTGTGGGGCAACTGAGGTCCTCAATTCTTGACTGGAGTTTTGCCTGGAAGGCAGCTTTAACTTCGGCTGACTGGAGGCTGCCAACCTGAAACTTCCTCCGAGGGATACCTCCTCTCCTGGGTGTGGGTTTAAAGTGAAGACGGAGATTGCAGCGTACAAGACGATGATCCGTATGACATTCTGCGCTGGGCATTACTCGGGTGTGTAAGACATCTCGAAGGTCTCTCTGGCGCACCAGAATGTAGTCGATAAGGTGCCAATGCTTGGACCGTGGGTGCATCCAGGTTGTCTTCAGACTGTTCTTCTGCTGGAAGATAGTGTTGGTGATGGTGAGCTGGTGCTCCATGCAGAATTCTAGCAGGAGGCGCCCGTTGTCATTGCAGTTGCCAATGCCGTGTTTGCCAAGTACTCCTTTCCAGGCTTCCGAGTCTTTACCTACTCTGGCATTGAAGTCGCCAAGGATGATCACCTTGTCCTCTGTAGGGGTCTTCCGTACGAGGTTGCGTAGATCAGCATAGAACTTGTTCTTTTCTGCAGGATCTGCTTGAAGGGTTGGGGCATACACACTGAAGAGTGTTGCATGCTGCTTGTTTTGAAGTGGGAGGCGCATGGACATGATGCGATCTGAGTGACCTGTTGGAAGGTTTTCGAGTTTGGAGGCAATGGAGTTCCTGACCATGAAGCCAACGCCAGAAAGGCGGCTCTCAGCCTTTGACTTACCCGACCAGTAGAGGGTATAGCCAGCACCGTGTTCTTGAAGACTACCTTCCTCAGGGAAACGGACCTCACTGAGAGCTGCTATGTCGATATTCAACCTGAGAAGTTCGTGGGCAACTAGAGCAGAGCGTCGTTCAGGGCGACCACTGCCTACTGTGTCAAGCATGGTTCTGATGTTCCAACACGCAAGCTTTAGTCTTTGCACACTTTGTGAGGCAGGTGCATGCCTTTTCTTTGTTGTTATTTTTCGACCGCAAGTAAGGATGCCCGTTGACCGCGGCTAGCCAACTGGGGTGGGGGAGACGAGCTTTGTTTAGGCCACCTTTTCTAGGCCCCTCTCCGTGTGGAGCAAGCAGTGCTGTCCCTAGATAAGGCTGCTTGGTCGTTCAGGGTGCTGCCGAAAGATGCTTTCGTCTCCGGGTTAGCATCAGGCGACCAATATCCTGAACCGCCTACATGCAGGATCGGGACTGCGGCTTCCAGTGGCACCTTCCACCTGCCGTTTCGCCCCTTGCCTATCGCTGCAGGACTTGATGCGTTGTGGGTTGTGTGTGTGGATATGCCCTTCAGGCCTGCGCAGAGGAATTTTTTAGGTGAAGCGCAGTGTGCGCGGTACTGGCTCCACCCTTTCACCTGGGGGTCATCTGCCATGGCCCAGTAAGCCGGGACGCCGGCAGTGAGTCCTCCAGGTGGTAGGTGTTACATTAACGAGCTCTATCTGCCCGGGTTTGATGTTAGAGTTTTCCTTCTCTTAGGCTGACGAAGTTGGTGGGCCCAGCCTGCCCATCCGGTTATACCATCCATAATCTGTTGAGAAATGGAGTACAATGGATCAGGTCAAGGTTAATGCAGCGTCCACTGTATTAGCAATGGAGAATCGCATCTTATATATTGATATTGCGTTATAACACAAAACTAGGGAAGGGGGGGGGAAATATATACACACCGTTCCAATGTCGTCACCGAGGCAGACAACCTTTGAAAACAGACGGGTCTCGATGGCTTCGCAGACCTCCATCACAATCCCATGGACGGTGGAAAGGCCGATTCCGAACTGCCAGCTGATTTCCCGATAGGCGCTTCCGGTTGCGAGGTACCATAGCGCTACCGCGAGCCGCTTCTCAGGGTGGACAGGATACCTCATCCGTGTGGTTTGCCTTTCCAGCTTGTCCTTCACAGCGGCATAAATCTCCAGGAAGGTCCCTCTGGTCATCCGGAAGTTGTGAAGCCATTGCTCGTCACCCCAGTACACAAGCACAAAGTTCTCCCACCAGAGCGTTCATGGGGGAACACCCAATACCTGGGCGAAAACCGCATTCCGGCAAGATAGTGCCATCTACGTTCCTGGCGGCGAGTGCCACCTCTAATCAGCCGAAGCCGGGCGTCAGACTTTCTAGAGGAGATCAGAGGATTCCGGGATCTAAATGCACAATGAGTGAGGAGTTTTCCTCCGGTGCAGAGGACTTGGCGCCCGGCGCAGAGGCACAGAAGCAGAAGCTCCAATGCTGAATAAAGCAGCGCCATAGTCTCGTCATCTAGATTCTCCATTGTGAATACTTCTGACGATACAAGGCAGTATGGAGGATGCTGCTGCTACAGCCAATACTTAACCAGAAGCGTCACGTGATGGTTTGCCCGCGAAAAAGGGGATTCTCTATTGCGTTGCTACGTTGTTGCGTTATTACGTTGTTACGCTGTTACGCAACTGGAATTGCGCTTAAAAAAAAATGATTGACAGGGCATCGAACTCAAGTCGATGCCAGTGCGAAAACGATTCGAGCCGGGGCTTCAGGGAAGGCGACTCCGCAAAGAGTCACTAGTGCGAAAACGAGAAAAATGATCCGGACATAATTGCGCCGCGGAATAAGGGGAGCAAACGCTAAGTGCGAAAACGGCCTATGGGTTCTTCTTCCCATGTCCTTTTTCCTTCTCCTTTCTTGGTCTCCTTCTCTTTCCCCCTCTACTTTTCTCTCCTCCCAATAGGCCTCCTTCTTTCCATGTCTTCCCCTTAAAACTTGACCTGAGTTCTCACTGGCCCTGCACTGTTTTGCCCCTGCTTTTCCTTCCTCCTCTTATTTCCCAGAATTTTGCTGTGTCTTGACTGGAGGCCTGTAAGGCTAGGGAGTGAGAGCTGCTACCTTAAGCCCCCCACACCCACCCACAAACAGCATGCTTGGCCAGTACCAGCAAGTGGATTCTAACCCCCATGTCAGAGAAACTGCCCCATCTCTCACAATGGGCAGTTGATTAGTGCAAAACAAATCCCTCCATGGTGGGTTCACCTGAGGGGCCACTGATGCCACTCCATTCCATTTGGGGCAGCCACAGGCATCCCAAGCACTGCTCTGGATCACCATGTCCTGCCACTGCCCAGTGAGTCAGGCTGGTCCCAGGTGCCACTACTCTGTCACACTAAGCATTTGCAATATACTTTGTAGTCTTTGCTTTTATGCAGAGGAAACACAGCAAAGTTGACAGGTTTCTGGAGAATTCTGTTTAAATATTTAGGAAAATACACTAACTTTCTTTTAAGACAATTTTGGCTCAAGACCTTGCTTCCAGACTATTCAGCACCATGGAAGCTGATAAAATGTCTCAGAGACCATATCTGAGAAACTATAGCTTTAGGTTAACACTTTATCCATTTGGAGATTTGGATAAAACTGAAGACCCAGTATGAGCTGTCAAACTGGATCATAGCAACTCTCTCAAACTCTAGGATTCTACAACTAGGATTATAGGTCAGCAAAAATAATATTTATTTAAATGGCTTTTGTGCAACTTTCTCAACTTGAATGCTCCCCAAAAAGGTTACACACATGTGCACATACATGCTAATTTAAAAATAAAATAACCAGTATTAAAACAATGTAAATAGATTTTTAGAAGCATTTATTTTAAATACAAACAATCAAAAAACATACATCCATACCATAAAACATAATAACCAAGATAACCATCAATACTCTGTTACAAAACCTAAATTCACAGTTACCAACCACCTAGCTTTAGTTGCATCGAGGGGATTATATCCTTATCACACAAGAAATCTAAAACTGGTTTAAAGGGACTGCAGAAGACACAAACGTTTGGGTGAGCCAAGTAGTTCCTGAAACAGGAGAGAGTGTAAATTAATGACTTGAGTGCCCCTCTTTATTGAGAAAAAAAGGAAAAGAGGAACCGGACATTGGCTAATGAAGTGGCAACTTCCTTGGGCTGGGCAAGCACCTCTAGGGTATGCTCAGTTATTCCAACGTTCAAAAGTCTTGCTATTGAGAATGAAATGAAGTCTTATTAAGAAGTCTTATTGCTACTGAGAACCTTGAGCTGGGGAAGACTGCACAATTCCAGCACAGCCTTCCTGTCTGTTCCTGGGAATGTCATGGCTGCACCTAGGTGCCTTTATGAGACCCCCAGAGTTTCAGATCCCCTTGGCACTTAGGTTGTAAAAGAAGGTGCCTATTAAAACAACTAACTCCAAAATAAGAGGGAGACCCCTCTAACCATAGGGGTCTCAACTGGAGAATGGGGTGGGGCCCTCACAGAGTATCAGCATTGATAAAGTAAATACAATCTGTAGTAGCAATCAAATAGCATTAGAATAAACAGTAGTGAGTTCAAAACATTAAGACAGTAAAAAAATAATATATGAAATCATCACAATCGTTCTTTTCTTAAAAATTCTAGCATTTTAAGATGTTTTACAAGATAAGCTAATATATTCCACTAATTCAGTTAAAAGCCTGGATAAACAGAAAAGCCTGACCTAGATAGCCCAGGCTAGCCCAAACAGATCTCAAAACTAAGCCGTGTCAGCCCTGGCTCATATTTGGATGGGAGACCACCAAGGTATACCAGAGCCGTGATGCAGAGGCAGGCAATGGCAAACCACCTCTGAATGGCTCTTGCCTTGAAAACTCTATGAGTTTATCATAAATCAACTGTGACTTGTTGGAGAAACCAGAAACAACAAAACAAAACAAAACTGCCCAGAAATGTCTTAAGCAAGTGTCAAAGGTACAGCAACTCAATATCAGCTAGGTAGCTGTAGAAAAAGGTATTCTGCAAATAGAAGACCATGTCTATCATGGTCATTTATCTTACACCGGGCATGGACTAGAAGACTTTCCAATACGACCTCAATAATTAGGCAGGTTTGTACAGAGATGTCCTTCAAGTGTCCTGGTCTCAGGATATGTAGGGCTTTAAAAGTAATAACCAGCATACTAAATTGTACCTGGAAGTGCAGCCAGTGAATCCCAATTCATGAATTGTTCTCTTTTGGAAAAAAGAAATAGAGCCTAATTTGTCACTCTTGACATTGATCCAGTATTCACTTGACTCTAAACGAAGTTGAATTGTATCCTTTGAGAGAGCTTGCAAATGAAAATGGCACCACTGAGCAATATGAAATATATTATTAGCACAGAGTATTCCATGACTTCGGGGTTAAGAAAGTGAAACTAATAAGAAATAATTATTGTAATGAATTACAGTAAGTAATAAGTGTGAAAGCCTCCAAAAGGGCTTTTGTGTTGATTGTTTTGTTCAGATTGCAATTTTGGCAGCATTGGGTTTTATTGATCTGATTACTGTATTTAAAGATTTTAAAGTTATATATTACAATTGCCATTTTTGCTGGATACTAAAACAGTAAATTAAAACTTCAACTCACTGGACCACTACTAAGACATATTAAAGTGAAATGTACCCTGAAGACAGTTTTACTAGACTTCCTAGCTTATCTGTTCCATTATGTTTTTGTAAATCTTAAATACTTCTCTCCTGAAACATAATTACATTGTCTTCATGTCTATTTGAAATAAATGGGACAGATACCCATGTTATTATTGTAGATAATAATTCATTCTTTTATGACCCCTAGTATGTGTCTTTAACTATAGGCCTCTACAACCATAACCTATGTTGCAAACTATTGAGACAACTACTACAGCCTTTGTCGCGAAATACATTGAATACTTCTGGCTGCTAGTTTTTCTGTACAGTGACATTTTATCATCAAATTCTAAATATTTTAAACTCTTCAAAAGGGCTGCTGTAATATCCTCACAGAAAATGAACAGCAGGAACAGGGAGATTGTATGCATATAATAGTGACATACTGTTGGCAAAAAGACACAAATTGGCCTTACATACAGGGGTGGACCTAGACTGTGTGGCACCCTAGGCAAGGCTAACTACTTGCGCCCTCTAGCATTCCGCCACAGTAGTGGCCCAATTTCTCCATTCTATCCTATGGCCCATAGGATAGAATGGAGAGATCGGGCCACCACTGGGATCTGACCCCAGAGAAGGGGCTGCCCCACCAGTCCATGCCTCTCAGATACTGGGTTGCAAAAGCAGAAAGAAAGCTCCACTGCCCATGCCTCTTGGAGACTCTGAGAGTCACGGAGAAGACTATGTCCAATTATACACCCCTGGACCATTGATGCCCTAGGTGATTGCCTAATTCACTGTCAGAACTTGTATCTTTACTGCTGGTCCCCTATAATGTGACCAATGCTACAATGTATTTTTACTGTGATTTAGAACTGCTTTGTTACTGAACCAAACTGACTCCATGTTGTAACCCTTGCTTGACCCAGAATGCTTGAATAGCAATTAACCTTGCCCCACTGGTATCCAAAATATTTGGGGTTGTAGAATGAGTTATGTTATGTCTCTGTACATTCTCACCCTGGGACCCTTTGAAGCCGAATAACATGGCCTTCGAAGTAGGGAGGCATCCTCTCTACTGATAGCGATGGTGGGAAGACAGATGTGCCTGTAACGGTGTGAATTGGGGCTTTGTGAGATGTTTGTTTTACGTGTATAAAATTGTGCTGGTGCTGGCTCTCGCCATCACTGTTATCTTGCCTCTTCCAGTGCTTAGTTCTCTCTAATAAAATCCTAGCTTTGTAACCAAGTATGGGATCCGTTTGAAGTTCTTAAGTTCTGACATTATAACAGTGATCCCATTGTTAGCGGCTTATCTGTACTGGAGGCTTGGCCCGATGGCGGCAAAAGTGCCAGACGACGGAGAGCCCACCACCCCAACAGAGGACCCGCCGCTCGACCCTAATGTGACGGGAGTCCGGCGCAAGATTAAGGTCCCCGCGCCTTTCTCGGTCGACGCAGCGTTCCCAGCCCCGCGAACCTGGAGCCCGCGGAAGTCCACGGCAGCAATCGACGCCGCGGAGCAGCGGTACCGAAGCATGCTGGGCGAAGGGGGAGCCGGAGACGGCGACGGCGACCAAGAAGAGGGTCCGGCGCCCCGAGGGGGAGACGACCAGATCCGGACCCTTCGCAACGACTTGTTCGACTGGGTCCGGGAGATACACGACGACGTGCATCGATCCCGCGTGACGATGGCCGAGGAGCTGCAGCAGAACCTGGGCGCGATCTACGACCAGCTCCGCACCTTGCAAACTGCGGTCCTGGGAGTCCCGATAGGAGGGCTACCGCTGGGGCAACCGCCCGTAGCCCCGCCGGCTCCGCCGGCCCCAGCGCCGCAGGCTCCGGCCGCCCCGGCCCCACCAGCTCCGGCCGCCCCAGCGCCGCCGGCTCCGGCCGCCCCGGCGCTGCCGGCTCCACCTGCCCCGGCACCTCCAGCCCCGCTGGCCCCGGCTGCCCCGGCGCTGCCGGCCCTGCCCGCCCCAGGGGTCCCGGCGCCACCCGCCCCGATCCTGCCGGCTCTACCGGGCCCCGCGCCGCCGCCGGGGGCGCCGCGAGCCCCGGGAGGGGCCGAGGGTCGAGGAAGAGAATTGAAGATTACTTTCGATGGGAATCCGGAGGACGTGGAGTACTTCACCATTCAGTGCGACACGTTCTTCACCCACTGGGGTGCGGATTACCCGACCGAAGCCAGCCGAGTGTACCACATCGCGTCCCGACTGAGAGGCGCGGCCCGCAAGTGGTACGTCGGGCTTTTCATGGGAAGAAAACCCGAACTAGCTACAGTGGCGGGGTTCCTGCACGCGATGCTCCGCCAGTATGGCGATCCCCTACGGGAGGAGAAGGCTGTCGCCGCCCTACAGCGCATCGAGCAAGGCAACCGCTCAACCCGCGAATACGCCACCGAGTTCCTGGGGTACTGCGCGGCAGCAAGGGGATGGAACGAGGTCATGAAATATACCGCGTTCATCAATGGTCTGAACCCGACAATCCTCGACCGCTGTTACAGTCAGGGGAGACCCGACACGTTGGTCGGGTGGATCCAGCTGGCCGGAGAGGTGGAGACCAACCTCCAACATGTGGGGATGCGACGGCAGCAGCTGGCAAAGAAGGCGGCGAAACTCACACCGACTAAATCCGAAGGGAGGAAGGCACCGGCGACCTCCACCCCGTCTCCTGCTCGCAAGTGCTTCAAATGTGGAGACCCAAATCATCTCGCTGCCAACTGCCCAGTGAAAGTGGGCGCCGCCCCACCCACGGCGAAGACAACTACCCCGGGGCCGAAGAAGAAGAAGAGCGGCCGCTCGAAGGAGCCCAGCCGGGGCTCTGTCGCCACTTCCCTGGCGACTGACGAGGATTTTACCACCGAATTGGCTACCGTGGAAGAATCGACCGAGGAATCGGACGACACCGAGTCGGCGGGAAACGACAGCGACCTGCTTTAATGGGTGCCGCAAAGCAGGTCCAGCAACAGCCGGCACTCCTCACGGTGAGAGCAACAGGGGGTTTACTTTTTATGGCCGTTACCCTCCTCAACCCTAACCTAAAGAGATTCATGCACGCCCGAGCGCTGATCGACTCCGGGTGTAACAGGGAACTGATCACCCCCCGCCTAGTTGAGGCGTTGGGATTAGCCACTTCCCCCCTACCGCAGCCGATGCAGTTCCAGCAGATGGACGGGGGGCCCATGAGAGGGGAACCATGTGCGTTAGAGACTCAGGCAGTCCCGGTAGGAACCGAGGAGCATTGGGGGATTGAAACTTTTGTAATTGCCCCCTCTTGCTCTTTTGACGTGGTGATGGGCTCGTCTTGGCTCGCCCGCCACCAACCAGACATAAGGTGGGAGGAACAGATCGTCCGGTTCCCGGATTGGAGGTGTGAGCATCACCACTGGCGCCCCGAATGGGGGCCGCACGCTCCTCCCCAGAACATGCGGGCGTGCCTCACTCTCGAGGAGGTCGCCTCGATCCCCAAGGAATATCAAGACCTGAGATTAGCGTTTAGCGAGAAGGAAGCGGACGAGTTACCCCCCCACCGCCCTACGGACTGTGCCATCGAGCTGATCCCAGGGCAACAGCTTCCCAAGGCGAAACTGTACTCCATGGGTTGGGCGGAAAAAGCCGAACTCCAGAAGTTTTTGGACAAGAACCTTAAGCGCGGCTTCATACGGCCGGCCACTGCCCCCCATGCCGCCCCCGTCCTCTTCCGAAAGAAGAAGGACGGGTCTCTTAGGCTTTGCACAGATTTTCGTGCGATAAACGGGATTTCCATGTCCAACGCCTACCCGATCCCGTTGATAAAGGATCTGTTGAATACTGTAGCTAAGGGCAAAGTATTTACTAAGCTTGATCTCAGAGACGCGTACTTCCGCGTCCGCATCAAAGAGGGGGATGAGTGGAAGACGGCATTCAACACCCCCCTGGGACAGTTCGAGTACCTAGTCATGCCCTTTGGACTGCAGGGAGCTCCTGGTGTTTTCATGAACTTTATCAATGAAGTGCTACGGGAATTCCTGTTTAAGGGGGTGGTGGTGTACCTTGATGACATCATTATCTATTCACAAGATCTCAAGTCTCATGTGCCCCTGGTCCGAAAAGTGTTACGCACCCTTTGCAAACACAAACTGTACGCTAAATTGTCAAAATGCGAGTTCCATAAGACCGAATTGGACTATTTGGGGTTCCGGGTGTCGGGGGAGGGATTGTCCATGGACCCCGCAAAGGTCCAAGCGGTACTAGACTGGGAGCCCCCTCGAACCCGCAAGCAGTTACAAAGTTTTATCGGGTTCGCTAACTTTTACCGCGATTTCATTAAGGGGTTTGCCACCGTCATGCTCCCCCTCACCGAACTCCTCAAAACCAAAGGGAAGGGTGAAGAGGCGAAAAAACCGGGCGCGCGCCTAACGTGGACGCCCGAATGCCAAAAAGCTTTCAATGAATTAAAGCGCCTCTTCACCTCCGAACCCGTGTTGGCTCATCCTGACGAGCGGAAACCCTTCGTGGTCCAATGCGACGCCTCCGACGCCGCAGTAGGAGCCATACTAATGCAGAGGGGGGGAAATGGGGTGCTCCGTCCATGTGCCTATATCTCAAGAAAATTTTCCAACGAACAAAGAAATTGGTCAGTCTGGGACAAGGAGGCGTTTGCAGTCATGTTTGCCCTGAAAACTTGGCGCTCCTGGCTCGAAGGAGCGAGAGTGCCCTTTGAAATCTGGACCGATCATAAAAACCTTGAAGCCCTCACCGGGCGCCGCAAAATGACTGCAAAACAAATCCGGTGGGCAGGTTTCTTTGCTAAATTTGACTTTGTGCTGAAACACATCCCAGGCTCAAAGAACTTTTTAGCAGACGCCCTCTCTCGCATGCCACAACACGACAGTCTCCGGGAGGAGGTAGTGGACTCATTAATTTCCCCCTCAGCCATCTCGGGGGGGGTCACTACCCGCTCAGGCAGGCAGACCAGCCCCCCGGATTCAGATCTGCTGCCCCGATTCCTCTCAGAATACAACCAGGAAACCGACCGCCCACCTAACTTGGTTAAAGCCGACAACGGGCTTTGGCTGCACAATGAAAAAATCTATGTGCCCGACCCCCTCAGAAAAGAGGTCTTGGAGCGCTGTCACTCAAGTCGCCTGGCCGGCCACTTTGGCTATGTCAAAACCCTCAACTTACTCACCCGCCAGTTCTGGTGGCCGAAAATTAAGAAAGATGTCTCTGAATTTGTCCTTTCGTGCCCCACCTGCCTCATGGCAAAAAGAAGGGGGGGTAAACCCCCAGGCCACCTGGTTCCACTTCCTACCGCCACCAGACCGTGGTCAGTAGTCTCCATGGATTTCATTGTCGAACTCCCACCCTCACAGGGCAAAACAGTCATCCTGGTCGTAGTCGACACATTTTCTAAGCAAGCCCATTTCATCCCATGCAAAAAGCTACCCACGGCCAAAAAACTCGCCCAGCTTTTTTTCACCCACATTGTACGCCTACACTCATTCCCGGACAAGGTCATTAGTGACCGCGGGACACAGTTCGTTGCCAACTTCTGGCGGGAGTTCTGCAAACTAGCTGGTATCGAGCAGGGGCTAAGCTCTGCCTACCACCCCCAGTCGGACGGACAGACGGAGAGGGTTAATGGCCTTCTGGAACAGTACCTCCGCTGCTTCATTAACTTCCAACAGTCCAACTGGGTGGACCTCCTCCCTTTTGCAGAATACGGCTACAACAACAGCCTCCATAGCTCAACCAAAACCTCCCCTTTTCAAATTATCAATGGTTACGAGGGCAAACCGTTTCCCACTCTCGCCCTCCCCGCCAGCCCGGCCGAACCCACTTCCTGTCAGCAATGGTGGGAGGGCCTCCGTGAAGGCTGGAAGGGTATTCAGGAAAACCTGGAGGAAGCGAAAAAAGCCTACAAAAAGCAGTTTGACAAAAAGCACTCCCAAGAGTGGGACTTGAAGGTGGGGGATACAGTTTTCCTGTCCACAAAAAACCTTCCCCTTCCCCAGGTCTGTCGCAAACTCGCACTGAAGTTCCTGGGCCCATTTAAAATAAAAAGGGTAATTAACAAAGTGACCGTGGAACTCGAACTGCCCAAATCTCTAAGTAAGATCCATCCTGTTTTTCATTGCAGCTTGCTTCGGAAAGACCCTGGTGCTACGTCCTTCCATCCCAGGGCCCCACCGCCCCCTCCGACGACAGTGAGGGGTCAGAGTCACCATGAAGTCCAGGAGATCCTGGACTCCAGAGTCAAAAGGGGGAAACTGTATTATTTGATCAGGTGGAAACACTTCCCCCCGAGCTGTGACGAGTGGGTCGAATCTCAGAATGTAGCCGCTCCGCAACTGCTGAAAAAGTTTCACCTACTGTACCCGCACAAGCCCAAGGCAGGCCCCGCGGGAGGGGGCGCTTAGGGGGGGCAGTATGTCAGAACTTGTATCTTTACTGCTGGTCCCCTATAATGTGACCAATGCTGCAATGTATTTTTACTGTGATTTAGAACTGCTTTGTTACTGAACCAAACTGACTCCATGTTGTAACCCTTGCTTGACCCAGAATGCTTAAATAGCAATTAACCTTGCCCCACTGGTATCCAAAATATTTGGGGTTGTAGAATGAGTTATGTTATGTCTCTGTACATTCTCACCCTGGGACCCTTTGAAGCCGAATAACATGGCCTTCGAAGTAGGGAGGCATCCTCTCTACTGATAGCGATGGTGGGAAGACAGATGTGCCTGTAACGGTGTGAATTGGGGCTTTGTGAGATGTTTGTTTTACGTGTATAAAATTGTGCTGGTGCTGGCTCTCGCCATCACTGTTATCTTGCCTCTTCCAGTGCTTAGTTCTCTCTAATAAAATCCTAGCTTTGTAACCAAGTATGGGATCCGTTTGAAGTTCTTAAGTTCTGACATTCACCTAGTAGATGGTTTGGCCCTGCTTACATAAAGACTTAAATATGTAGGCACCTGAATGATTAAGAGAAATTATGCCATGTTTGGTAAATGATTTGGAAGAAAGTGCAGGCAAAATTCTGCATGTTGTAGACTAATGGAGAATAATAAATACCTTTGGAATGGATCTTTCTTTCATGGATGAAGAAGAAAAGTAGGTTTTTATACCCTGTTTTTCTCTACCCCAAGGAGTTTCAAAGTGGCTTGTAATCACATTGCCTTCCTCTTCTCACAACAAGCACCTTGTGAAGTAGGTGAGGCTGACAGAGTTCTGAAAGAACTGTGACTGGTCCAAGGTCATCCAGCTGGCTTTATGTGGAGGGCTGGAGAATCAAACCTGATTTTACAGATTAGAGTCTACTACTCAGCCACCACATTGGCTCTTTATGAGGACCTTCACAAACAGTAACTTTTGAGTGACACCTGAGGACTCTGGTTATTCTGCAAAATCATAAATCTGAACAAAATCATGTGATTTTTTTTTAAAATTTGAAGTTCAGCTTGCTGGAGGTAAAAAAAAGTCATTGTCTGAGAACCCAATATCGGTCAGATCAGCCCTAGATCAGGGCACCTTAGTTCTGACTCATGCAATTCTTACAAAGGAGGTTGTCATTATGATTGATTTTACTTGATGAAGTAAATTAAAATAGAGCAAGACTGTATTGCCTGCACCTGGCATGTAGGACTGCATCCTACAAAACCCATCACATACAAATATAAAGACAAGGTCAGTCCCAACAACTGAACTTCTGTTTTCAAGCATCCCTGACTTTTCCAATGAAAAGGGCTCCGTCTAACACATAAACTGTGTATTTAGGGCTCCGTCTAACACATACCGATTCCACAGTAGCTGTTGCTCCACCCCCAGGCTTCTGTTTCCCCTGGCTCAAGTGGTCAGTTCCCCACCAGTTGCTGCACAGTTGCATTTTGACCCATGACTCCCTCCAATTTCCCCTGTACCTTCCTGATCAGAAGCAGAAATTGGAGGGAGCAGTGGGTCAAAATGCAGCCGTGCAGCAACTGGTGGGGAATCATTTGCTTGAACCGGGGAAAGCAGAAGCCTGGGAGCAGAGCAACTGCTACTGCAGAATCTGTCACAAACTTCAATTAAGATCTTAGTGTATGGAACACTGAGTCCAAAATGACCATAATGATTCACAAGTAATACACACACTATAGGGTTTTTTTCCCCCTCTTCAGCTATACCCACACACAACTTACTTTTGGGTAAGGGTAGCTGCTGAAAGAGAAAATTGGGATGAAGGGAGATCATATGCAGTAAATAGCAGCAATTTCCATGTCAGAATGTCATGTGTGGAGCCTCTAAAGTGTTTTAATGCTCAGGAAGAGTAGGGTTATTACTAGTTCAATATGTTTGCTTTATTAATTATACGAATGAAGAAAATAAAAATGCCAGGGAGAGTGTTTCATCCACATGTGGCATAAATCAGTTTGGTTTTCTTACAGTAAATGAATCTCCACATGCGATAAGGATCAAACTTTGTTTTGAAACTGTGTATGAAGAAAAAAATGCTAAGACAGATTTTCAGTTGCACGTCTCATATCTCTTACAGAACTCTGGAAATAAAGCAGCATCTTATTATCACTATCTCAAATAACATCACACTGAGCAAGTGAGAAAGTCACAAAAAGAGTCCTATCATTGAACACCTCAGTTATCTCACTTTCACATTCAACCATGTTGGTCCTGGTGCATACTTTTTAGTTAAAGAGTGCAGTAGTGATGAGCAATAGCCTTCCTTATCTTTGGCCTCAGAAAATAGTTAACAGCATTCCTCCAGGACAAGAGACAGTTCACAATAAGTATGTCATTATAACTAGGGGTGTGCATTCAGTTTGGCCAAACCAAATACAACCCCAAAAAACAGCTAATTTGGCTGTATTTGACTCTATATATAGCTGAATCAGATCCTCTGATCTGGTTCAGGTGCTGAATACAGCAGTCACAAATACTACTAAACCTATTTGGCAGTTATTCAGCTCCATTATACCCTATGGGTCATTAAAGTCAATGGCCCATACAGAGCCAGATTAACAATTAGGCCAAGTAGGCACTGGCCTATGGGCCCCCACATCTTTACGGGCCCCGAGTCAGCTCCCCCCGGTTTCCCCCTTACTTACAGTCCTCCCAGCCTGCACTGGCAGTCAGCAACTAAGCTGCTTTTTTCCCAACTTGCTTGGTGCCAGTGCTTCTGGCATTGTCACCACGTTTGCCTCTCTCTGCCTCTCCACTGCAGCTTAGTAAAAGGGGCTTTTAAGAACATGTCTGCAGACTGCAGCAGGAGCTGTGGGTGGTGGGCTGGTGCTCAGACTCTGAGATAATTTGTGAGGGCCTGCCCCCCCCCCCAAGATTTTGACTGCCTAGGGGCCTCCACAGGGTTTAATCTGGCACTGGGCCAATAGGGTATAATGGAACTGTATATTCAGGAATAGTCAAATATATCCCAAATCAGATTCTGGCACAGAATCTGATATTCAGAGATATTCATACCCCAAAATATGTATGCCCCCAAATCTGTATTTTACCAAAAAAAATTGCACATCCCTATTTATAACTAGAGTGTTCTATGTTTTAAATACATATTCAACTTAATCCTAACATCTGCTGCATAAACACATCTCCTCCATTGTCGAGAAAATCATAACCAGACAGTTAAACATTGGAACAACCATCAGATGGTAAGGTTTCAATGGTGCCATCCTAAGTACAGTTACTCCTTCCTAAATCGATTGGATTTTATAGGCCTAGAAGCTCTCTTAGGGTGACACTGCAAATGTCAGAAAAAATACTGTCTGGATTCTAAGCATATCCACGTATTTATAAACAGTGCATGTTCAGGCCTCCTGAAAATAATGGCTATACTTAATTTTTTGAACTGAGACAGAAAAGGTGCCTTACATACATCCTCTAATATAGGGGTCCCCAACCCGGGCTGTGAACCAGTACCAGGCCATGGCCTGTTAGCAACCGGGTCGTGAGTTGTATAATTATTTCATTATATATTAGTAATAATAATAATAAGATGATGACATTGGATTTATATCCTGCTCTCCACTCCAAATTTCAGAGTCTCAGAGTAGCTCACAATCTCCTTTACCTTCCTCTCCCACAACAGACACCCTGTGAGGTGGGTGGGGCTCTCCCCAGAAGCTGCCCTTTCAAGGACAACTCAGTTAGAGCTATGGTGATGTCAACCGGTTTTTAGGAGCAATACTCCTATTCCAATTACAATTACCAGGCTTGAGACTTTGTTGTTCAGAGGAAACCACTTTATTTTCACTTCTGCAGAGAGTGGAGAGAGGCCAGCCATGAGACCGCCTCTCTGCCAATTTGGCCAAGCCCTTTGCCTTATATAGGGTCCCCGAAGCGTCATCCCTCTCTTGCCCTGTGGCTGTTTGCCATTGGTCAGAGCTCACAGTCTAGCTTCAACGGCCGATTAGGCTGAGGGCTTTTAGCCAAATAAGGTAAAAGTTACAAATATCTCCGCCCAACAACACTTCCTTTTGTCAGAACTTGTAACTTTATCTATATGCTTAGCTAAAATGGTATTCAGTTAGCACAACTGACTCCATATTTGTGAACTTCATTAACCCTGTGATTTTGCATTTCAAACAAACACTAACCACTGAAGGGTGACAGATAACCACTCACAAACATCTGCAGATGCCCCTTTGAAATTTCCAGTTCTGACACCTCTTATAAAACCAATTTTGCCCTTGTGATTGATTGATTCTTTGTTGTGCACTCTACTCACTATTTATGCTGAATATTATAAATCACTATACTTATAACAGTTGTCTTGTTAGCATATAAAAAAAGAAAGAAGCATTTTACTTTTGCAGGCTTAAGAGGCTGATGTATAGGAAAATGGTGAGGGAGGGGGAGTGAGTATCTTACCCTAAAACTAGAGTTGCTAAGAACTTCAATAGGAAATGACTTAGCCGCAAACCCATGCTGAGGGAGGCAGGAAGTCAGTAGCAGCTTCAACTGTCAAGGAGAAGGTGGGGGCTCCTTGGATTTTGTCCTACCTGGCTAATCAAGTGTTTGTCTTATGCTCTATTCACCTATTTATGCTAAATATTGATTAACTATAAAAAGCCTGTATTTAAATCATAACAAACCTTAAAGAAAGCAAAAAGTCTTTGTTTCAGAAACTAACAACCTGTTTGAGACGCTGCAATAGGAAATAGCTTGACCACAAAACCATATCAGGAAGCAAGCACACGAAAATAGTTCATCTGCCAAAAGCTGGTGAAGGGGTGGGGAGGCCTTCGGGCTTTATATCTCCTTCTTCATTGAATTAATGAATCTTATATTTATTCTATCAGTGACCTAAGGCCATTCCAGCAGCTGCAAGTGGAGGAGTGGGGAATCAAAACCAGTTCTCCCAGATAAGAGTCTGCACACTTAACCACCATGCCAAGCTAATAGAAATAAAGTGCACAATTGTATCATCCCAAAACCATCGCCCCCGCCCTCCTGGTCTCTGGAGAAATTGTCTTCTGCAAAACCAGTCTCTGGTGCCAAAAAGGTTGGGGACCGCTGCTCTAATAGGCTCTTCCAAAGGATGGAGGCTATCTCCAAGAAAACAATTGATTTCCAGCAGGAGAAGCTAGAAAGGCTTGAGTCAGCAAGCAGGCCTGTAGAGGGAAAGCTGGTTCTTCAAACAAGTAAGAGTCACAACATAGAGGGCTTTAAAGGTTAAAATGAATATCTTAATTGTACCCAAACCTACATATGTAGCCAGTGGTATCTGTGACAGGGACAGGCCAGAGATGACACCTACTTACTGGGGGCCAGGAGGTGCTCCTCATGAGGAAAGTCCTGAGGCATGGTTGGAAGCAAAAGGATACACCAGCAGCTTTGAGAATCCTGCTCAGAAAATCCAAGAAAAAATCCAAGTGGAGCTGATGAGAGCCAACAACCCCTTGAGCCTGCTAAGCCAGCAGCCATTACCAGCAGCTGAGTGTAAGTGGGGAGTTCCTCAGTCAAACCAGGGTGCTTGTTAAGGTATCATGTTTAAAGACTAACCTAGTGATAACCAAACACAAGCCTCTGTTATAATTCAAGAACAAATGTTGCATTCAGGGCAAGGCCTGGCATTTTTTACTCTGCCTGGGAGTTCCAGGAGACACAAATGCAAACACAACAATTCAAAGCATGAAATAAGAGCAAGATCACAAATCAACACAGAGTCAACAAGTCGAGGATTCTGTCAGAGAGTCAAAAGAAACAATAAGGCTTGGGATTCAAGGTTTAGAGCTCAAAAAACAGAGCAGGAAGCAAGAGCTGAGTTTCTGCCTGAAGAAGCAAGTGCTAACAACAAGGCAAAACACTAGACAACCAAAAAAGCAATATTCTTGTTCATTAAGCAGGCTAGTGCACAGAGGTGTGGTGAACTAAGTCCGTGTCTTTCTTTTATCAGGCTAATGGCTGACATCTCCCCATAGCACAGGTGTTTCAACTCAGCTTCAGAAATTAGTGCTGACCATCACTGAGCAATTAGCCAGACACTCCATCACCTTTCCACAGCCGTCAAACGTTCTTGATGTCTTCAAAACTCCGCTGGTTCCAGGGATGCAGACAATGAGTGCCACTCCAACATTTGTCCCACTTCTCTCATCTCCTGCCAAAGTATGCAGCTCTCATCACCTGACAAATCTTTTGCTGGTGCTACTTTTAAATCTAGCTGTTCAGGCATTCTACAGGTACAAGGCCTAGCTACTGCATTTCCTCATCCTCAGGTGAAGAGGTTGCTGACTGGCTCACAACAGAAGGCAAGTCTTAAAAACAACAGTGAGATGCTTGCTGGGGGTAGGGTGGCAGATGGAGTAGTGAGGGGAGTCATGAGGTAGGAACTACTCCTGTACAATGTATGCTTGGAAAAAAGCAAGACTGGGTCCAAATGAACATCCTGGGTCTTTGCCAGCGCCATGGCTAAGGACTGCAAGGACTGTATAGACACCCTAGACTGATAAACTCCTCCACATGGAAATGACATCATCCCACCATAAAGCACTCTCCATCATTTATTTATTTAAAATATTTATTAGTCCTATTTTTGCCTTATGGAACTTAAGGTGGCTTGTAAATAAATTTAAATAAAATAATAGAAGGAAATGTAAATAAAACATAGAAGAGTGCAATTTAAATTTCTAATTGAGATTCTGCAAGCAATTCCTGAACCTGTAGCATAGTCCCACATGGTTTTGATTTCTCCTGGCAGCTCCTTGACAAACCATCTTCCTTTATGCTTACTGCTCAGGCTACATTTCCTCACGTCACCACCCAGTGCTCCACTGGCTGCCCTTCCATCAGCCCTCTTACCACTACTGAACTGCGATAAGAGGGTGGCTGGCAGGAAAGTACTGCATCCAACATGGTCAAGAAGTACAGGAAGGAGTCCTAAGGGAGCACAGTGCCTATCACTCCAAAGTCTTGCTTCAACCAGTATAGCAGAACAGCAGAGTGTATGGTGTCAACTGTGAGGCAGAATTTGTCATTTTAGTCTCTACTGTTTACTGCAATTTTAGATCTTATATATTTTAATTGGTTTTAACTGTTTATTGTCTTTTTATGATGTAATCCACCCTGAGCCTGTTCTACGAGAAGGGTGGGCTAAAAATCAAATTAAATAAGTAAATAAATAAATTGCAACACACACATCAAAATAAACAGAAACATGTGGGAGGATGCATGAAACTTGGGGGGGGGGGGGTGCGGGGGTCCAACTAACCTCCCCATTGCCATCTGGTGCAACTCCACTCCTCTTGCAGAGAGAGGAAGCTAATACCAACCAAACCTTCAGTAGATAATAACCTGATTGTGATTAAAAAGTTCCCAATTCAAGCCCCCTAATCAGATCAACAGAAATTTACATATTACAGAAAAAGGGATCTTTCTTGTGTGCTGGGCTCATTACAATATAACACAGTCCAGCGTTTGCTTTATCAGTCATTAATCCTGAGTACAGCCTGATAAGATGGGCTCAGCACATATAATAAAAAATCCCTAATACTCTACATGTCTCCAGAATCAGATTAGATACCAGTTCTATCAGCTCATTCTAGGAATTTACTGGAAAGCTAGATGGACAGCGTACCAGTAAGATCCTTAGCCTATTCTAAAGGAACAAATAATCAAGACTGGCCACTCCCCCTACACATACACACACACACACAGCCAAAACAAGTTGGCATGAACTATATTAGCTGTCATCCAAAGGTCATTGATGCCTGCACAATATCCACCATTAAATCATGGAAAGATCCTAATTTTAACATGACATCAAAGGACAAATTGGGAGTATAAGGAAAGGAGTCCACATATATTGAAGAATGGACTGAAGATTAGATTTAAAGCAAGACTGCCTATGATTCCCTCTTAGTCACTGCACACTAGCATTCATCTATAATACAACCAGAATCTACCCCCTTAAAAATGGTAAAATTCCACTCACTAACCCACCAAACCCCAAGAATAAAACTAACCAGTCCCTTGGAGCACCAAATACTAGTGCTATATTCTGGACACTAAAGACCATGCCAGAGGGACACCCCAATGGAATAATGCCCTCCATATGCACTAACATCTCTATGACTACACCAGTTTTAAAGAGAAGTAAACCCAAAAGTGAATCAGGTCTGCCTGATGACAGTGTATATTCAGAGCCTCCTCCTTGTCTCAGTTGCTCCCTACAACTTGCTGGAGTACAAACAAATTCAACAGGGTACTGGAATGATTGCTCCAAATTATGAAATACATGGAGATTTTGGTGGTGGCATCTGAAGAGAATGGGGTTTGGAGAGAGAGGGATTGCTATGGGGTATAATGCCATTGAGTCTACTGTCCAAAGCGGCCATTTTCTCCAGTTGAACTGATCTCTGAGATCAGTTGTAATTCCAGGAGATCTCCAGCTACTACCTGGAGTTTGGGATTTGGGGTGTGCATTTGGCATAAACCAAACCAAATAAATATCCAAAAAATACCTTATCAGTATTTTTCAGGTATTTATTCAGCTGAATACAGATCAGACATCTGTATTTGGCTACTGAAGCAGCCCCCACCCCAAATTAAAGTCAATATTATTCTGTTTTTATATGAGTAGCCTAAGTGAAGGAAAGGTATTTAAAGGGGCTTCAGCATGACTCCATGAGACAAGGAAAGGGGTTTCAAGCTGGAGTTGGGCTGTGGCTATGGCATTATTCCAGAGAGAAGGGAAGGGTACAATACCAGTACTGGTATTAGGGGATATTTGGGAATACGAATATTTCTGAGTCTCAAACACCCAAATCCAAATAGACCTATTTTTTTTCTTCCACACCCCTAGCTGGCATCCCTAAGGGAGGAAAATCTGGGATATGCTTTCCACCTCCCTCAGCTGATGGCCAATAGATAATGCAACAAGATACTAGTGATCAAGAAATCAGTAACACAAATCCCTCATAATAGACCACTCCCAACATAATCCAGATGACCATTCATTCATATTCAAGGACTCACAGGACAATATGGAAAGCAGTTGCTCCTTTCCCAGTTCCCAAATCTTTTTACTGCTTCAAAGAAGGGCTTATTATTTGCCAGTATCTGTCCAGCCTTTGACCGCCACAACTCATTGGCATGGCCAGCTGAACTCTTGGTTCTCTCTGCAGCTTCAATATGCCTTCAAGCACAGTGAAGATAAGTGCTTCCCTTTGATAAGGTTAGAGGCCACATTATCTTGTTCCTGAATCTGGTGATAATGGCACAAAGTTATTTGCTTCCTTCTCTCTACATCTGTGAGAACATTAAAACAATAATAGCTGAAAGCCTCTTAACCTTGAGGCATAATATCAATAATCAAAGCACTTATAAAAAACCTTTCGAAACAAACAAAAAAAGCAGAAAGGGATTGAACAGGCAGTGACCAATGCTCTCTCTAAACTGTGGAAGTTTGTGAGCAAAATTTCTACTTCATTACTGACATTAAAGTTATGAGCTACTGCACAAATTACTTTGCTCTACAGCCATTTTTCCTGAACGAAGACAAAAATGTGTGAGCAAGAAATTAAAAAACTGTGAGCTAGCTCACACTGACTCAGCTTAGAGGGAACACTGGCTGTGACCCAAATGTGTAGATTATGGTTCCATTTAGATGTCATGGACAAACTGGGATTTGTACAGGATGGGCAAACCTTTATTAATTTCTGGGTTCACATGCTCCCTGACTCCTTTCCATTCCCTCCATTCCTCAAGAAACATGCTGGGACTGTGGGCTTTTCTGAACACTCAACTTATATTTTTCTTGACAGTGGAATTGGTTTGAGCATGGATCTTCTACGGATCTGTCCTCCCTTGGCATTTTCACAATGGTAGTGTTGGTTTATCTTCTTCCACACTTGCTTAAAATAATGAGGAATTTCAAGAGAGGGTGCTGTCATCATCAATGGTGTCACAGAATTCCACTTTTTATTTTTATTTTTTGTGCATGTGATTACTACAACACGATAGATCAATATAGTGTTGTAGTGATAGTATAAACCAGTTCTCTGAATTCCCAGCTCTCAATTCAGAAAGTAAGTCTTTATCCCTTTCCCTCATGGTGATATGAATTTTTCCTTATATCTTCACGAGAGATGTTGTTAGAGATCTACTTTTCTTTTTAAAAAAGAAACCTGGGAATTCAGAGGACCTGCTTAAACTATAACTGCAAACAACACTAAATCAATATAGTAGCCAGTACTATACTACAAGTATTCTGTTGGCTACTATGGTATTACCACTGGTCATTTGTCCTTGTGTGTCGTTTTACACTGGCTTTCAGATATCATTGCCTGTTAACAGGGATGTTTATTCAGCAATTCAAACCAAATTCACCTTCAATCTGTTTAAAATAGTTGCTAAAACAATGACAGCACTCTCTGGGAATCATCTTTGGAAATGGGCACTATTCAGGCACCCGGCTACATGCTTTTCACAGCTGCATGTGGCAGGCAGCAGGGTCATGGGAGGCAGCAAGGGGAGACAGTGATTTTGCAAATAATCTGATAGCCATCCACCAATCAGGAAAGTTTACAGATTTTTCATTCAAAAGCAATCCTGATAGGTGTTTCTGTACACTGTGTTGCATTTTCCATTAATTGTTGCACTGTCTCACTTATTTGGGAAAAACTTTCCTGAGTCTAAGGCTGATTCCGCATTTGGCATTTGCCTCCCTTTTGCTCTGAGGTTGTTCCATGCGGGTGTGATTTCCCGATTCTGCACTAGAGGATTTCTCCCAGATTCAATTCCCAATCTGTTCCGTGTGTTCTGATTCCGCATTACTGCTGCTCCCGGAGTTTCCCCCACAATCGTAGCAATCGTAGCTCCCTCATACGTTTCCCTTTTTTTTTTTAACACGCACACGTGTTCACGTTACAACGCAATCGTCTTTGTTTGCGTTAAAACATAATGCCAGAGGCATAATACTGGCAAAGTCACGTGTTTTCCTTTCACCCTGCCATTGGCAGGTTATCTAAGCCCCAGGAAATCTGAGTCGGCGATCCACCATTTTTATCCACATACGCTGAATGTTAAGCACACAATTTTCCATTAAAAGCTATAACAAATTACAAAGAGATGCATGAAGGTGTGTGTGGAAGATTTATGCAGAGGGGTTAAGGGAGAAAGTTTCCCCAATCTATCAAAAATATAAACCTATAAACATAATCAAATTCCCATTCCCGTTTGAGGCCATACGGGGGGGGGGGGGGATCGATAAAGGTGGCAATCGTGCATCTTTAAAGTAGTTTGTGTAACATCGCTATTTATTTAGTTGCGTTGTAACAATCTTATTTGAAAAAAAAATTATAATAATCAGGAGTGATTTTTATCGGAGGGGGGAAGAAAGTAATCACAATGCAATGACACATTATCAAAATCATGTGGAATACCATAAAGAATGGGGGCGGTTGGAAGCAAGGGATGTATTCAAAATGTGAGTTGTTTAAAAAAATTGCTCTATTTCAGGAAAATATTGGATAATTTTCAAAGGGAGTAAAATTAAGGAAGTATGATGAAATAACTGGGCAGAATCATGGGCGTGGAGTTATGTGGGTGTGTTCTACTGATGCGAGAAGTTTGACAGCGCATTGGCATGAATACCACACATAAATTTCAAGCTCCAGAACCTCATCAAAAATAAACTTCTTGCATTTTGCTGATCTCCTAAATTCGGGGCGACACCACTTCGGAGGCGGGTCAAACTGCCGCCCCGGGTCAAGATGTGCGGAAACCAACATCTGCCCCGGGGGAAACACAGCGTCGAAGCCAAGGCTAATGTGGAATAAGCCTATGTCTTGTTTGATTGCTATACTGCTGCTGGACCTATATGCCTGCTAGTCTCAGGGACAAACATTGTTCCTCTCCTCTCTAGCCTTCTTCAGACATGTTCACACCAACTGGGAGCACATCAGCTAAAACTATCAGGCACACAGTCTCCATAATGCACCCATTACACATGAACACCATGCTGTTTAAACTGGGCAATGCACACATTTTTCATGTTTTCACCACCTCAATACATGTCAACCAGAACCATGCACAAAGGCTAATGTTCCCTCTAAACTGCAGTCTTGTGAGCAAAAAGTCTACTTTGTAAACTACTGGTATTAAAATTGTGAGCTACTGGCATTAAAGTTGTGAGCTACTGCATAAATTAGTGTGCTCTGAGTCATCCTTCCTGAGCTAAAACAAAAATGTGTGAGATGGAGGTTAAAAATCTGTGAGATAACTCATAGTAACTCAGCTTAGAGGGAACACTGATGAAGGTATGGATACATTGCAGCAACTGCTATCTGCAGATGGCAAACTCCCAGTTTGCATGAATTTAATGTTTGGTCATGCCTATTGAGTGCAGACATCACAGACCTGAATAGAGAAACATGTTTAGCAAAATCTCAAAAGAACAATGATCTCAAATGCCAATAAAATGGGCTTTATCATGTGAATCAAAGAGTTCTACCACCACCATCACAATGACACTTTATATATCTCTTTATAGCTTATTGAGATTGCTGTGGCAGCAGCAATGTGATAGAAAAACAATCAGGAATTATATAAGACATAAAAAAGTGGAACCTTGTTATATATAAAAAGAATCTCTGCTGCCTCCATGCATTTGCAGAGAGCGTTAAGAGCAGATTTCCATGCCACTTGAAACAAACGCCTGCCAATAAACCTGTTCTCAGTTTCTTTCCCATTTGAGATTAACGTTTATAGTCACACGTGGGATGCAATGTTCTCCTGAGTGATATCAGATGCCTGTTTGTTTTTTCCCCATAGACTTGAAACAACCTTTCACCTGCCAAAACTGGGTCCAGTACATGCCTCATTTTCACTATGCACAAAGGTTTCTGAGTGTCACCAATCATTGGAGGAAAAAATATATTATAACCAGGGTTTCATTACAAACTGCAGCACAGCTTAGCATGAAATATACAGCCCTGGCAAGCCTTTTCAAAATTCAGCACTGCTTGCGGTGATCAGATCATGATCAATATGAGAAATTAATGTTAAAACTGTGCTTGAGAAAAGGTAGATGGGATCAACACTGACAACATCCCAAATAGAACAATTTCTCTCCTTAAATGCTCACTGATATAAACAGAACTTGTGTTTTGGCTAGCTCACATTATGGAGTAGCTTCACATGCCTTTTGTTCTAATCAAGGTACTAATATGATAACTACATGTTTACTTATATATGGGAATAATTTGCATGAGATTATGGCATTAGCAGATGGATCTGCTTTCTCCAGGGCTTCATTCCACAGCTCACTCCTTCTTTTGCCCCATTCCTGCCTCTGGGCTCCTTGATCTTTAAGGTTCCTTACTTCTTTAGAACCTCTTCCATTCCATTGCCTAGTTACTATTCTACCTGCAGAGCAGCTACTATCTCTCTGATAGTTTCTTTTTTGAAGATTTTCCTTAGTCAGACAGAGCTTTCATTTCTCTTCACAGCAGCTGGACTCAGCAAATTCTGCTTTTGACAGTTTATTTTTGCCAGTAGTTAAAAATGTACCTGAAGATTCCATGACATCACAGAAGTTCAACTACAACATAGATTTCATGCTAGTGATACAATCAATCATCTGTTTAGGCTAAAATTGATGTCATATACCTTCTTCAAAGGTGATAGGCAAGTCAAGACACTTTAAGTCTGTAACTTTAGAGTACTGTTATGCACCCTTTACTTCCTTGGGCATTGATATAGCCAACAGTGAATGATTAATCTGAGCCCAGTTTGAGAACACTGATTGACAGGGGGTTCAAATGTAATTCTGCAGTTGAGAGTGAGAGAGTGACAGTTAAGAGTGCCAGTTGAGACCGCCAGTTAGAACAGTTGAGGAGAGTGAAGGACCAAGAAGAATCCTGAAACACAGAATCAGGACCAGTAGTCTTTCCCTAAGATAAATGGCTCCTAGTAAAAGAGGGTGATCCCTATCAAGTGTTTAAGAGGATAAACTGAAACTTGTGCATATGTTCCTGCCTTCACAAACTTAAGTGTTTTTTTTTAATACCAGGAAGATTATGCCTGTTAATTTAAGCAGTGACTGCCATGAGATCTTTTTCCCTAATTTTAAAGACCTGACTATGAAACAAAAAAGCTACATTTTGGGGACAAGCTATATGTTGTATATAGTTATACAAAGTGACCTTATTTCTACTGCCTGTTCACCTGCCAAGTTCAAATCTGATACCTACCTTTCCCCTCACAAAAGTGAAATAAAACTCTTTGCTTGTTTTCAATTAATCTACACCTCTCATGTGCCATTATAAAAATATACATCTGAAGGGTTTTTGTCAGGTCCTCAGTTCCCTAGGCTGAGTAAGCTTATATCTATATGCATTTAAACAACTGTGTCAGGGGCTATCCAGGGCTCAGCAATAGTGAAAATTCCTCAGAGAAGGATGTGTCCTGGGTAATCAGCCTGCAGTGGACAGGAGCCAACCAGCAGGGGGTTGAAGTACAGGCATTCCTAACTTGCAGCCAAGACCTGGTGTAGAATCACCTCCACCCTCTGATCCGGTTGTTGAAGGTCAGCCCTCCACTTCCACTTCACCAGCACCCTTGGAACACTTCAGAAGAAGGCTAAGAACAGATTTACAGGCTAGATATAGGAGTGCATATCTCACTGCTCAACACCAGCTGCCTTCTGATAGTGAAGATGAATCTTTGCAGGATTGTTACTGAGGGGCTGGCTGCATGAACGATGTCTCAGCTGTTGGCTTTAAAGTCTCCCAGAGAAGCTGGTGGGGGTGGATGCAACAAGTTCATTAGATGCTGAACTTGCCAACAGTGCCTTGACTGATTCCTTGATAAACCTGATCCCTGACCTGTTCAAGATGCTGAGTTTCTGAAACTTCCTCCATTTTTGTTTTTATTGGAAAGATGTTGCAACTTGACACCAGAAGTCTGTTCAAGTAGCAGCCTGTCTTAGAACAAAGCAGGTGGGACAGACAGTGAAACAAAGAAGAAGAAAAGGGACTGCTCAGCTAAAGGGAGGGGGGAAGATAACTGGGGAATTGTTATAGTTGTATTATGTTTTCTTTCTTTCTGAATGCATTGCCAGCTCTTCATTGTTTCTAATACCTCCTTCACTTTGAGTGGTTGCTAAAGTGGCAGAAGATTTTTGATGTAACTAATTTAATTGTTTTGAATTTGGCATCTTTCAGTGTGTCAAAATATATTAACATGTGAGGACTTTCAAAGAAAGTATTTGTATTCTTTTCTTTACCCGCTGAGTGTAAGGTGTGCATTATCCTATTTTGTCTTCACAAAACCCCTTTGAGGTAGGTCGTGAAAGAGATTCACATCCTCAAGGCCACCTAGGAAACACTATGGCAGAAAGGCAATTGTATTTCTGTGGAACATAAAAATAAGATAGGATATCAAACCCCCTTCAAAGCTAGACCCTTATATTGAAATTTTTTTTTTACTTTGAATGTTTCAGATATGTTCTCTTATAAAACATTAAAAGATAACTTCCTTCAAACTGAATCCCCTTTTTGTTGTTTTCATGATACATATACACACTGTAATTCTGATCTTGTGCAAAAAAATACCTTCAATAAAAATTTAATAAAAATATACACAGAAAAGTTGTTGAAAAGATTTAATGTTTTATCATGTTTTCATGTTGCACGAGCACTGATTTCTTGTGTTGCTGCAGAAATGCAAAAACAACAAAAGATAATTTATTGCATTAATAAATTATCAATCTCAACGGAATAGACTTGTTTCCTACATCAAATCCATCATAAGCTCACAAAAATTCTCCCTTCTTTCAAGAAGACAATTGGAGTGAGACTCAAGGTACAATAGAACAGTGTAATAACAAGAGAGCGGAATGAGGGAACACTCTCATCCCTGTCTAACACCAGAATATGTAACCTCAGGATTAAGCGACACTAATTTACATATTCTACATTCAGAGATGCTCCAGGCTTTTCCTACAAATTACAACTGAATATCACTTTTAAAAGGTGTATTTAGAAAAATAAAGGGCTGTGTTTGCGTGGTGATATTGCAGATTGTACACATTTGTGTGCCCATATCCAGGACCGGCCCATCCATTAGACAGAGCTATGGGGCTGCCTAAGGGAACAGCCCTGGGTGGCACTGCATTGGGCCCACTCATCCTCGCCTCCTTGGCGAGGAAAATGGGCAAGCATAGCAGTGTAGCATCTGTGCTCCAGAGTGTGCGCACTGCCTGGCCTCCACTGTTCAGCCCAGCTGCCATCACTTCTGAAAGCTTCCAGAAGTGATGGCAGCCAGGCTGAGTGATGGTGGCTGGGTGGCATGCACACTATGAAGCTCATGCCACCACCATGGTGCTCAGCCTCACTGGAGCAAGGAAGTGTGCAGGCGGGGGGGGGGGGGGGGCGAGGCCTTGCCTCAGGTGCCAAGCACCCTGAGGCCAGTCCTGCCCATATAATAGTTATCAGTTTTTCTTTACTCCTTGTAAAAAAATGGCTTCCTGCCTCTGCTGCTGCTACTAGAAGTACAAGTGCTACTGCTGCTACTACTACAGCACCTGGAAGTAGTGAAGGTCAACATAGAGGGAGAGAAAGAAACCTGTGGCAGTTATCTCCAGGATATAATATAATGCATAACAGTAATATATCTTCAAGTATTATCAGCAATGTAATAGGTACTGTCTGCTGTACAAACTGAATATTGCCCTAAATCCATAATATCTGGCATTTATTTATGGACAGACCTTATGATCTTCTCCATAGAAATGAAATATTTTCATTACATTCATCATGTATTCATAGTCTGCATTACAAAGGCACTTGCTCATAAATGTTACATCATGTACAGGTCAGACCATTTAGTTGTTCTCCACACATGAGCCCCATGAAAACAAAAATTTCCTTTGTCTCATAATCATTATAGGATCAACTCCACTGCATGTAAGAAACTCCTTCAGATGGAAAAAAAAGCCCATCATAACAAATCTAGTTGTCTAATAATATCTTCCAGTATATTTCAAAAGGTTCCACTTGAATAATTTCTATAGTGAGCCATTTGGGGCACATATTTCAGCAGGGTCAGGAAGTTAAACTTGTTTTCCCATCCTAATGGGAACTAAATTAGTCCAACGCATTCTTAATTTTCTGTGTAACTGAGTGTTATAGTTCTGTGCTCTGCAACTATACAACAAAGAACAATGCTAACTATTTAACAACAAATATCTCAATCAGACTTCTGTCTGACATCAGAAGTCTTTTTGTATGCAGAGCAAGATGTTAATAAAGGAAGGAAAGAAAACAGTTAAAATCAATGCCTATCTAATTTTGAGAAACTATTGAGATCTCTTGGTGCTTTGATACTTTATGCATTAAGTCACTCTAAACGATTGCACTGCTTTGTGAGAAGTTTCAAGGACATTGTGAAGGAGAATTAAATTACCAGCTAATGTTACAGCTTGTTCTTATATTTACATTTATCTTGAATGAAGATAATTTATTTGGCAGATGAAAGAAGGGTAGCAAAGGAAACCATATATCACACAAATGCAGACTCTGAAATATTTGACCTTCATATATTGACCAGACATGGTCCAAAAAATTGACAATAGTTTATCTGTATCTAAATTTTTCTGCAGTGTTTTGGTTACCTCAGCTGCTCCTGGTTGGTGCCACATTCCCCAAGCATTTGGAATACAAAAATTTGAAGTAGCTATACTTGGTTTAAAAAGAATAATACTTCAAATATAACCTCCAAGGCCTTATAGATCTGGATTCTCTCATATTTTCCCAGACAGCAAAGTGAGGAAAAGCACAAGAAAGAACATCCAGAGGCTTTTAGCTCTATGGAGAATTTCAGAAAGGGGAAATTTATACTATTGTTGTCTACAGTCTCACTTAGGCTCTCTTCAGCTTTCATACAAACAAATCCCTAAGTGAAAACTGTGACTCTGAAATGAGATTTCATACTCTGCTGCAGACTTATCCAATGTGTCACCACTGGGAAAAAAATTTTCCACTGGGGCAATTCACAGAGCGATTTTCCCAATGGCACACAGACACCTGACAAGGTGCTTAAAGGGATGCTCAAATGTATCTTCAGAAGTAAAGAGGCACACAAGTATTTCAGTCTGGGCAGCTGATCTTACCTAATTAATAACTTGAGACATTGTTAAAGGTTCTTAGTGTTATCTAGAGCAAAACCTGAAGGATATATATAGGTCATTAAGTCTGACCCTCCAGCCAAATGGTTGGCTCTCCAGGATACTGTAATCATTAGACACGTAGCATCTCCAAACAATAGATGGTGCTATATACTATTTTCTTAGCTCTTACATTGCGATGTTGTTTTCATGCTCCTAGGAACAATCTAGAATAGGGGTGTCAAACTCATTTGTTATGAGGGCTGGATCTGATATAAATGAGACCTTGTTAGGCTGGGCCATGTATGACATAAAATGTAATGCCAGATAGTGGAGATATCAACTTTATAAAGGACACAGACAAGCACAATTAAAGATTTTTTTTTTAAAAAAAAACTTAAAACAAAACATGCTTACAAGATTAGCACTCTTGCAATATTTTGTTTTATTTAGTTTCTGATAACTGACACCTCTTGCTCTGAATTATTGCATCAAAATCTAGAGAAAATGTCTGTTCTTTAGCAATCTTGTTTATGCTGTTCAGGTGTTGTTCAGGTGCATATCTGTAAGTTGCAAACCTACTTTTGATTTATTGACATTCATTACAGAAGTCTCATGGTCAATGCATTGAGCCTAAGAAGGGAAAGCATGAAATAGCTGGGCATTGCAAGCTTTTGTACATAAGTTAGTCAATGGAGAAAATAGAGGCTTTTCTCTGTAGCTCCTGTGCATTTGAGCAACCCTGGCAAAGCAAGTGGTGTTGCATAAGGAAGCAAGAGAGAAAGAAGGAAGTAGATGACAGTGAGTTGCTCGCAGGCCTGATAGGAGCCCTCCTGGGGTCAGATCCAGCCATGAGGCTGCACATTTGACACCCCTGATCTAGAAGTTCAGCAATAGTTCAGCAACTGAGTTTATGAACTCACACTCTACTTGAACAATGTGTTGATACAATTCCAAGTAAGCAGAGTAACTGCAGCATGGGGTGGGGGGTGGGGGGGGTGGAACCAAGCAAGATTTTCATTTACCAGTTTCTAAGCCGTGCACTTTAGATGTTTTCTTGTTAAAATTAAAAATGTAAACATTAAGAAACTGAATGATGAACAATTACAGTGAGGTTCTGTACAGTTTCTACAGTAATTCCACATAGCCACTCTGAGCCTGCTTCGGTGGGGAGGGTGGGATATAAATCCAATAAATCAAATCATAGGCTTGCACTTTTAGTTCAGGCAGGACTGAATTTCTAATTCACATCTCTCTAAACTAGTCAGACTAATTTCCTCAAGGGTATTTGTGGCCCTGACCTGGATATCCCAAGCAAACCCGATCTCATCAGATCTAAGCTAAGCAGGGTTGACTCTGGCAAGCACATGGATGGGAGACCTCCTTGGAATATCAGCAGTCAGGAGGTTGGGGCAGTCTTTATTCAGCCACCTCCCTGAATATCCTCCAGGTCCCCAGTAGGAGTCAGTCACCAGAAATCAACATGACTTCCAGGTGCGCACACACACAAAATACAGAAATATGAAAAAAATGTATTTATAAGTATTTTTAAAAGATTGGGTAGAGTAGACAGGCTGGAAAGTGCTGTTGCTTAGGCAAGAAAGAAAAATATATATACCAAGCAAAGCCAACTAGCTTTGCTGAGTCACAAAATGAACTTTCTCCCTTCTTAAAATGAAGATCAGTCATGCCAAGCTAGCCAATATGGGTGTGGTTTGCCACACAGCCCTTGGAGGAAGGGACAGAACAGCTGTAACACTCAATACATTTGCTGAAAAACAATTTTGTTCAAAACAACTGGTATGCTATGGAATTAGTGGGGTGTAAATTGCATTTGCCAATATGATTAGATCAGCTTTAACAAATGGATCAGGATTGTGTATTTCCTGAACAACAAACAAAATGGGGCCATTTGGAGAAAGTTTAAGATGCAACACAGAAATCATTTCCTCCCCCCTTCTAAAAATTAACTAGATTATCACAAAAATTAACTAGATTATTACTTCTGGCACTAGAAGTATTGTGTTTACATTTAAGTATATCAGTAAAGTCATTCACTAAAGACAGTCATTATGCGTTTATAGAAAAATAATAATTTTCTGAAAGATATTTCACTCTCCTTAATATACCCATATTTGTCCACTACCACCACTGGTAAAACAGATTTAGCAGGTTTTTGAGACAATAGAAAAATAAGTGAAATGAAAGAAAAATTCAAGAGACAAAAGGTGAAATGAGGGTGCAGCCCATAATCAGCCACCCTGCTTCCAAAATTACTTTCTGTTCTCTGGAAAACCTATTTTCTGACTCCACCACTGATTTCAAACACATGTATGTTCAATGCTAGGCACGTGCATTCATTTTTACAGGGATTGTGACGTATCTGGCTTGCTGAGGAAACAAAAAAACACTGGCAGAGGCTGAGAACTGCTGAAGAATTAACAACGTTCCTCACATTGTACAATATTTTGCTCTTTCTTTTCTCATATTAGGGCTTTTTCACCAGGGGCATCATTTGGGAAAGATGGGAATATCCACCTTGTGCTTCAGACCACAAGCAATTATTCTTCAACACATTCTGTATCTCTGGTCAACTCAGTGGTTATTTGTATCCAGTAACTGCTATAAATCATAAAACTAGTTGATAGATTTTTGGAAGAGGAAGGAGACACTTGGTGATACCATGCTTATTATGACACATAAAAACTAATCATTACATACACTCTTCCATTGTTTTAGTATAACTATACAGAAGGAAAGGTTTTTTAACCTTAATGTGAGTTTTGCCCTGCACATAGCTTATAATGGGAGCGCTCTCCACACCCAGCTGCTTCTGTTACACAGGGTTTTGAGGGAGACAGCAATATAAGAGCACAATCCTGCCTTCTATCAAGGCTTTCTTATATGTGATTACTTGTAATGTGTAGTTTGGCTCTTAGGGATCCATTGAAGTTGTGCCTTTTTATGTATTTGCTTTTCTGGGGGGGTTTCTCCCCTTACTTCATTGCTTTTGACATCTCTACATGCCTGGAGTCTATAAATTCTACTCTAGATCAAGAATTAAACAAAGAGCGTCTGCAGGGAGACATCTCTTATTTGATGGATGTTTCAGGGAAGGCCGGTGTAGATGCGGGGATGGAAGGGTTAGAGAATGAAAAAGGTTTGTTTTTAAATAGGCATGATTGGTACAAAAGGTACAATAGAAATTATTACGATAGCAACATCCATAAACTTAGTCACAGGCCAGATTCTTTTTTGGTCAACCACAATAACAAGACTACAAGCAAAACAACTTTACAAGCAGGAAAATGACTGAAAATATTTATTTACTTCATTTATACCCCACCTTTCTCCCAAACAGGGAACCAAGGTGATTCACATTGTTCTCTTATCCTCCATTTTATCGTCACATCAATACCCCCCTGAGTGAGATTAGGCTGAGCCTATGTGACTGGCCCAAGGTCACCCAGTAGCCTTCCGTGATGGAGAGGGAATTTAAGTCTGGTTCTCCCACATCCTAGTCCAACACTCTAACCATTACATCATGTTGGTTCTCAAAATATACATTATATCCAGCAAAAATTACTGAAAAATAAGTTTTTAATAAGGCAAGATCACATTTCATTGAACCATCACTGTCTAGTATATTTTACATCCAAATTTTAATGTAGGACATCACCATAGGATATGAACAGCGAAAAAGATTTGTACTCTTCTAAGCTTATTGACTTCAACTGACTTAGAAGGATATGTATCTCTGTTTATGATTGCCCTACATTCCTATTAAAGCTGGAAACTAAACTCAAAAAAAGCAGAGGACCAGATTCCTCAAATAGAGGTAACAGATAAAAGACTACAAAAACACATGGCACAAACCACATCTACTTAAAAACTGGCCCTGCCATTACCAATATTGGGTTTGTAAACCTGTGCACATTAAAGGAAAGGACCCACTGAACTTTATAGGCCTTCCCCTTGAGTATACTTTCACAACATTTCACCGTTGACCTAAAGATGTATTCAGCTTAGAATGCTGAAAGCCCTTTCACTCATTTTCCATACTTCTTATTATGAGATCATACTGTCCTTTGGTGTAGTACAGTTTGGTTGGAAAGAGCCAGTTTGGTATAGTGATTAAGAGTGCAGACTCTAATCTGGGAACTGGGTATGATTCCCCACTCCTCCACATGCAACTGCTGGGTGACCTTGGGTCAGTTAGAGTTCTCTCGGGGCTGTTCTCTCAAGATCAGTTCTCAAAAGAGCTCTCTCATCCCCACTTCCCTCACAGGATGTCTGTTATGGGGAGGAGAAGCCGCTCTGAGACTCCAAGTGAAGGGTGGAGTATATATCCAATATCGTCCTTCTCGTCCTCTTCCTGCCTTTATGCATTTGATACAGCATTTAAATATTCCCATATACAGCTTTCTAGGCATCTAGTCCAATAACATGATCCTGAAGTACAGATAAAGAACACACATATAGGGTTGGATCCAGCTGGATTTTTCATCCAGACTCACCCAGTCTCCCTCTTTATTATAGACCCACCTACCCCCACTTGGATTTTGTCCATGTTCTCCAGTTTAGCTTTTTCGGTAGCCCAAGAGCCCTTTTGATAGCCTCTTTCCTCTTTTAAATCCATACATTTACTTTCTTTTGAAATTAGAGGTAACTGGGACCAAATGAAAACTATCAGTTTTCAGCAATGTTTGCATTTCATTCTATTTAGTTTAGTTAAAGAGAAAAAAAATGTATATTCATAGCGTTGTTAGCATGATAAGTGGCCTCATATTGGATTTTATTTTCTGTACTTAATAAAATCTTCTCATTTTGGTGTTTATCAACAGCCATAAATTTTCCAAACAAAATTAAAATTCTAGTTAGTTCTCATATTTAAAACACTTTTCTTGTTGACCGGATTCTTAGCCACCTGTGAGAAGTAAAGAATAGACAACACTGTGCATGTCCAGAGTGCCTCCTTAAGTAGGCAAAAATGTATCCTGAGGCATAGGTGGTCAGGATGTTCCACAGAATGATGCAAAATGAGATTCTGAAGTGACAATGTGTGCAAGAGTGGTTTGATGGGTTTTGCTGAGACAAACTAAGGGTTTCAGGAAACTGAATAATGTGTTGTGGTTGTGCCTAGTAGGTGTTAGCCCATTGCTGAAAAGGTAAGTCAAGAAGAATTGGGACAGGGTAAGGTGATTATATTATTTGAATAGGAGCAGGAAAGCAATTAATTTTTGAGATGCAGCAAAAGAGTCAAGAGTTGGAGACAGGGAATTCCCATGAAATATAAATATAGATACACCCAAAAGTGTTATTGACAGAAGACAAAGGCTGGAGGACAGAAAAAGAATTCGTAACAGAAGGAACTTTTTTCAAGTCGGTGCATGGAAGCTGGAGGAATAATGGGATTAGCCAGGTGTCGGTTTTCTCCAGAACCACTTTAGTCAGAGACAAAGAGATTTATGCATACTTATCTTCATTTGCTCAGTGCTGGTATATACTCAGCCTAGGGGTCACAGCATGTTGGAGCTGGGGCAGCTTGACCAAAGTGTTGTCAGCCTCCACTTTGTGTGCCAAACCTGGCTTAGAATGTACAGAGTGTCAAAGTATTCTATGTGCCAAGTGTTCCCCATACTGTGGTGCAGCCTGGCTATGCCCACCACAAAGTACGTGGGTGACTGGGGCCTATAGGTGTAATTACAGCAGATATCAGTTCCCCTGGAGGAAATGGCTGGTTTGGAGAGTGGGCTGTATGGAATTGTACAACACTGATGTCCCTCACCTCCCCAAATCCTGTCCTCCCCAGGAATTTCCTAACCCAGAATCGGCAGCCCTAAGAAAGCATTTATATTGAAATATAAGAAATAATTAAGAAATACAATAAACACAACGGTGTATAGCACAATATGATTCTCTGGATCTTTCTTCTCTCACACTTCATTCTAGGGGATAACTGGGGAGCAGTATAGGTAGAACATTGATCAAAACTTCATTATACATCTTGACAGGACAGCCTAGTATGGGCATCATAGAAACATCACTGTATTTCTTGGTCTAGCAAGACTCTGCCTCTTATTGATTACTCTGTGAAAATCAATACACTGAAATATCTGATAGTTGTTCCAAGCTTTACAAAGAAAGGAAAGAACATAAGTGAGTGGCTTGTATGTCTGGTTTTCCTACCTCTTTTGTGATTTGGCCTCACAACCTTGTGAGTCGAGAAGTTTTCCCCAATAATGAAAAACTGTGAATCCTCCCAGTTCAGACACTATAGCAGAAATGGGAAAAGCATACACACAAGTCACCCATGTTTCGGCTTGCATCCCTTTCTTTTGCAATGTGTGAACTAGCTTTCAAAGGAAATACAATATATTTGGAATGGCAGTGGTTTGTAAGCGGGAGTCATCCCAGCTGCCTCATAGCCCTCCTCCTAATTATTTCCAATTGGTCACCACTGTTCTTGAATTGAACATCTATGGCTGGTAACTGTGTGCATCACTGCACAGCTAGTACTAAGCGGAAAGATACCATTTATAGTCAGCTGGTAGGAACAAAAATTTCTCCCTTGATTTCAGCTATATGAACATCCTACTTCTGTGCACCAAGGTTCTCCCGGCATTGATCAGTGGAGAAGCCTGAGATTTACTCTGTCTACTGCTTAGCACACACTGAACTTCAATTTGGAACGTGGATACTATGGTGTTGTTCACATGGATTTGGATTGTTGATTAATATAAAAAAGGCATCTGAAAATGTATCCTCTTCTTTCTTGGTTCTTGAATTCTCTTGCTGTAAAAGGGCTGCCAGTCAAGCATCCTTAATCATAGCTGAAGTTGTAGGATAAATTATAGCCACCACATTGAGTCCGCAGAACTTCATAAGCTAATAGAGTCATTAACAATATTCCAGTTCACCTTCCATTTGCACAATAGATTGCTTTTGCAGAAATTTAAAACATTATATTTCATTGAGAATAGTTTTAAAACTTAAATATATTTTGTGAAGAAAGAAGCTTTAATACTTCAGCTTTAATAATTTAATTTCATTTATTGGATGTATATTCTGCTCTCCCTGCAAGTAGGCTCATGTATGTCTTCATCAATTATCAAGATCCAGTCACTTGTTTGTAGCTATGTGATGGTAAAAACTGCACCTCTAACTCCCGTTCCTTCTATTAGTTATGGGATCAATCTAACTAGAGGCAGAAGGAAATCCCATTTTCCCTGCTTTGTTCTTGAATTGCATGGCATACTGTGCCTTTCAACCAACGATGAAACTGCATGCTATCTTCACTTTGGTCTCTACAAAAACCTTGTTGCTTTCATTGATCAGTGATCAACATGCACCATTGCTGCTGGATTAAAAAGAATTTTAGATTCTAGGCTAATTTATTTTTCTGACAGAAATCATCACATGATCAGACATTTTAAAAAATCCACTACTACCCAGCAGCTATAAATAATAAGACTTGTCAGGGCCTATCATGGAATATTTATGTACGTTTCACTCCTTCATTTAATACTGCCTGTTGCTAGGTTTCACAAATTGGCTCAAACAAAGGAGGAAACATCAAACCTGTCAATTTGAGTTGATCTAGTCTTCTAAAGCTCCAGCAGTCTCCCGCTTTTCGATATCTGGCAGGATTTAGATAATTCATCTTGGCTCTTTCACTCATGTACAACCTGATCTTGTACATGTTACTCAAGGGTAAGCCCCACAGAATTTAACTGAGTTACTTCTAAGTAAGGGTGCATAGGTTTGCACTGTATTTTTAAAACAATGAAATACCATTTTTTAGCTATCCAGCCTCACAATTTCATTTTATTATGCAAATATGTATTTGCAACTAATAGTGTAATAGAGAAATAGTGTGTGTACTAATTCTCTCTGTGTGAAATGGTGTACAGGGCCCTGGGCCACATGTTATTTTACATATAACCCAATATATTGACTGATTCCATAGTCCATATAAACTCAGATGGAAATGGATGGCATTTAAAATGTAAATCTATCCCTAGACAGGCTAGTCAACCTTTTTAATCCACAGAATTTGTATTGTTTTCTTTAATATGAACAAAATAGCCACATGGACAGGGAAACATGGCTGGTATACCTTCAATAATTTCAGAAGAATATATTGCATGCTTTCTTATTTCTTCATGAAAAGCTATATGCACCTGCAGAAACTGTTTCATTTACACAGCTATTAAAGGAACAGGAAGTGTTTACATCCAGATCACTCATGATGTGAAACTGTATTTTGTGCTTTCTAGTTGTGAATGAGCAGGTATCTTTCCTATTAATTTACATAGAGCTACCTCCACCACAAAATGAACTTAAGAGTGATCCTCACAGGCAGGTACAAATGTTGGCAGGAAAGAGGAAGGAAAGGAAGGAAAAACAGAAACAGCATCACAGTTCCATAACATCTAGTAAGAAATACTGAGCATTGCATGCAGAGCCTGAGTGGGAGGAGAAAAATCGCTAAGACTGAAAGACAGACTGAAAGAAAAACAGCAAAGACTGAAAGACAGAAACTTGCCTACAGTAATGGTCTGTTCAGTGCGTGGATGGAAAACCTGCACTGATCAGGTGGTGGACTCTATGGCCAGTCCTTGCAGTCCTTATTTATACCCATTTGCTGTGCCTTACGTCTTCCTTCTGGAGGACAATCAGTAATGGTAGAGTTCAGAGATCGTGTCAACATACCCTGAGGTGGGGTAGCTGCCAGGGTCAAGGGATTCTGGTACTGTCCACTATTGTCAATCTTTACACCCACCCACCTGCATGTCCCCCCATCTTTACCGCACATAACTTTCACAAGCCATGAAACTGGAGTAACTAGAGGAGCCCAAACCACTATAAAAATTGGGACTGATTATAACCTTTTGCCTAGAATGGGGGGAGGGGGGGTGTTGGTCTTGGAATGTGAGAATAATAAAATATCACACACACACACACACACACAGAGGATGTCTTTGTCTGTATTGTGAAGGGGAGTTTTCCATGCTCACTAGTGCTGCCAATCCCCAGGTGGGGCAAAGAATTCCCTGGTTTGGAGGCCCTCCCCCAACTTTAGGGTCATCAGAAAGCAAGGGGGGAGGGAAATGTCTGCTGGGCCCTCCATTATTCCCTGTGGAGACCTATTCTCATAGAGTATAATGGAGAATTGATCCCCAGGTATCTGGGGCTCTGAGTGGGGATGTTTTTGTGGTAAAGGCACCAAACTTTTAGCATAGCATTCAATGCCTCTCCTCAAAACACCCTTCAAGTTTCAAAAATATTGGACCAGGGGGTCCAATTCTATGAGCCCCAAAAGAAGGTGCCTCTATCCTTCATTATTTTCAATGGAGGCAAGGCATTTAAAAGGTGTGCGGTCCCTTTAAATGTGATGGCCAGAACTTTCTTTGGAATTCAATTATGTTTGTCACAACCTTGCTCCACCCCCAATGTCTCCTGGCTCCACCCCCAAAGTCCCCAGATATTTCTTGAATTGGACTTGGCAACTCTAATGCTCACAGTAAACATATCAGAAATATTCCCTTAGGGAGATTTGTAAATTGGAACTACAACTGGAAACTTGACAGAAACCTTCCTGTTCTTCCTGTCCAGTCACTAAGATAAGGAGGAACTTGCTGGAGTTGACCCATTGCTTGTTGTTTCAGAGATTTGATTCATTAGTTAAGATCAAATTATCTGGGAGGATGCTCTGGGGCTCTTGAATGAAACAGTTCTCCAATTTACTCCCTTTTAGGATGGGTTTTCCATGATTGATAAAGGAGCTGCCTTACAATCCTTACACCCTCAGCATGCCTTATTGCCATTTAATATTAGTTTGATACAGACTCCATCTATCATTCTTAGGCCAGTGCTGAGATGTTCACATATGCAAGTGGAGATTAAGCATTATAAAAACGAGGGTCCCCTTGGACTGAGGGTCCTGGGGTCATCATCACACATGCTTCCAGTTTCCCAGCACTGCTGAGGAAGTACCTGCAGCTGGTGCACAGTGGCAGCACTCTTGGAAGCACAGAAGAAGCACTATGAGCTACATGTTCCAGCCAGTGCTAGGAAATGAGCATAAATGTGGTGCAGGCTGCTGTGAACACAAGCAATGAGAGGGCTTGTGAGCAGAGCCAGATGGTGGGACATGCAGGTGGGTGGATGGAAAGGAAGGATAAGAGTCAGCTAGTAGAGACCAGAAGGGGACATTATCTGCCCAGGGCTCCCCAAAACTTGGAACCATTGTTGGTTGAGTTTTATATAAACCAAGGGTCTTCTCTTCATAGTTTATTATTACAGCCCACAGTTTTATAGAGAGTCTTTCAACAATTGCAGAATGTTATTCCCTCCTTGTCATATATGGGATGCCATGAATTTTGCTGTGGAAGTGTTTGACAGTTGAACTTACACATTTGACTGGGCTGACCAGAAAACTGTCTATTTATATGCATTGTTTGTCCTGTTTCACACATCTAATAGTATCTACTGCAAGGCATCCAGCTCCTTCAGTCCTTTGTTTATCCTGATGTGGACTGCTGTTCTTACCAGAAAAAAACACAATAGAAGCTTTAGGAAGAGCATTTTAAGAAGCTACTTGTTGAAGCCTTCTGAAAATCTATCCACAGTGGCTAATACTTCCCAATATTGTTGTTGCAAATTGAGGAAGAAAAGGGTAGCTTGGAAAGTCATCTAGTTAGAAGTCACTTTTGTCATAGCTTCTATCTTTAGAATTCTACTGATAGTGTATCCAGGCCTAGTCTGACGTTGTTTAATTTGGGGGGGGGGGGGGTTGGTACGGTAGGGCTGGTATTGTCACTGTACACTGAGGTAGATCATTAATAATTACTTGTTGCCAGCTAAGCCATAGCACAGCATTTTTTTATTATTAAGCTGGCATTTATCCAGTTTTTTTTCTGATTAAGTCACTTATTAGTAGACAAGGTAGGATATTTTAGGGGGGGAATAAAAAATCTGAACTGATTACATGGTAATCAGAGAGGGGAGGCAGAGGCTCACCCATCATTAAAATGGTATCAAACTAACTTAAAAATCAGCTGTGTTAAATTTTAGAACAGGCTGTAACTGCCCATTATTCCCTTGACAGATTTTTTGGTACGATTTTAAAAATAATGCTTTCAATAAAATGTGTTACTTACAATGGGTTAATACCAGACATAGGGTGTGCTGGTTTGCTGGAGCTCAACAACACAAGTAGATTTGCTATGGAAATTCTTTCCTAGTAACATAGACCTTAGTACTAGGTCACTTTTATTCTCAGCAAATTTCAAATTGGGGTGGATCAGGGCTGAGAGATGGTAGCTGCCTCAAGCAGAGGGTGGGTGGGCGGTCAGTTTTTCTCATGCTCATGTGCATAGAGTAGAAGAGATATACAATTAAGCAGAAGAAACAGAAAGCTGAGGCAAGCTGCACATGCTCTAATTTTGGAAACCCTCAAAGATAAAACTGGAAATAAGGAAGAGTGAAACACAATTTAGGGGTCAAATTCTGAAACCATGGAATATGAGTGCCCTGCTCATTCCTAATCCTGGCAGCTTTTTCCCCTGAGGATCCTTTGGAGTTTGTAGTGTTTGAGCTATCTTCATCCCAGTTGTTATAATTCTCTCTCTCTCCTCCCCCCCCCCCCCACAATTTCTGCAGCAGTGAAGAGAACTGGGGTGCAATCTTGCACTAATGATTGGTCATTTTCGCACTCACCTTAATCAGCAGCGACGACCCTCTTCACCGCGCAGGATCTGCGCGGATTTCGCACTAATTGCCGCAGAGCACCCAGAAGAGCCGGAAAGTCCCGGCACTTTTGCGGCGCAAACGGAAACCGCCAAAAACCAGTTTCCGTTTGCGCCGCAAAAGCGCCGGGACTTTCTGGCTCTTCTGGGTGCTCCGCGGTAATTAGTGCGAAATCCGTGCAGATCCTGCGCGGTGAAGAGGGTCGTCACTGCTGATTAAGGTGAGTGCGAAAACGACCATTGAATGCTCATTTTTAAAAATTCCAGATGCACAAAAATGTCGTCAATTTGCTTGTCCAGGTCACAGGGTATTATAACTCCTCCTGGAAATATTTCCTTTTGGGTTTGTTTGTTTGTTTGTTTGTTGTGCAACTTAACTATGGTTTACAATATTAAATATAGATACTATAGAAAAATGCATATTGTGCCCAACATAAGAAAATAGATGTAGGAAATGAACTTGTCCTGATATTCTCTTGTGTCCTTTTCATTGCAGATATTACTCAAAAAACACAGAGGAGCAATTCATGCTCTGATTTGAATTAGGTTCGTTTCAGTTGCTGGAAAGAGATTTCACTGCTGGAGATGCATGGATTTCCTGCATTCTTCAGTACTGAGCAGTAAATTTTCATCTTTTGGATTATATATAGGTACATCAGACTTAGCACCCTGTCTTGTACACTCTGCTTGTGCAAACTGGGTCACAGTGCAAATATAGAGCTCATTGCCTTAGAGAGCTTCAAAAGACAACTTGACAAAAGACCATGAGAATGGCTACGCTGATTTTACAAATAATCAGAAATCAAAAAGTTGCATGGATCTACTTTATTTATTTATTTATATACTTTTCTTTCCCCTTGGTGAAAATGATAAATGGGCAATGGCTAACAGTTCAAATCTCGTTGCAGGAGTAATATTAATGGAACTGAGTCTTCAGCCTCTCCTCTACACAATAATTGCATGCAGTTACACCTTGAAATTATTAATCACCTAGTCACAATGGCTCTATGCGCTGTAGGTGTGAAGAATTCAAGCATGAGCACTTCATCCTTCTGTTGCTCCCTGCAGGCAGTACCTACCAAACCTCACAATTCGTTGCTGTTGTCCAAATGACCTTCATGCAGGAGGGGTTCAGCCAAGCATAATAGCTGCTGCAGCTTCGTCTGCTGTGTACAGCTGGGAAGCTCATCTTGTTGTGTTCTAGAGAGACAGACAAACTTGTGCTACATCCATGACAGGCTTTCTAAAAACATTAACTTTCAAAGCATGTGTGCCATACTGTCATAACATAGCCTGCTACAGCAATAAACACCTGTAAATACCATTATCATGCCGACAATATAGGCCTAGAGGAGAGAGATTATAGAACGACATATGAAGTTGTGGGATGAGATATAAAGCTGTGTTATAATCCAGACAAGCCGCCCCCCCCGCCGCCATTTCACACTCCTATTTGGTTCATGACAGCTATAAGCAGAGTGCTCCAAAGCATGCATATCTTAGTTCCCAGTCTGTGATCTGACATTTGTATCTACCACCATCATCTGAATTCAAGATATAAATCTGTCATAACAGATAGTCAAATAAAATGCAAAGAATAGGCATAGGGTTGCCAATTTCCTCCTCGCAACGAGCAGGGGACGGGGAGAGGACTTACCAGGGGAAAGAGAAAGGCCCAGTCCATGTTGCTGGCATTGCATGAGAAGTGATATCTTCATGTCAGTGACTTCTGGGAGATGCTCTGGTATTTTGGCAAAAACTCTATGGTAAAACCAATTTCTACAATAGTGTCTTGCCCAAATACCAGAGAGTCACCCTGAAGTCATTTGTGTGATGACATCACTCCCTGTGTGATACGGGCAACCTGGCCTGGGTCTCTCTCTTTCTACTGGTAAGTCCCCTCACTGACCAGATGGGCAGTTGGGAGGTAGGGCCTGGCAGCGGGGAATCCTCCACCTCCACTGGGTGGGGGTCTGGCAACTCTAAACAGGTATAATTAAGCCCAAGGAGGTCCTACTGAGCTGAATGTAGGAGGTAATGGATGGGCTTCAAACATTTACAGCTCACCTTCTAGTGATTTGCACACTAGGCACTTATAGAGAAAACCCCTCATAAGATCAGAAGTTAGTTCACTCCTCAGGTATTGCTTGCTGCTAAATGGAGGCTACATCATCCACAGGGGAAATTACTTTCCACCCCAAAACAGACCATTATTTTGCTGCCACTTGGATGTTGCTTTTCCAAGGCTGGGAACGCTTTCCTAGTAGAAAAGACAGAAATAAGAGTACATGGCCGCGGTCAGACGTACATTTTTATCCGACACAGCAGCGCATGCTCATCGGATTAAAAGTGCACGTCCATACGACAACATCTGGGAGTAGTCGGTGAGTTGTGGGTATCCCGTCATGCTGCGACTTACTGTCGGACTTTTTTGATAGCGGATAAAATCCGGTTCTAAATGCTTGACGACGGGTCAAAAACGGATTTCCCCTGTCTGATCATGCCAGCGTTAGCGAGTCGTCTCAACTTGCATCCCAGATCAGCTCCATTTTTTTTAAATCTTAGCGATACAAAGGATCAGCAAAAGGCGGAAGGGCTCCTGGGTGCTTTAAGCACCACAAAAGATGAATTCCGAGCAACTGCAAATGTTTCTTTTTAATTTTGTGGGGTTGAATTTTGTGACACGATCATTGTTTAGTCCGTGGGCTGAGCCAATCAGTGGCGTTGTTTATGCACATGCGCAAAGGCTGGGCCATCTGATCAGCCAATGACGGGACAGGCACTCGGCAAGGTGGAGGACGGGACAGGCACTCGGCAAAACCAGGAACGCCTTGCTGACGGATTTGATGGTGCGTCTGACCGCGGCCCTAGTCTCTCTGTGTCAACTGCCATCAAGACTATTCTGACTTATGGCAACCCTATGAATTAATGTCCTCCAAAAGTCCAATCCTTAACAAACTTCCTCAGGTCTTGCAAAGTGAGGGTCATGGCTTTCTTGACTGAGTCAATCCATCTCTTGTTGGGTCTTCCTCTTTTCCTGCTGCCTTTAATTTTTCCTAGTATGATTGTCTTTTCCAGTGATTCTTGACTTCTCATGATAATAACCAAAGTATAATGACCTTAGTTTTAGTCATTTTCATTCCTAGAGAAATTTCAGGCTTGATTTGGCTTAGAACCCACTTATTTGTCTTTTTGGCTGTCTATTGTACCAGTAAAACTCTCCTCCAACACTACATTTCAAAGGACTCTACTTTCTTCCTGTCAGTTTTCTTCATTGTCCAGCTTTCACACATTATCCAGCTTTCACACCAGCTTCCAAATTGTCCAGTTTCCACACCATAGAAGGGGGAATACTATGTCATGAATAAACTTGATTTTGGTCAGTAGCAACACATCCTTACACTTAATGATCTTTTCTAGCTCCTTCATGGCTGCCCTCCCCAGTCTCAATCGCCTTCTGATTTCTTGGGTGCAGTCTCCCTTTTGGTTGATGATGGAGCAAAGGAACAGAAAATATTGAACAATTTCTTCATTGTCAGCCTTAAAGTTTATTGTCAGCCTTAAACTCAACAGTTGTCGTTACTTTTGTCTTCTTGATGTTCAGCTGTAATCCTGCTCTGGCACTTTCTGCTTTAACATTCATCACTAGTCATTTCAAGTCTTCACTGTGTTCTGCCAATAATGTGGTGTCATCTATGTAACTCAAATTGTTAATGTTCCTTCCAATAATTTTCCTTCCACTTTCCCCTACTTCTAATCCAGCTTTCCTTATGGCTTGTTCTGTTTATAATTATTTATTTAATTTTAATACATTCTTTGAACTGGGGGGGAGATATGTTCTGCCTATGGATTGAAAAGATAGGGACTCAGAGGTAAAATTCATCCTTGTTTGACACTTTTGCCAGTTGGAAACCAATTCTGTTTCTCCAGGGCTTTTTTTGTAGCAGGAACTCCTTTGCATATTAAGCCACATATCCCTGATGTAGTCAAACCTCCAAGAACTTACAGGGCTCTTATTACAGGGCCTACTGTAAGCTCTTGGAGGATTGGCTACATCAGGGGTGTGTGGCCTAGAATGCAAATGAGTTCCTTCTACCAAAAAAGCCCTGTGTTTCTCCATATTCTGTCCTAACAGTGACCTCTTATCTGGAGAATAGGTTGCATATCAAAATAATCAGGTGATGTGGCACAACCATTTCCTTTAAAGCCAACCATAGCTTTTCATGATCCATACATCAAATTCTTTGCTGTTATCTATGAAACAGTAGCTGATTTTCTTCTTAAATTCTCTCATATGCTCAGTAACCAATGTAAATGTACAATATGAACTGTAGTGCCTCTTCCTTTTCTGAATCCAACTTGAACATCTGGCATTTCTCACTCCATACATGGTAACCATTTTTCTTGTAAGATTTTGTGCATCACGTTACTTGCATAAGAAATTAATGTGATGGTCTGATAATTGCTGCAGTTTTTGATGTCTCCTTTCTTCAGAATTGGGATATTAACTGAGCATTTTCAGTCTGTGGGCCATTCTTCTGCAAAAGATTCTTTTTGGAAGGAAATTGTCATCCTTTTATATCTTTGGTATAATTCATAAATGTATTGTTCTCACCTTTTCTTTATTTCATCCTGCTCAGTAAATGTATTTCCATGTTGATCTTTCAGCATGCCTAACAATACTTTAAATTACAATTTGATTTCTTGGATTTTGTGGAAAAGATATTATGTTCTTCCTTTGTTGCAATGTTTAAACTGTTCTTTTCTGTTTCTTTACACTGGTTATTATAGGCCCTTTTCACACTTACCAGTGGAAACCGGAAGGGAGTCGGTATTGTGCCGCTTGCAGTAATCCGAGACAGGGATGGGAGTTTTCAGACACATTTTTTTTTCCGGTAGGGCTCCGTGATTGAAGCGAGCCATTTCACACTGTTCCGCTCTTATCTCGTTTCCACCAGCGCCAGCCGTTTTTGCCTGCCGGCTCGCGATCTCCAGCTTATTTTTTTTTTTGGAACGTCGGGCTAAGATCGCTATAGCGCTATAGCACTATAGCGACGTATCACAACAGCAACACCATAGAGATGGCTAGGCTCTATTGACATAAGTTACCAGGTTTCAGTGGTGGCGATATCTGGCATCTTAATGGAGCCCAGGCATCCCTATGGTGATGCTATTGTGATACATCACTATAGCGCTATAGCGATCTTAGCCCGACATTCCCCCCCCCCAAAAAAACAGCCGGAGATCGCGCGTGCCGGCGGGCAAAAAAGGGCGCGAAAACTGCTCCCGGGTTAGATACTGGACATTTCACACAGCACCCCATAGCGATTTCAACCCGGAAGGAGGGGTTGAAAAGTGGAAGAAGCTGCTCTTTGTTTGTAACGACTCAGGCACGCCTCACTACCGGGACAGCCGCAGGAGTGTGTGAAAAGGTGAGAGTATTCCGGTAGCAGCCAGTTACTGAATCGGGTCTGTCTGAAATGCCAGCAGAAACCCGTTACTGTTCAGTAACTGACCAGCTTCCATACCGGAATACATAGACTGTGTGAAAAAGCCCAGAATATGTCTCTACCCATGAGTCACTGGATCACTACATTTAGGCTTTTGTCACCTTTTACTCTTGCTTCTTGCCTATCTTTAACAATTTTAAGAGTTTCTTCAGTCATCCATTGAGGCTTTTCTTTTCTTTTCACTACAGGAATAGTCTTTGTGTATTCTTCCTTGATAATATTTCTAGTTTCATACCATAGTTCTTCTGGTTCACATCCACTTGAACTTAGAAAAGAAACATCGCCTGCAGGGTGACATGATAGAGGTTTACAAGATAATGCATGGGATGGAGAAAGTAGAGAAAGAAGTACTTTTCTCCCTTTCTCACAATACAAGAACTCGTGGGCATTCGATGAAATTGCGGAGCAGTCAGGTTAAAACAGATAAAAGGAAGTTCTTCACCCAAAGGGTGATTAACATGTGGAATTCACTGCCACAGGAAGTGGCGGCTGTTACAAGCATAAACAGCTTCAAGAGGGGATTGGATAAAAATATGGAGCAGAGGTCCATCAGTGGCTATTAACCACAGTGTGTGTGTGTGTGTGTGTGTAGATATATATATATATTTGCCACTGTGTGACACAGAGTGTTGGACTGGATGGGCCATTGGCTTGGTCCAACATGGCTTCTCTTATGTTCTTCTGTTCTTAAAGCAAATTGATTGTAAGGCATTCAAAATACCCTGCATGGCAAAAGTCAGTTAAACCGACAGTCATTAAAACTTGGAATATATATATATACAGACTCTAACAGTTATGATAGGCATTGTGAGAAAGAACTATTAAACCCACATTCCTTGGATGTGTGTGCTTTAAAGTTTAAGCAAACCTTCACATAACACAACCCAATTCTTCTGCCACACAGGATATTTGGAATGTCTTATAATCAACATGCCTTGGCATTAACATGTGTTTATATGTCATAGTGTGCATGTATATACAAAAAAAAATTGAGGAAGGCTTTGAAAGCTGAAATGCATTTGGTCCTGCTTTAATGTGGTTCAAGGTTATTAACCTAAAAATACTGAATTATTGGTCCTGTTTCAGGCTTTCAGCCTAGAAATATAAAAATGCATCAGGTTATATAGATTCAGGACTTCTTAGTTCAAATATCCACCACTTCAAGAGTGGATTGTGCCAATGTTTTTAAAGTATAGTTTTAGTGCCATTTGTAATACATATATTTTATTTAATTTATTTCTCAAAAAAACAAACTCCTCTCACCCAAGATTTGGGTACCCAATTGTATTGATAGGTTTTCCATGAAATCTGATTGATACTATTCAGTCAGACCTTACATTATAACCTTTGATTGACTGCACTACATCTTGTCTCACTAATAGTCTAACTCCATTTCTTCTTCGTTTGTCATTGCATGAGTGTGTAACTTTGTACTGAAAATATCCTAATCTAGTCCACTTTAGCTCATTCACTCTCAGGATTGCAATGTTTAAACTTTCAATTTCTCATTTTACAATTTCAGGCTTCCCTTGATTCATGCTTCTCACATTACATTATATGCATTAAACAACTTTGGACTCTCCTTTTGCATCCTTTCACATTAACAACTGAGCAACCTTTTGGCTTTAGTCATCCTCTTGGAGATGAGTGACAAGTGGAGTGCCTCAAGGATCTGTCCCTGGGGCTTGTTTTGTTCAACATCTTTATAAATGATTTGGATGAAGGAATAGAGGAAATGCTTATTAAATTTGCAGATGATACTAAATTGGGAGGGGTTGTAAATACAGTAGAAGACAGAAACAGGATCCAGGATGAACTTGACAGGTTGGAAAACTGGGCTAAAACCAATAAAATGAATTTTAACAGGAGTAAATGTAAAGTTCTGCATTTAGGTAGGAAAAATCCAATGGTTATAGGATGAGGGAGATTTGTCTTAGCAGCAGCATGTGCGGAAAGGATCTAGGGGTCTTAGTGGACCATATGCTGAACACACTGAGTCAGCAGTGTGATGTGGTGGCTAAAAGGCAAATGAAATTTTGCGCTGTATCAACAGAAGTATAGTGTCCAGATCATATGAAGTGGTATTGCTTTACTCTGCTCTGGTAAGACCTCACCTGGAGTATTGTGTTCAGTTTTGGGCACCACATTTTAAGAAGGATATAGATAAGCTGGAATGGGTCCAGAGGATGGCAACAAAGATGGTGATGGATCTGAAGTCCAAGTCCTATGAAGAAAGGTTGAAGGAGTTGGGCATGTTTAGCCTGGAGAGGAGGCGGCTGAGAGGTGATATGATCACCATCTTCAAGTACCTGAAGGGCTGTCATATAGAGGATGGTGTGGAATTGTTTTCTTTGGCCCCAGAAGGTAGGATAAGAACCAATGGGTTGAAATTAAATCAATTGAGTTTCCTGCTCAACATTAGGAAGAACTTCCTGACCGTTAGAGCAGTTCCTCAGTGGAACAGGCTTCCGCAGGAGGTGGTGAGCTCTCCTTCCTTGGAGGTTTTTAAACAGAGGCTAGATGGCTATCTGATGGCAATGACGGTCCTGTGAATTTAGGTTGAGGTATTTGTGAGTTTTCTGCATTGTGCAGGGGGTTGGACTAGATGACCCTGGAGGTCCCTTCCAACTCTATGATTCTAGTTGTGTCATTAAGAATAATGCTACTTGTACTAATACTCAGCTCTTCCCAGTAGCTGATAGAGTACTATCCAACCTGAAGGTTTCATCTTCCAGCATTATATATTTTTTTTCATTTTTGATTGTCTCATCATAGGGTTTTCAAAGTAAGAGTTGGTCAGAAGTCTGTTACCATTGCCTTCTTCAGTGCAGTGCTAACCAAGGTTAGCTGCAGTATCACTGCCATTGTCTATAAAAGATCCTTCATCAATGTCACCTTCCACTACTGCTGTTTCCCAGTAGCTACCCTTCAAGGATTTCTCCACCAGCATCACAATTGGAACTGTCTGTTCTCTTCTGCTGATGTGGCCACTGATCCTTGAAGGGGTGGGGAAATGCATCTTAGTCTGGTGTCTTAGCTGTGACCATTCCACCCTGAGTGACTCTGCTAGGAGTTTAGACCCTTTATGGTATTGTTCTCAGCTTCACTGAAACACACAAACCTACTCACCACATTAAAGTGTGCAACCAAGAGGAGATATGGGGAACAATAATGTTAAAAAGATTTTACCCAGTCCTCCTGTTGTCCCCAGCGGCCACTTGCTTTCGCTGGACTGTACACTAAGAAAATCAGTACATTCAATTTTTTTCTATATAACTCATTGTGCCAACTCACGTTACCTCTGAAGGAGTTTAAAATGCAATTCTTTGCAGAGTTACTCCAGTCTAAGCCTATTGAAATCAATGGTTTTAAACTGGAAAAAGTCTGCTGAGAACGACACTGTAGAGTTCTCCATTTTTATTAATGATTAATGAGCTGATTATCAGAGATATCTTGGGACAGAAAAGGAGGGAAATTATAAAATGCAGCAAAACCTTGAAGTACCAGCTCATTCTTTTAGGACAGGAATAACCCAACAATGGCCAGATTTAGATCCTGAGGCAATTTTGGCTAGCCCTGGAAACCCTAGCTAAAGTACAATAAAAAGAAATATGTCCACAGTTTCACTTGTAAGGAAGAGGCAATTACTTCCCAACATTTTGTCAGATGTATTCCACTCTTTGTTATATGTATTCTTTATTTTGAGTATAACGTCATATTTGAATGTATGTAATGTTTAATGTGTATATAATGCTCCTTGAGAAGTCTTTACTGCTAGAGGATATGAACTTTATTATAAATCATGATCTCTAATGAGGAGATCCATTTGTGTGGGAACTACAGTCTCACATCACAACCAGAGCTTTCCATAGCCATACAGAAACTAGACTTCTATGTTATAAAGTCTAAAGTTTGTGTGATCTTGTAGCTCCATGACAGAAACTCTAGATGCACAATCTGGCTCTGAAAAGTACTGGGGAGCCATTATAGGGTCATAGTGCTGGAGAACTGAAGGGATAATTGCTATCATTGTCTCTGTGCCATTTCCCCCAGTCAGAAATGGGCCTAGGGGCTGTTTTAAGTATCAATAGCAGAAAATACATATATTGTTTGCCCCCCCCCCACAGACAGAAGGAAGAGACGGTTTGGGTAACTAAAGGGCCACTTTCTTTATTTATTACATTAACACAAGGGCTATAACATAACAGGCAGCACGGCAGGGCCAGGGGAAGAAATACCCCTCCCCTGCCGCATGATGGGCGAGCCACCCTGCCCCTAGGTATAGCCAAAATACATGGCTTATACCCGGGCGGCCTAGCAAACGTTATGCCCTGGAGTTCCAACCACCAGCTGCACGGCTAACGGGCGAATCAATCCATGCAAATCCAAAGCAGTCCACTTCATCACTCAACCGTCCTGCACAATCCAGGAATGATTTAGCGAGACCCCATGTCCCAAAACTGGGGTGCTACAGGTGCTCACCGAGCTGCATAACGAAAGTTTAGGCCAAAACCCAGCCAACCTAAAAAGTGACCGACCTATTTAATCAGCCACACACCAGACAATTCCACAATCCCTTCTACAAGCAGTGTGAGGTAGCCGAAAAACACCACTTCCTACAGCCAAAACAGAAGTGGTGAAAAAATTCCTACCCGGTCCCCCAAAACTGAGAGCAATCAGCAGTCGCCCACACTGCATCAAGGGCAGGAGGGAGGGCCAAGCACGAAGCGAAGAATGAGAGGAGGGAGCAGAGCCCACCTCTAGGGCGTACCTGCTCTGCCCCCACCTCCTCCTTGTGAGGAGGCAAAATGGCCCTCAGATGCAAGGCTGTGCAGCCTGCCTCTGAATGGGAGCCGCATTGCCCCCCCAGATGGAAGGAAGAGACGGACACAAGGGTTTGGGTAACTAAAGGGCCACTTACTTTCTTTATTACATTAACAAAAGGGCTATAACATAACAGGCAGCACAGCAGAGCCAGGGGAAGAAATACCCCTCCCCTGCCGCATGACGGGTGAGCCACCCTGCCCCTAAGTATAGCCAAAATACATGGCTCGTATCCGGGTGGCCTAGCAAACGTTATGCCCTAGAGTTCCAACCCCCAGCCGCATGGCTAACGGGTGAATCAATCCCAAGGCAGTCAGCATCATCACTCAACCATCCCACACGGTCCAGGAATTATTTAGCAAGACCCCGTGCCCCAAAACTGGGGTGCTACAGGTGCTCACCGAGCTGCATAATGAAAGTTTAGGCCAAAACCCAGCCACTGGAAGGTCAAGCCTCTGCTTAGGCAGCTGCGCCCAGTAAATGCCCAACACTTCCTTAAGCCCAAGTTTCAAGTCCTCTAAAAAGGCGTCATTACACTTGTCTGAAAGATGTATGCCATCACTCCTGTATAAATCCCAGGGTGAGGAAGAAAGTGGCCCAACCCCCCCCCCCCCAAGGCACTTTTAAGTTCTAAATTGGTTTTGCGGCAAGCTTTCTCAATTGCCCGTGGGTCCCAAACCGCACACCATACCCGGCGTGGGATCATGGCGGACCACACGATCAAAGCCTGCAGCCAACGCCTCTTGATGACTCTAAAGTCATCTTTGGCCTGCAACACAAGGGCTTTTTCCTTGAGCAGGCCTAAATCATTACCACCCAGATGTATCACCACAACATGTGGCGGCAACACATGCACATCTTCAAACAAGAGGGGCAACAGGCCCAACCAATGGAGACCCCGCTGTCCATGCCATTCAATGGTGGCCCACTTGCTGAGCCCCAGCTGTGATCCTGCCAAAGTCCTCCTGGCCCAATGGGCAGCCCAAAACACTAAGCTGTGTCCGCATATGAGGACGCGTCTTCTCTCTCCACGGACCACACCAACTGAGAAAAGAAGAAACAATGAATAACATAGCCCCCTAATAACATGATGCCAATTACTGCAGGGCAAGAAGGCGAACATAGCCCTTATAGGCTGAGGAACGCCACCTACCAAGCTTCTGAATGGAAGGCAGGGAGTACCCCAGGGCAGCACCAAAAATACTGCTGCAATACAGAAGGAATGGGTACTGAACTTAACTCCTGACAGGTACAGCATAGCAAGGGCCTTGCACATCACTGTCCAAAACTGATGCTTCATCAGCGGACTGCAGTCCCCGTAACGGAACAAAAGGCTGGCACCCAAACCACGAGCAACCATGTATCGCGTTAAAGCTACTATGGGACAGATCTTGACATCAGAACAGGAACCCAAACTAATAGTATCCCCCCGTTGCAGTTGATCGGTCTTGGAATGACCAACTGTAACATGTACAGATCCGCCAGCCAGATGAATGTCTTGGGCCATCAAGGCCCTCCCTGAAATGTTCTGTTTGGACTGAGCCACCAGCTCACTCACCCGGAGAGCCCCGAAGAATGCCATGAGAAAGAGCAACGTTTCGTACTCCGACATGCACACCCGGCCCCAGACCGATAGTAAACCCCTAAGAACTGCAGGGGGAATCGATTGCCTAGCATCCCGCCTGGGCCCAATTTCTCAAGACCAACCTTCCAACATTTTCTTAATTTGGAAGTCACCAGTATTCTCCTGGAAACCCAAAGCCTTACTAGCGAAGGCCAACGCAGACAGCCAGCCCCGAATAGATTGAACTGCTAATCCCCTGCGCCTTAAAGATACACTATAGTGGAGCAATTGCTCCATGGGAAGGGGCCATCCCCTATGGTAACCCACTTTCCTCCTAAAACTTTCAAACTGGCATACTGCCCTGTTGTACGATTTTCTGGTACTAAGAGCAATGGCGAGACTTATTGCTCTGCCGGCCTCGACCCGCCAATCATCCATATCCCAGGGGGCATCATTTTTGGAAGAAGATCTGCATCTGGGGCTAATTGGCAAAACCTCTGCATCTGTTTGTGGGAGAGAGCATCAGCCACCCCATTAGCTGCCCCAGGCACATGCCTGGTGAAAAATGAAATATTAAGCATCAGGCAATGGAGAGTGAAGGCCCATGCCAGCCTCATCACCCTGGGGGATTTGGAAGTGAGGGAACTGATAACATGCACCATGGCTAAGTTGTCGCACCAAAAGTGGGCTGCCAACTCATTCCCCCACAACCTAACGGCTACCAAGATCGGGAAGAACTCCAAGAAAGTCAAATCTCTGTTCCACCTCGCATCTCCTCATTCCTGGGGCCATTCCTCTGTGCACCAGTGTCCGCAAAAGTAGACACCAAACCCAAGGAACCTTGCTGCATCTGATGTAATTTGCCGCTCAGCTTCCAGCTGTAACTCAGCCCTCCAAAAGGAGACACCATTAAAGGAGGTTAAAAACTCCTTCCATAGTAAAAGGTCCTCCCTCATGCTGCGTGAAATCCCGATTCAGTGATGTGGCTGGCGTAATCCAGCCATTGCATCACACAACCTCCTCATAAAGAGGCAACCAGGAGCTACCACCTTTCACACAAAATTTATGTCACCCACCAACTGCTGCAGCTCCCTCAAGGTCGCCTTTCACCGCAGCAAAAACTGAGCAACCATTTTTTGCAGACCTAGAATTTTGTCCCTTGGAAGGCATGAAGTTTGTTGGAATGAATCAAGTTCAGCCCCCAGGAACATCAATCGCTGGGTAGGGCCCTCCATCTTCTCATGAGCTAGAGGAATGCCCAGCTCCGCCCACTGCACTGCAAAGGCCGCCATCAAAATGGGTGCACTGGCCAGAGCCTAAGGGGCCCACAAACAGTTAATCATTCAGATAATGCACCACATTGCTCAAACGAGCCCGGCGGCGCGCTGCCCATTCTAAAAAGGAGCTAAAGCGCTCAAAGGCCGCACAAGAAAAGGAGCACCCCATGGGCAGGGCCCTGTTCATATAAAACCGCCCTTCAAAATGAAAACCCAGCAATTCAAAATCCAAAGGGTGAACCGGTAGGAGGCTAAAGGCGGACTTTATATTGCACTTTGCCAACTCAGTCGCTACCCCACAACGCCTTACCATCTGCACCGCTTGGTCAAAAGATGTGTACCTCACAGTACACAAATTTTCTGGTATGGCATCATTCACCAATTCCCCATGGGGGTAAGATAAATGATGAATCAATCTGAACTCACCTGGGGCCAATCACCCTACCCTCGGCTAATTCCTTCCTAATCTTCTGACAAACTATGTGCCACATCCCTACAACCGACTTCAAATTATAGGTCATAAACAGCTTTCTGGGGTCCTGAAAAGGAATTCTAAACCCAAACTTAAAACCATTTAACAAATAAAGTCGATCTTCATCCCTTGAATAATCACGGAGCCCTGCCTCAAGCACCATCACCCTTATTGGTCTGGGACCCTTTACCAAATGGCTTATCTGCACCGCCTGGACCCTGCTTGCGCTGTCCCCACCTGAATCTACCCCTGGAACAATTCATGAAAGAATGAGACCCCCCGCAAATAGGGCACTCATGTTTGTATGGACAGTTCTTTTTACCACACACCCCTTGGGACCCAAACTCCCAGCAAAGCAGGTGGGGTTGAACCACCTGCCTCGCACTGCTGCGGGCACCAGAAGCAGTGGCTGTGCGCTGAACAACATGTCCACTGTCTGACCTATCACCCAGGTTAGGTCGTGCTGGAGACATAACCTGCAGCCACAGCTATGGCTGAATCTGATCCCATTGAAGGGCCGGGTTCAAAGCCGTCCTCATTCTGAACTCCGCATCATATTGAAGCCAGGCCAGGCCAGTAAAGCTAGTGTAGCTTTTGTAAATGATGTCGAAATACTGAAAAAGGGACATGGCCCTCCATGGCTGTGACCTGGCAATAATTCCGGCATAAATAATGAACCCGGACACCCAGTTCACCTATGTCCTGTCAACTTTCCGCTTCTTGATTTTCTCCTTTTCCCTATCATCCAAATCCTCTTTATCCTTTTTCTCCAGCTCCCTATAGAGCAGAGATAATAGGTCCACGAATTCCCCTTTTAGTATCTTATCCTTGGAGGCCAGCAACAAATGATCCCCAAGAGGTAAGGCCAGATCACCAAAAGGTAAAGCCTTAGCTGGCACAGCAGAGTATGATGGACCCCAAGGATAAGAAACACCCCAGCCACCATAGGGTGCCACGGACATTCCCGGAAACTGGCTAGGCAGGCCTCCCCAAGGGTTAGCCAGGTTAAAGCCCCAAGCCCAAGGCTGGGAATTGTTAAAAGCTGCAGGCTGGCTATTGGCAACTGATCCAAAGGTGGCCAACTGCCCCCACGGCCCCCAGGGCCAAGCTGTGGTAGTGTGTTATGCAAACTCACTCCTACCCAAGTGCAAACTCTGCGAAGCATCCACATCAGGCACCTCCACTGGAAGAGGCGACACACCCTCCGTTTTGTCCGTAGAAGACCTGCTTTCAAGGGAAGACAAACGATTAAGGATTTCTTCCTGGAAGCGCTTCTTAGCAGTTCGCTTGTCTGCCTTGGAAGTCAGGCCCGTTACACCCAATACAACCGGCTGCCTACTACTCGGCCCCTCCAAAGCGGCTATTCTGGCTAACACAGACTGCTCGAAAGTGCCATCCTCCTCATCAGTCGTTGAAGGCAAAGGTGCTGACCACTTAGGAACAGGCTGCTGCGGTCTTGGTGCAGGGCACTTGCCCTTGGATTTGCCCTATCCCTTAGGCATGATAATGTGCCCAATAACAATGACAAACCTGTCTACTGCCCTCACTGATGTGGCCCCAGCCCTACCGGAGGCAGATGATGAATGTTAAAGCTATTCGAAATGGCCGCCCCAAGCTATCCACAAAATGGCCGCTCTTTTCCCCAGCAACAGGGAGGAAGAGTCCAAATAAAAAGGCTGTCCTTGAAATGGTTGCCCCGAGCAATCCACAAAATGGCCATTCTTCTGTCCAGCAACAGGGAGGAAGAATCGAATAGCTCCTAAAATGGCTACCAAATTAAACCCACGATTAGCTAAGGCCTCCTTCCAAACTGCACTGTCTGGAAGAACAGCCCCACACACTGTGAAGTAACCATGCAGTCCCCCAGAAGGTTATATAAATGGGGGTGGAGGGAGTTGGTTCCTCAGCTGCTTAACAGAGGGAAAAAGGGGGGGCGAACAGCATCCTCAAAAAGGGAGATACCCTAAAACAAAAAGGGGAAGCACGAAAACGCCATGACCAACAACAAACCGCCACGTCAAAGACTCTCCCAAAGATGCTCCTGATGCGATGAGACTCTTCTTGAAGACCACCACAGCTCGCTACAAGCAGCTGCAGCAAAGTCCTACACGCCAACCACTGCGGCCCAAAAAGTCACGGTGACTGGCAACAGGCCTCGTGCAGGGAAAGAACACACAAGCTGTGCTCTGCCTTCCCCGAGCACGAGGCAAAGAATGAGAGGAGGGAGCGGAGCCTGCCTCTAGGGCGTGTCTGCTCCGTGCTTGCTCAGCCCCCAGACACAAGGCTGTGCAGCCTGCCTCTGGATGGGAGCCGCAGTCTTTCTTTAAAATAAGTTAGGGGAGGTAGGATTTCAGTGTAGAGAATATGGATCAGCACCCTCTGTCTCCATTGCCAGGTCCCAGTCAGGCTGTTTCCCCAATCCAGCTACAATTTTAGGAGTAAACTACACATTGTAAGTTTTCGTCACATAACTCCTGTATAGGGATGTAACCAAATTTCATGGATATACTGGTTCAATTTAAAATTCAGGTTTATTTTATGGTTTCTCCCCACTGAGGATAAGATGGCACTCATTGGCCCTGTTCACACAGCATGTTGAGTCCATGTTAAACTGACCCAGTTCTGTTCTGAATATCTTTGTTCCAGATATTATCGATCGAACTGCCATACTGCAATTCGAATCACTCCAGGGTGAAACCGTCTTCTGCCATCCACATGACGGCACCATGCACTTCTTTTTTCCTCCTCTATTATGCACATGCGCACACTATGCGCATATCGCTAAGTAGTAAAAAAAAATGGCGACTGTAAACCAAATGTCTGAGGCTCCTTTTGCTCCAGGACAGCTTTCAGACATCCAGAAGTTGGTTGAGAACTATCCTGGGGTGCGGCCAGACCTACCACTTAAAGCGAGATGGAAGAACCTTTTTCTGGACTGGGGCAGAAAAATCCGACGTGGCGGCGTTCACATGAATGGTGGTATAAAGGGTTGGTCCCGTTAGTGAAAAGCAGTTGATCAATCACACGGTGATGGTGATTTCTGGGAGGGGGGGTCCATTGAACATGCGCCCAACTGTTTGGAGCTGGGAAATCAAACCTTGCTTCAGCGGCAGGGGGGAAGGGGGAAAGTTTCCGGAATTAACGTTGCCGATCCAAACCACGGAACTGCCAGGAATTATTTTCCTAGAAATTGGCAGTGACAATGATATCTTAAAATCCTCCACATGGAAAAAAAAGATTTTTTTCCTGTTCTGAATAGTGGGATAACGTCCCCCCCCCCCCCGATCCTGTGTTGATTGGAGAAGCAGAAGCGTCACCTCAGATTCCCGGATGATCTGGCAATGCGCATGTCTGTGAGGTGAGAGGAAGTATCGCGCGTGAGCTGTCCAAACAACAAAAAGCCGATCCTGTGCCGCTGTTTTGAAAAAGGACCGGACTTTTTCTACAGTCAAATTAACCCGATATACATGCGGAGCAAGTCGGGATGATAACAACTCCACATCGTTTGACAGATGTGAATGTCTGAACGTCCGCTGTAACTCCGCATTGGGGGCGTGGGTGAGTCACGGTTAATGTTCCGTCTGACCGCACCCCAGATGGAGAAATTACGAGGTGAAACAGGAGAACTCAAAAAAACACCGCAAAGGAGCAGGTAACAAAATACTCTGGTTCCGAGAAGGATTGCAGGGGGCTACCACAAGTTAATACCTGGAGGCAGGTGTTGCTGTCTGATCAGCCACTTTTAATCCAGTATGAAACAGCAGTGACAACTGATTATACTGTGCGTCTGAACAGGGCCATTGTTTCCCAATCCATATGAAAGAAATTCAATAGACATATTACAGTTAAAACTCAGACCTTTTTCATATCAAATGGATACAAATAGTACAAAAACAGGCGATAACATATAAAGGCAAATGGTATAAAATAAATGAAAAGAGGGGATTTGCTGAAGAAAACAGACCGGATGAAAATGTCTTCCCAGCAGTGCATAAAAATGAAAAGAAGTCAGAAGAAATATTCCCATGTCATGCGTATTTTGACTCTAAAATGTGTGGTTACTGTGCACATAACTTGATTTTGAGTAACTACTGAAATACCCAGGTTTTTAATTGTTTGTGTGTGTGCATGAGCACATGTGTGTGTGTGTGTGAACCTGGAAGTAATGGTGACCTCTGGCAACTGACCCCTATTGAGGGCATAGAGGATATTCAGAGAGGTGGATGAATAAAGCCTGCCCCTGCCTCTGGGCTCTGGTATTTCAAGGAGGTCTCCCATCCAAGTACTTTCTTTTGAACTGAAACACTCAAGATCTCCAGGTTTTAAGGTACAATATTCCCTGTGTCCCCCAGATAACTCATTCTCATACTACTGAGCCAATAGCCATGTAAAAACCTTGAATAGGGATTTTAATTGTTTGAAAAGAATCAGATTTTGGAAGTTAAAAGAGTTTGTGAGCTGTTTGGATAAAATAGATGATCTCCTAATCTGTCATGATATACTATGCTTCATTTAATTGCACCTTAGATATGTTATTATCATTTCAGCTTTATTTCGGCAGCATGCAAGAGACTCTTGACAAGTGCTATAGTTATAGTGCTGTGAATTGTGTTCTAAAGGTGCAGAATAAGGGGAGCTAATTTACAAGATGCCACATTTCCACAGAAATACGATCAAGGTAAAAGTAAAGAAAATTGTAAAATAAATACGTAATAGCTTAACCTTTGACAGCGTGACTGTTAATCAAAGACTGACACCTTGTAATTTTTTTCCCCTTCCCTATTATGTGTTCAGTCCATCATTGTTGCTTCCTAATGAGGACTAATTAGTGGTATTTTACTGGGTGTTTTATCTCTGCTCTTCACTTAGTAATACACCTTTAGAAAACCATTAATCTGCTTTGGCTTTAAGGACGCAGAAATAAAATCACATATGGCAGCTAAACAGAAGTTGTAAAGTGCCTTGGATAAAAAGCAAACGCAATATAGTCCTCTGACTGACAATGCCACCAACGCAGGATGCACTATGGATTCCACTAGCAACTTTTCCCATAACAATCAGGTCTGCATTGGAATCTCACTTTCCTATTTCTTCTCATTAGGGCTCATCTTAATCACACAAGCTTTTTAGCATTCAGAGAGACCCAATCTTAATGGTTTGCTCGCATCAGCTGAAGGGAAATGGATTTTTTTTTTTTTTTTTAGTTTTGCTTCTCGGATGCCAATCTAAGTAAGTAGCTACTGTGGAAAATGAAAGTGACATATGTAGCAGAGCATAGAGGTGTTTATGTAGTTTATATAGCAGCTTCAAGGTGTACAACAACAATGATTAAAGTGTTGAATGGTTTATTTACTCATTAGAAGGCAACTGGGCTCACGCTCTGTGCAGAGGAAAGATAAACTTTCAGTTTAAATTACTCTTATGGGAGTTAAGTATCATTCAATACTGGGAGATGGAAACAACAGCTACAACAACCTGGCTTGCAAATTAAACAATTCAATTATCTTGTACAATAGCTGGGGCAAGACCAAATGCTAATGAGCTTTAAATGAGAAGGTGACTTTTCCTTCAGATCCTGCTCTCTATTTGGACAGTCTAGGGCTTTATTTTCAAGTTTGGCTTTCAAAAGAACATTACCTAATTTTGGGTGGCAGAATACAATATATGGAATCTTACCAGTACTTCTTACCAATACGATGTGATATAAAAGTATCAGAGCTTGGGGAAACCCATAAATTGAACATATCCATAGTACCAAAGCTGTAAAATGTTCTTTCCCCCTAACAACCTAGAGTTTTCTCTGGACCATGCAAGTTCTGATATGGCTCATGGCTCAGTTCTGTTCCCATTATTCAATCAATTTATTTCTTAGAAAGCATGCTTAGGATTGTTTGGAGCCTAAGGCTTTAAGGATGTACAGTTTCCCATCTAGAAAAGATGGACAATCCATCTTTAACTTATTTTATTCCTACCTATTAGTGCATTACTAACCCTACTCAGTGAAGTCATTCAGTTCCTAATATTAATGAATACCATATGAAATGGGAAGAATGAGCCTAAAAAGCTGAACACATGAAGTCAGTTAAGAAGAGAAAAGGAAAAACTTCTTCCTTGGCCCTACTTCTGTCTTTCTTTAATAACACCTAGAGTCTGCTGTATGGATATCAGCAGAAGTGCTTATTCCACTTCTGAATACTTTTCTGCTCCCATTCACCTCTCAATAAATGTTGAAGGCTGGTGAGGGCAGGGCAAGCTAGCTTTCTTTGTTCTGGATCTTTCCCAAATGAAAATAATAAAAAGTTTATTCCTAAACTTTGCCTTGATGCTCTTTGTCACTTTACATCTTTTTTCTTCCATCTTCTTTCTCATCAGTTGGACTAGTTTCCATTATCAAACCTTATCTAACATTCTGTCTGACTCTTCAGACATATTTTCAGAAATTCCATCCACATGTACTGGAAAGCTGGCAGTTATAGATACACCTGATATTTGTAGTCACCACATTTTCTGAAAGGGACAACTTGGATTTTCAGCTTCAGTGCATGCAAACCCGAACCATGAAAAATCAGGGTCTCATATTGCATCTGTAGAGGCCATAGTCATGTACAAAATCTGTACATTCTTCCTTTGGACAACATGACAACTGCACGTATCAGAACTGCAGGCAGCACATACTCCTGATCTGCATGGTTGGCAGGCTTTCAGTACATGTGATGGTGGTAACATCTGAAACAGTCTCTCTCTCTCTCTCTCTCTCTCTCTCTCTCTCTCTCTCTCTCTCTCTCTCTCTCTCTCTCTCTCTCTCTATATATATATATATATATATATATATATATATATATATATATATATATCACAGCGTGGTAAGCTACAGTACTGCAGTCCAAGCTCTGCTCATAACCTGAGTTCGATCCCAGTGGAAGTTGGGTTCAGGTAGCCAGCTCAAAGCAGGCTCAGCCTTCTATCCTTCCAAGGTTGGTAAAATGAGTACCCAGCTTATTGGGGGTAAAATGTAGAACAGGGATATCAAACTCATTTGCTATGAGGGCTGGATCTGACATAAATGAGACTTTGTTGGGCTGGGTCTTGTATGTAATAAAATGTAATACCTGGTAGTGGAAATATAAACTTTATAAAGGACACAAACACAACTGATAATTTAAAAAAAAACTTTAAAAAACATGCTTAAAAGACTAGAACTCTTGCAATATTTTGTTTATTTAACAGTGTCTGATAACTGACATCTCTTGCTCTGAATTATTGCATCAAAATCTGGTGACAATGTCTGTGCTGTAGCAATCTTGAATATGCTGTTCAGGTGTTGCTCAGGTGTGTATCTGTAAGTCGAGCATTGGAGGGAGGCAGACGTGCGGCTCTACGGCTCTGTAATGACAAGTCTATGATAAGCCTCTTTTAATTTTAATTTTTTGTTTTAACCCTGAGGATTTTACCTTTCCCATCTTAACTCTCTTTTAACTCTCTCAAATGGAAGCAGAGTTTTAGAGGAATGCAAACCTCTCCTGCTTAACTGGATAAGTGGCTGGCGTCCTCACCGTCTCTGACTCTGGAAGGCTACCAAGTGGGAGCTTTGCTTACTTAGAAACTTATTACTACTATTTCCTCTCAGCTGCCCTGCAAGCTCTTCTTTTAACGAGAGGAAAACATGAAATGGCTGAGCACTGTGAGCTTTTGTACAAAAATTGCTTCATGTGTGGTCAGCCAATTAAGAAAATAGAGAAGCCTTGCTCTGTAGCTTAATTTAGCAAGCCTAGCAAAGCAAATTGTGATGCAGAAGGAAGCAAGAGAGGGAGAAGGAAGCAGACGGCAATGAGTTGCTCATGGGGCTGATAGGAGCCTGATCCAGTCCACAGGCCATACGTTTGACACCCCTGGTGTAGATGACTGGGGAAGGCAATGGTAAACTACCCTGTAAAAAGTCTGCCAAGAAAATGTCATGATGTGACTTCACCCCATGGGTTGGTAACAACTCGGTGCTTGCACACGGGACTACCTTTATCTTTCATACTGTAAAAGTCACCGCTGACTTATGATGACCTCGTATGGGGCTTTCAAGACAAGTGAGAAGGAGACTTGATTTACCATTGTCTTCCTTGCAGAGTCTTTCTTGGTGGTCCTCCATCTAAGTACTGACCCTGCTTATCTTCCAAGATCTGATGCGAATGGGTTATACCATACCATTCCACATCTCCCTAAAAGGGCTATTGGCCCTTTCCCCATTTAAGCTCCATATACCCTCAAATTACATATTTTAAGTGTTTGTAGAAATGATGTGTTTGCACCCCAGTCCCTATTGACTACCCTGCTATACACTCAGCTACTGCGGTAGTTTTAAGCCAGATAAAAGTGTGATATTCCCCAACCTTCAGCCCTTCAGTACAGATTTTTCTCACCTCCAAAGCACTCTGCCATGACAAGCTGCCCAAATTCCCTCTCTTCCGTAAGTACTGAAGGCTCAGGAACTGAGCTCTGTTTTGCAACTGGCCACCCTAACTGTTTCTTATGGGAAAACTTTGCTTTGTACCATACTTTCTTGAAAAACTCCAAATCCATCAGGCTTATATCCAAAGGGCTTGATAGTTCACACATGAGTGCACTGCACCACAGCATGTAAAACCTTCAATAAAACAGAATTTGCAGGAAAGAAGCAGCAAGTCAATCCCCTCCTGTCTTATGAATTTCCAAGCTATTTTGTTTTGAACTTCTTGAAAAGTTCACAAGCCTTTGAGCCAGGCTTCCACAGCTCTAGTTAAGTCCCTGCTGTGTTGAGGATGTCAAAATACATTGAGCTGCTGACTATAGCCAGCTTGATAAACTGAGCTATTTATTTCAGTGATTTTTTTTTTATATTTGTCCAGTTTTACATTTTTAATGAAATGCCTGTGGCTCAGCCCAGTGGACAGCAGTGAAGACAACAGACTTCTTTCATTTTAGTCTTATACCAATTTTACATTGCTTGAGATCCTGTGGAATTTACTGAGTTACTCCTGGCTTATGCTGGCTAACTATGAGGAACAGTGGGTTCTTTATTTTAATATAATATCCTTTTTAATTAAAAAAAAATCCATTCCGTGGTGTTATCTTGAAATTTCACTAAATACTTAGCTAAGTATGAGAGAACCAGTTTGGTGTAGTGGTTAAGTGCACGGATTCTTATCTGGGAGAACCGGGTTTGATTCCTCCACTTGCATCTGCTGGAATGGCCTTGGGTCAGCCATGGCTCTCATAGGAGTTGTCCTTGAAAGGGCAGCTGCTGAAAGAGCTCTCTCAACCCCACCCACCTCACAGGGTGTCTGTTGTGGGGGAAGGAGATAAAGGAGATTGTAAGCCGCTCTGAGACTCTGATTCAGAGGGAAGGGTGGGGTATAAATCTTCAGTCTTCTTCTTCTTCTTCGGTCTAAGTGCACAAAGCTAATGGCACATACAGCATTGTTCTTGCAAGTTCTTCTTCAATTTTCTCAGTCTGATTAGCTGGTAATTTGTACAATTACACCTAAATGGATTCAATCCTGATTTCACAGCTCATTTTATTATGGCATTAAAGCAGGTACAGTGGTATTCACATTGCTTGTTTACAATATTAGTCGTACACAATTTTTCTATACACTATTTCAATTTCCCAGCTTGATTAGCTAACAATCTATACTTAAACAACTTGAATTAAGTGAAAAGCTAATTGCTTAGACAATGATTAAAAAATAAAAGCACTTTATTTTTACATTCAGCTGGTTTTATTAGCACCAGTGATGTTCAAAAAAAATTGGATTCACTCTGTCATGGATAGACATATCTCTGCCTGTCTGTTAGCATTTGCTTATAATTTAAAAGGCCTAGAAAAGTTCTGAAATGTCATCCCTGGGAATAGATATCTCAGGTTTCTGCCAGGTGTTCATAGAGTCGCTATAACGTCTACATTTTCCAGTGCCAAGGCAAGGATTTATTAGAAATCACACACAAATCACAGCCATAGTTTGTTTTGCCAAAAGCATCTAGGGCTAGTTCTCAATGCTGGTAAACTTGTGCTTGGAGTGTACTACTTTGAATGGCAGATAAGGGTTCAGATGTCAGAAGTCCTAATCTCTACACAAAAATTCATGTCAAGGAAAGCATTCTTCCTGACAATTATGTGGACAGATTTCTTTCGCTTCGGGAGAACCATTCAGTCATGTGAGCCATTCCATGTACAATGTGAAATATCATAGTCCACATACTGGATGTGATGTGGGGGATGAATTCAATGAAAATGCAGATATTGGAGTAGAAGTTTTAAAAAATTGATTTACAAATTTGATAGTGGCAGTAGGAGCACATGTCTAATAGGATATATTTCCAATCAAAATCATCCTGGAAATGCTGCATTGGAAATGTTGCACTGGTTGCCTATGGCATTCCAGGTTTGCTTCACGGTACTGGTCATGACCTTTTAAGCCCTATATGATCTGGGACTTTACCTCTAGGACTGCCATTCCCCATATGAGCCCCAGAGAGCACTACAATCAGGTTCACAAAATCTTCTCACGATCCCCAGGCCAAAAGAAGCTCGGCTGTCCACCATTAGAGCCAGAGCCTTTTCGGTGGCAGCCCCTGCTTTGTGGAATACACTTCCTGAAAACATCAGGACCCTTCAAGACTTGCCACAATTCCACAGGGCTTGCAAGACATAATTATTTAAACTGGCATTTAACATCTAACGGGGAGGCGACCAGTATTCCACCATCCCACAGCATTGATATCTGAACTCATCCCAGAATAAATGTAGACTGCCAAATAACATCTAACACCGTCATTACATGTAGTGCTAAATATAAACTGGAAATGATGCCATCTTGGATTTTAGGGATTGTAACTTGAAATTGTAGGAAACTGTATGTAATGATTTTAATGATTTTATTGTGATTTTATTATTAATACTATGTTTTTTTAACTGTTGTTAGCTGCCATTAGGGGAGGGCAGGATACAAATAAATATAACAAAATTAAAATTAAATAAAATCCTTGCTTCGTTCCTACCTGGAGAGCCAGTTTGGTGCAGTGGTTAAGTGTGCAGACTCTTATCTGGAAGAACTGGTTCCCCACTCCTCCACTTGCACCTGCTAGCATGGCCTTGGGTCAGCCATAGCTCTGGCAGAGGTTGTCCTTGAAAGGGCAGCTGCTGTGAGAGCCCCCTCCAGCCCCACCCACCTCACAGGGTGTCTATTGTGGGGGAGGAAGGTAAAGGAGATTGTGAGCCACTCTGAGACTCTTCGGAGTGGAGGGCAGGATATAAATCCAATATCTTCTTCTTCATCATCTTCTACCTTTATAACAAAACTTCTGGTATATATGTTGGAAAGTGTCATCAAGTTGTAGCCAACTAATGACAATCCCATAGAGTTTTCAAGGAAAGGAACAAACAGAGGTGATTTGCCATTACCAGCCTTTGCATAGCAACCCTGTACTTCCTTGGTGATCTCCCAACCAAATATTTGCAGGGCTGACCAATACTTAGTTTCCAGGATCTGATGAGATTAGCCTAGCCTGGGCCACTGATATACATAGGTAGGAAAACAGCTATGCAGCAATTTTCATTTGAAATATAGGGCACTGAGAAAAGTGTGTGCACTGGCCTACTAGTACTCTGATCAGATTTGCATCCCCATATAGTAAACATATTACCACTTCCTGGCATATATACAGCATGTAGTCCATCTTTCAATTTGAAGGGCTTCTTTCAATCAGAAAAGTTAAAAGGTTTTTCTAACAAAAAGTATTTTGTAAATATTTCAGTTCACAACAATTCCACTTTCCACTGATCACTGTACTATCTCAGTTCTCAAACTGGATTGTTTAAGAAGGCCATGAAACAGGAGGTCAACTGAATATCAACTATGAATTATGCATGGTTAACAAACAAAGTAATGGAAGCTGTAAAAGGTAAGAAAGAGGCCTTTAAGTGGTGGAAAGCTAGTCCAAGTGAGATTAATAGAGGGGAACACAGGCTATGGCAAATCAAATGCGAGACTGTGATCAGGCAGGCACAAAGGGACTATGAGGAGCATATTGCAAAAAACATAAAGACCAACAATAAAAATTTCTTCAAATATATTAGAAGCAGGAAACCAGCCAGGGAGGCAGTGGGGCCCTTGGATGACCAAGGGGTAAAAGGATTACTGAAGGAGGATAGGGAAATGGCTGAGAAGCTGAATGCATTTTTTGCCTCCATCTTCACTGTGGAAGACGATAAGTGTTTGCCCACTCCAGAACCACTAATTTTGGAAGGGGTGTTGAAAGTCCTGAGTCAGATTGAGGTGACAAGAGAGGAGGTCCTACAACTGATAGATGAATTAAAAACTAATAAGTCACCAGGTCCGGATGGCATACATCCAAGAGTTCTGAAAGAACTCAAAGTTGAACGTGTGGATCTTCTGACAAAAATATGTAATCTTTCATTGATATCTGCCTCCATTCCTGAGGACTAGAAGGTAGCAAATGTCACCCCCATCTTTAAAAAGGGTTCCAGAGGAGATCCAGGAAATTACAGGCCAGTCAGTCTGACTTCAATACCAGGAAAGTTGATAGAAACCCTTATCAAGGACAGAATGAGTAGGCATATTGATGAACACGGGTTATTGAGGAAGACTCAGCATGGGTTCTGTAAGGGAAGATCTTGCTTCACTAACCTGTTACATTTCTTTGAGGGGGTGAAAAAACATGTGGACAAAGTAGACCCAATAGATGTTGTTTACCTTTACTTCCAGAAAGCTTTTGATAAAGTTCCTCATCAAAGGCTCCTTAGAAAGCTTGAGAGTCATGGAGTAAAAGGACAGGTCCTCTTGTAGATCCAAAACTGGCTAATTAATAGGAAGCAGAGAGTGAGTATAAATGGGCAGTCTTCGCAGTGGAGGATGGTAAGCAGTGGGGTGCCTCAGGGCTCAGTAATGGGTCCCATGCTCTTTAACTTGTTCATAAATGATTTGGAGTTGGGAGTGAGCAGTGAAGTGGCCAAGTTTGCGGATAACACTAAATTGTTCAGGGTGGTGAGAACCAGAGAGGATTGTGAGGCACTCCAAAGGGATCTGTTGAGGCTAGGTGAGTGGGTGTCAACGTGGCAGATGAGGTTTAATGTGGCCAAGTGCAAAGTAATGCACATTGGGGCCAAGAATCCCAGCTACAAATACAAGTTGATGGGGTGTGAACTGGCAGAGACTGACTAAGAGAGAGGTCTTGGGGTCGTGGTAGATAACTCACTGAAAATGTCAAGACAGTGTGCAATTGCAATAAAAAAGGCAAACGCCATGCTGGGAATTATTAGGAAGGGAACTGAAAATAAATCAGCCAGTATCATAATGCCCCTGTATAAATCAATGGTACGGTCTCATTTGGAATACTGTGTGCAATTCTGGTCACCGCACCTCAAAAAGGATATTATAGCATTGGAAAAAGTGCAGAAAAGGGCAATTAGAATGATTAAAGGGTTGGAACACTTTCCCTATGAAGAAACGCTTGGGGCTCTTTAGCTTGGAGAAACATCGACTGCAGGGTGACATGATAGAGGTTTACAAGATAATGCATGGGATGAGAAAGTAGAGAAAGTAGTTTTCTCCCTTTCTCACAATACAAGAACTCGTGGGCATTCGATGAAATTGCTGAGCAGTCAGGTTAAAACAGATAAAGGAATTACTTCTTCACCCAAAAGGTGATTAACATGTGGAATTCACTGCCACAGGAGGTGGTGGCGGCTACAAGCATAGACAGCTTCAAGAAGGGGTTAGATAAAAATATGGAGCAGAGGTCCATCAGTGGCTATTAGCCACAGTGTGTATATATATATGTGTGTGTATATATATATATGTATAATTTTTTTTCCACTGTGTGACACAGAGTGTTGGACTGGATGGGCCATTGGCCTGATCCAACATGGCTTCTCTTATGTTCTTATGAATTGAATTCTGAAATCTCATAGATGCACAAAAGCTTACAAGAGTTGTAGGGGTGACTTAGAGTTCTTTCTTTCTGTTTTAGAAAAGACCTGCAAGGAATCACAGGATGGAAAAACAAGTTGGAAATGCCCACCCACTGTCCCCAAATCTTCCTCTCCAAGGGCTTGAGCAGAAGACTGATTTCCCCTCCCCCTTTTCACTTGGTCTCCATGTCTGCAAGAACAATTTCTGCTTTCATCAGGCCAGTTTTTTACAAAAGATTTGCATATTTCCTCCAAGGTGTACCTTGTATATGGCTAATAAAGCTGCCAGCTCTGGGTTGGACAATTCTTAGAGATCTGGGGGTGGAGCCTGGAGGGGCCAGGGCCACCTTTGGAGAGATAATGGGGTATAAAGCCATAGAATCCACCCTCAAAAGCTGCCATTCCCCCCCCCCCCAGGGGAACTGATCCTGGTAGTCTGGAGTCAGATGTAATTCCAGAAAATCTCGAGACTCCACTTGAAGGCTGATATTCCCAGGGGTGGAATTCTAACAGGAGCTCCTTTGCATATTAGGCCATACCCTCCCATTGTAGCCAATCCTCCAAGAGCTTACAGGGCTCTTCTTACAGGGCCTACTGTAAGCTCAGGGAGGATTGGCTATATCAGAGGGGTGTGGCCTAATATGCAAATGAGCTCCTGCTAGAATTCCACCCCTGAATAAACTGCACTTTGTGGCAGGGGGGATCCAGTGTACTAGTATCATAGTTATCACTATGGTACTGCTTCTTTAAGAATCAATCTGTAGCAGAAGGAAGGAACTCAGGAAAGGGCAGAGACAAGAAGACTTCGTTCAATTACCTGGTTTTGGTATCCATATTATATAGTGACTGGTCGCACAGCCCAAAGACACTCTGTATGTGCTCAGAAGCATAGTTTCCTCATGTTATATAACATGTACCTTTCATTTAGCAACGCTTTGCATTGCCCTGAAGAAGAAAAATACCCAGCATGCTTTACACTGCCCAAAACTAACACAAGAAAGAACTCTATAATCATGCTGTAGTAAACAGGGTGGGAGGGGGGAAGGGGGATCCATAGAAGTGACACGTACTTCCTGAGCCTTCCTTCAAAGTATATTCCACTGATTTCAAGGCGGCTGACTTCCAAGTATGGATCCATTATATACTGATCCCATTTTATTGGCTTCCTAGCAAACAGTGAGGCATTGCGGGGGTGGGGGGGCATCCTACTTCTTATTTCTCAGATTATTTAGTGAGCCATTAGAAGTGAATCTAAATTGTAGTGCAAGTAAAATTAGACTTAAATTGACACCCAGGTACTGAACCATTTCCTATCTCCATATTAATGTGTTGCAGTTCATAACACCTTTTCCCCTCACCAAAATATATTACTCCTAAGAAACTCCAGAAAGGAATGATACATATAAGAAGAAATTTTGAGCACAAACTAGGAGTGGAGAGGTTTCAGTTTAAAGTATTTTCAGCTTATTGAGCAATGATGGTGTATGATTATGCTTCCCAACCCCCCTGCCCTGGCGGGGGACCCCCAAATTTGCAACCACCTTCCCCGCTCTCAAAAAATCTGGAAGCGGGGGGGGGAGAGAGAGAGAACATGCGTGTAGGCATCATGTCGTTGTAGAGCTCCTGCAGGTTTAGAAAACTGCAAACAGTTTTTAAAATGTGTGCCCCTTTAAGGCTGCACAGGAAACAGGAAGGGCTTCATGGGAAAGGGTCAGTAACAGTTTCCATGGAGAACGGCCCCTCCCTTTTTTTTTGCTTTCGTTTTCACAGCAAGCAAAGTTCTGCTGGAAGAAGACCAAGTAAGTATTTGTGTGTGAGAGAGAGGGAGGGGGAAGGGGATTCCCTGGTTTGGAGGCCCTCCCCCCCTTTAGAAAGCGTGGGGGGGGAGGGAAATGTCTACTGGACACTCTATTATTCCCTATGGAGAACGATTCCCATAGGGAATAATAGGGAATTGATCCGTGGGTATTGGGGGCTCTGGGGGGCTATTTTTTGAGGTAGATGCACCAAACTTTTAGTATAGCATCTAGTGCCTCTCCCCAAAATACCCCCCCAAGTTTCAAAACGATTAGACCGGAGGGTCCAATTCTATGAGCCCCAAAAGATGGTGCCCCTATCCTTAATTATTTCCTATGGAAGAAAGGCATTTAAAAAGGTGTGCTGTCCCTTTAAATGTGATGGCCAGAACTCCCTTGGAGTTCAATTAGGCTTGTCACACCCTTGTTCCTGGCTCAACCCCCAATGTCTCCTGGCTCCACCCCCAAAGTCTCCTGGCTCCGCCCTCAAAGTCCCCAGATTTTTCTTTAATTAGACTTGGCAACCCTATGTATGATGCTGGCTGCCAACATTTAATGCACCATCACTGGTCTCTCAATATGATCGTGAGTTTTCTATAAATACATCTCAGATTGCTTGAAATTCAAAATTTGAGACTCGGGTGGCTATAAACCCAAATCCGCATATTGTCTGAGGTTATGTGTTGTTTTCTATGAACACCTTTTCAGACATTACATTCATGCTTGCTGCCAACCATTTCTTGCTACCCTCCCATTAAGTGTCGTTGCCAAATTGTGCAATATAAACAGGAGTATTGTACACTTTAATTTAATTTTTATATCCCACCCTTTCCTGCAAGCAGGCTCAGGGCAGCTTAATAGCAAAAGTTTAACATACTTACAAATTAAAATATAAAACATCATTAAAGCATACAGCATAAAAATCTGAAGGCTCATCTTTTGGGGCTCATATCAACCAATAGGTGCAAGAAGGCATGTCTACACAACAACGTATAGGCCAATGTCTGGCAGCATAGCGCAGTCATAGTAATGAGTTATCATGCATATACAACTTGCAACCAAAGCAGGCATTAAGAAGTAGGTTTAGCTTCTCTCTCCAGCTATTTTTGATTTGCAAACTGCCCTGTTAGGTCCATTGGGAAACGTACATGCGCCATGCAAGTAACATGATTTTGACAAAGAAGTCAGCCCACCACCAGACCACCAGTAGTGATACTTTCTCCACCCAAAGAGTTGAAAACAAACTCCTGAGCTGCCTTGTGGCAAACCCTCAGCACAGATTAAGCCATTAATTCCACAGACAAATTGTCTTATTGTGTGTCCATTTCTGGCTTTTTTGGAGAGTTTCTCTGTTGGTCACTGGCTTTTATACTTTCCTGTTTTGATTTCATGTATGCTGTTCATTGATCTTTCTAGCAAAGAAGACATGCTTTAAATAATCAAGTGACTGAGTGTTTTTTCTCTTCTCCTAATAAAGTCAGCCAATCATCTTTTGTCATTTGATTTGCTTAGCTATTTGAGCAGAAATGTACTGATTAGCTAGGTCAGCTCCATTAAGTTTTAGCTCTTTTCTATGTGCATGCAGAGCCTTTTTTTTTGTAGAAAAAGCCCAGCAGGAACTCATTTGCAAATTAGGCCACACCCTCTGGTGGCAAGCCAGCTGGAATGACATTCCTGCTTTTAAAAAGCTAAAAAGCCCTGTGGGCATGTACAGAGCTGGATTAACAATTAGGCCAAGTAGGCACTGGCCTATGGGCTTCCACGCCTTTCAGGGTCCCGGGCCGGCTTTCCTCCCAGGTATTCCCACTGTTTGCAGCCTTCCCAGCCTGCATGCACAGCCAGCAACTGAGCTGCTCTTTGCCCAACTTGCCTGGTATGGCTGCTGGTGGTGGTGTTGCCAAGTTTGCCTCTCCCCTGCAGCTTAGTAAAAAAAACTTTTGAGAAGGTGCCTGCAGGCTGCAGCATGGGCATGGGTGGTGGGGTGGGCACTCAGACTCGGAAATAATTTGTGAGGGGCCCTCCAAGATTATGACTGTTTAGGAGCCTCCACAGGGTTTAATCCGGCACTGTGCATGCATGGGTTCTCTCAGTTCCACCTCCTCACTCCACTTAATATTGCTGCAGAAGTTGGGCTGTAGCTGAGTTTCCTGATGATCAGTGCCTTGCAGAAATGCTTTGCAGCAGTAGGTATAGGTAAACTTTCTAAGTATTAGGAAGGTCATAATCTTATTATGTTCCAAACCCTGGTAAGCAGTAGCAGGAGTTCATGATTCCAGGAGAGGCCCAAGGCTTTGTTTTACCTTCCTTTGACAACATTGGTATGCCTTGCACATTTTTCAGTGACTGGTGAATCACCTTTACAGAAGCTTCTAGTACTGCAGATAACATAGCAGTTGAAGCTTTGCGTGACCTGGAAAGGCATAGAGGGAGCAGCTTTATCTGTAAATGCGCACATGTCAGGTGGCTTTTAAGAGGGCACAAGGAGACAGGGGAGGGGAAAGCATTGACAGCCTTAATTACAAACATTTGGGAAGTCTTAGAAATATAAAAGAGACAAGAAACAAGTACTGCAATCTGATTTCAGAATCCACACACTTTATAAAAGAGGCTTAATCAAAATGGAGAGGCCTCACTGGTAAGTATTTGTTTCCTGTACCTTCAATAATTTAGAAAATTTCAGCTCTGCTTTGGCAAAGCATGGACTTAGTTATTAAAGAGACAGGAAACCTGTGACTCCAACCACCCTCTTCACACCTGACTATTTTAAAAACTTACTGAAAACAGTTTTCTTCCCAAAGCAGAAGGAAAGGACGTGCGACTTTTCAGTAAAACATTGCAAGTAAATGTGGTAAGTAAATTTATGAATTCATCTATTTTAAGTGGGTTAATAGCATAATAAATAAGGCCACCATTTGATTAGAGATGTTCTTTCATAATGTGGGAGTACAGTAATAACACCCCCCCCACCCCGAGGCCCTGGTGACTAATCAGTGAGTGAAAACTACATGACCACTCTGCAGACAAAGCCGTCCCCTAGACAGTGTGTAATGTGACAGCAGATTAATGCCTCTCAGAATGATTACCCATCCAGTCAGAAATAATTACCGATCTCTAATCAGCAGACATTACAGCCTAATTTCACTTGGTTCCTCATTCTCATGCGAGGGTTTCCCAGAGAAGAGGTCTGGAATTTAGAAGCCCTTAACTTTTCAACTTGTATGGCTGCAGCTTTTGTAGCCTGGCAGGAAGGGCTTTCCAGGAACTGAATTTGTCGACTCCATTCCGACTTTAAAGCGCAACTCCAGTTCATTGTGCATCAGTTGATAACATTGCTCTTGATCCAAACTGAAGTACATAGCTTTGTCTTTATTTTTATTGTCTTTGATTTTATCTCTCAGAATAATTTTAGTTATGCTATTTTATTAAAATGTTTATAATAGTTATACCTCACTTTCCCCATAATTCAAGATGGCTTAAAAATTCACATTTTAAAGTTCAAAATACAGTAAATACCCACATAGCTTCCACTCCCTAAAATCAAGCCTCCAGCCTATTTCCCAATAAAGCCCTACCAAATACTGTAGCCTTGTACATAAGAACATAAGAGAAGCCATGTTGGATCAGGCTAACGGCCCATCAAGTCCAACACTCTGTGTCACACAGTGGCAAAAAAATTTATATACACACATACACTGTGGCTAATAGCCACTGATGGACCTGTGCTCCATATTTTTATCTAAACCCTTCTTGAAGGTGGCTATACTTGTGGCCACCACCACCTCCTGTGGCAGTGAATTGTAGTGCCTTCTAAATATCCCTAGACATGGCACTCCATCCTCACCTCTCCAGGGAGTGATGGAAAAGTAGGCTTGCCAATCCCCAGGTCCCAGTGGGGGGTTCTCCCACTTTCCCAAGCTCCTTCCTGCCCCCAGTCAGCTGGTCGGTGGGGGGAAGCCCCGCCCCCACAGCCATCATGTGCCTTTCTCCCTCTGGAGGCTTCAGTCTCTGCTTGAAAAAGTTTTCTTCTTTGGATGGTGTGTCTGCGTCTTTAAGGCTGAAGGGGAGCGGGAGAGGGGAGGAAGCACAATCCTTGCAGAGGTTGTTTGCATAGTGTGAACCTTTGGTTGCCCTGTGTTACTGTGAAAAACTTGAAAGTTCAGCAACTCGTGAGTAGAGGTGCCAATCCCCAGGTGGGGGCAGGGGATCCCCAGATTGGAGGCCCTCCAGAGACATCAGAAACGGGGGGGGGGGGGGAGGGAGGGAAATGTCTACTGGACCATAGGGTATAATGGAGAATTAATTGCAGGGTAACTGGGGCTGTGGAGGGGTGGTTTTTTGAAGTAGAGGTACCAAATTTTCAGTGTAGCATCTGATGAGACTCCTCAAAATGCTCACCAAGTTTCAAAAAGATTGGACTAGGGGGTCCAGTTCTATGAGCTCCAAAAGAAGATGCCCCTATCCATTATTTCTAATGTAGGGAAGGCATTAAAAAGGTATGTGGTCCCCTTAAATGTGATGGCCAGAACTTCCTTTGGAGTTCAGTTGTGCTTGTCACAACTTCACTTATGGCTCCACCCCCAATGTCTCCTTGCTCCACCCCCAAAGTCTCCTGGCTCCACCCCCAAAGTCCCCAGATATTTCTTGAATTGGACTTGGCAGCAACCCTATGGAAAAGACATAGGATCTACTTGATGCCAGGATGGCTCCCCTAAGTGGGGGAACACTTAGCAGGCAACAGCCTGAGAACAGCAACTGTCCTCTATTGAAACACATCTGTTGTGGTTTTCCCTTAAGGCAATTCTTATTGTCCAAATGGAAGTCCATATTGGGGTTATCTGCTGTTTTCCAGTAATGCAGCCTTTCTTTTCCTTGGTTCTTTCTTCCTCGATATGAACAATAGAAATTTATGGGTGACTATGTAAGGAGCATTTGGGGAGACTAATTTTATTCATGTCATTTTACTTTATTTGTAATATGCCTTTCTCACTGAGACCCTCAAGATAAATGAAATTGTTTTCTATATTTGGAAAACAGACACTTTAAAAAAATACATCCAATAAACAATGCACTAAGACTGGGATTGTTGTTGTCAGGCCTTTTTTTGTAGCAGGAACTCCTTTGCATATTAGGCTACATCCCCGTGATGTAGCCAATCTTCCAAGAGTTTACAGGGCTCTTATAACAGGGCCTACTGTAAACTCCAGGGATTGGCTACATCAGGGGGTGTGGCCTAGTATGCAAAGGAGTTCCTGCTACAAAAAAAGCCCTGGTTGTTGTTAACCATTCAGTCCTGTTTGACTCTTAGCAATTCTATGGGTCAGATCTCACCATGTTTTCCGATCTTATACTATTTAGGACTAGGATTATGGAACTGGAAAACAGTGCAAACAAAAAAAAAGAACTGCCTAAGAAATGACAGACTATAATGCAAAAAAGGTGTTTTTTTTTTAAAGGTAGAAGATAATGCAGTAAAAGTAAGGCAATGGATAAAATAAACATTGCAATGGATGACCATCCTGTTCCCTTTTAAAAGCAAGTTCCTGGACTGTTCTGTTATACAGCAGGAACTCATTTGCATATTAGGCCACACCTCCTGATGCCAAGAGAGCCGGGACTACGTTCCTGTGCATTCCTGCTCAAAAAAAGCCCAGGTTTTATCCCTGTATAAAAATGCCCTCCTGAACCATTTCTGTTTTGTATATTCAGTGGAATGAGTGAAATGCAGAGGACTTCCTGGCCTCCTCAGTAGGCTTGCCAATCCCCAGGTTCTGCAAAAACAGTAAGAGGAAACCGTAAATAAATATGAAAACCAGAAAGGTTCGTGGTTGTAAATTATTGGCAACGTATTCAGAAGTATTAAAGCGTATAATTCAAAAAGTCTTAAAAATACATTTAGCACAAAGCTGATAACATCAATTTACACAAGTGAATTCCTATGACATCAAATTGACTCGGCAAAAACCCGGAAAACCCACCACAATCATTTCCACACTTTATGAGTGTGAGACTCCCGGGTGTTCTTTCTGGACTTCCTGGCAGGAGCCAGAAATCTTGACTCGGAATGTTGAATGTATTGATTAATAAATAAATGAAATACGGCAAGACCCTGTTTTGAACATCTGACGAAGCCATTCAGTGTGAAACCACCAGCTCCAGCGTGTGGCCCCGTGATCAACTCATGGAATTGGGGTTCAGCTCTTGTGCCACTGACAGTCTCTGAAAAAATGGCATTATGATTGCCTCATAAAGTGTGGAAATGATTGTGGTGGAATTTGATATATCTTGGACTGATTATTTGAGTTTTCCCGGTTTTTGCCGAGTCAATTTGATGTCATAGGAATTCACTTGTGTAAATTGATGTTATCAGCTTTGTGCTAAATGTATTTTTAAGAGTTTTTTTAATTATACACTTTAATAGTTCTAAATTTTCAGGTTCCAGCAGGGGATTCCCCCATTTTGCAGGCTCCTTCCCGCCCCCAGTCAGCTGCCGGCAGGGGGAAGCCCTGCTCCCACAGCCCCTACCTGCCTTTTTCACTTTAGAACTAGAGGAACCTTGGAAAGGTTTGCTTTCTGGATAGCGTTTCTGTGCCTTTAAATCTAGGAACCAGCCAGGCTGAATGGGATCAGGGTAAGCCGGTAGATGGCTGTTCCCTGTTAGGTGTGAAGCTGTAGCAGTCCAGACCCTCTGTTTGTTTCACCATCCTTTTAGAAGTTGTTTGCATAGTAAAGGAGGAACTAGAACCTTTGCTTTCCCTGTGTTAGTCTGATAGAACTTGGAACTTCAGCAACTCGTGAGTAAAGTGTGGGATTGCATACTGTTTATTTTGGCTGCTCTCTCTTTCTGTGTGTGTGAGAGAGAGAGAGAGAGGGAGTGAGTGTTAGGCTTGCCAATCCAGGTGGGGGCAGGGGATCCCCTGGTTTGGAGGCCCTCCCCACACCATCAGAAAGTGGTGGTGGGGGGAGGGAAATATCTGTTGGATACTCCATTATTCCCTATGGAGATCAATTCCCATAGGGAATAATGGAAAATTAATCAGCGGTTATATGGGGCTCTGGGGGAGCTGGTTTTTTTTAGTTAGAGGCACCATATTTTTGGCATAGCATCTGGTACCTCTCCTCAAAACACCCTACACGTTTCAAAAGGATTGGACTAGGGGGTCCAATTCTATTAGCCCCCAAAGAAGGTGCTCCTATCATTCATTATTTTTCAATGGAGGGAAGGAATTTAAAAGACGTGCAGTCCCTTTAAATGTGATAGTCAGAATTCTCTTTAGAGTTCAATTATGCTCCTCACAACCTTGCTCCTGGCTCCACCCCCAAAGTCTCCTGGATCCACCCACAAAGTCCCCAGATATTTTTTGAATTGGACTGCAACTAATTCATCCATTTTTAAATCCAAATAAGTACATACTGGGTTGGATCCAATCAGTTGTTCCATTGCTGAAAGAAAATGGGTATTGGGGTATTTGGTTAATATAGCAGCATTTTGCCCATTCATAGAAGCATGATACTGAGGACAGTAAATAAATCACCCAAGCAGTATATTCGAAAAAAAGTAAACTTACATTTATTCGAGTAGATCCAGTTCACATTCAGGTTGCAGTTGGAAGTAGAGAAAGAAGTCTAATTTAAAGAGTACTTTCCCTATCACTAATTGGCCAGCTTGTCCAGCATCATGTATGTCTGAATATGAGGGCATACAGGAGAGACCTTCAGAGACATGTGTCTCCATGGAAAGTCATATGACGAGTGAGTGAGTGGACAAAGTGAGTGAGAGAGAAGTGATCAGAGGGCAGCTTCCAGGTTAACACAAGGAGAGGCATTCTATTCAATACAAACAGAGTGATGCAGCACCCTCCAGTTTCCAGGCATGCTGAGTTGCTCACTCCAACAAGGGGGGGGGATCCCCTTTACTCACCAATGTAAATGTTTTGTTGAGGAGCATGGGACCTGTATGGACAAAAGTTTTGTGGGACAGAGGCTGTAAAAAGTACAGGAATTCTGTTAAACTGAGGAGGGAGGAACTTGCTCCATTCAACAATAACAGCAACACCATGGTCTCTATAGTGTCTCACAAGATAAATGACCTTTAGTAGGCTGGCCTGGAATGCCCTGATAGCTATGGAAGCAATGAATCAAAACAATATTGTTGTATTGTATGAAGAATAGCTCTCTTCAAACATTTCATGCATTCCTTTGATTCATCCATTTTTAAATTCTCCCATAAAAGTGGTACATACAAAATGCAGGGGATAAAAACTGAGGATACAAAATATGTTAAAATAAGGAACAGTGACTTCCCCCTATTATGGAAGTTAAAGTCAACATTGCCATCATTGATGGTGCTACCTAGAGACCAATTTCTCACTAGTGTTGCTCCACCCCAAAGCTTCTGTTTTCCCTGGTGCAAGCAATCAATTTCCCACCAGTTGCTCCATGGGCACATTTTGACGTGAGGCTCCCTCTCATTGCTCCAAGGGCGCATTTTGACATGGGCTTCCTCCAGTTCCCCTTGCAGCTTTGTGATGCTGTCTTTTAAGGATTAAGAAACCTCAAGGGGAACTGGAGGGAGCCCCATGTCAAAATGTGTCTGTGGAGCAACTGGTGGGAAATCAATCGCTTGCACTGGGGGGAAACAGAAGCCTGGGAGTGAAGCAATGCTAGTGAGAAATCGGTATGAAACTGACCTGTGGCGTTCCGAAAGATTCTTTTTTAACATGATCAGCCAGCGGGAGAGATCACCCAGGTTTTGGGATTTGCCGGTAGTGCTGAGATCTAAATTTAATCGACAGTGCTCAGGGGTACTATTGTGGTTCTTAATCAGTGTTCAAGAACTGTGGTCAAGTGAAAGCAGCTACGCTGATTGAAACCGAATCCAAAATAGAGGTGCTGCTGGAACATCATACTAGTGCTATGGAGGAATTACTTCCTGTGATAAATGGAATGCTGTTTTCAGTGTCTGATCAGGTAAGAAGTCAAGCTAGATTCCACTTTGCTGGTGGATAGAGAGGTATCAGCAGGGACTGTAACCCGTAGTACCTTTTATCAACTTTATCTGCCATGGGGGATATATTTCTTTCTAGAGAAGAAAGATGCTGCCATGCTGATTCATAGGTTTGTACCCTCTAGTATTGACTGCTGTGTGCCTTGCTTGGGGATTGCCCTTGAAAGTGACTCAGAAGTTTCAGCTTGGACAGATTGCTGCTGCCTGTCTCTTATGAAATGCTAAAAGTCAGGAAATAGGCTCTGTATTCTGCTGCAACTGCTCTGGGTACTCAAATGCTTCCAAGCACAGTTTAATGTTCTTTTGAGGATAACTGCTCCGAGACAGTGCAAATTCTACTTCGACTGAAAGTCTGCTTAATGGTCACTGTGGTCCTGTTTGCTGGTTTGTTGATTCTGTTTGTATTTATTTTTGATGGTGTTTGGTTGGAAACAGGCAGTCTTGAGCTTTTGGGTATCAGTGTTTCTGAACTAACTAATATTTGGAATTTCTCATTTCCACAGTGTAACTTGTTAGTTGTTTAGTGGATGGAACCTGCCTTCCACTAAACAAGATATAAGATATAAAGCCTTATCATGCTTCTTATAAAACATTGTAAGTATATTGCCAAATCTGATCAATAGTGATAGTTGTGAAAACAAATCCAGTGGCACATTAGATTTCAAATGACATGAGCTTTTGTCCAATGTATAAGACCTATCTGGTTTTTGCTGCAACTGGAGTTGTCATCTGATTAAAGAACTGATAGAAAATTAGTCATATTGATTTTAATTTAAAAAAAATCTGCATCAGCTTGCATACAAGATAACCAGCCTTTATTTTGAGATGCATGTATACCTCACAGAAGACACCATCTTAGAAGAGTTTAAAGAAAAAAAAACCCTTCATTGTGTGAGAAAGGAAGGTGACTTTTCTGAGATGGCCTTCTTTGCAGTGAGAAATACTCCATAAAGAAACTGATGTAAATAGTGCATTGCCTCATTAATAGTGGGGACACTTTTAGTTTAAGCTTTATTTCTTGCTGGGTTTTTTAAATGGCATAACCTTTTTTTCTACGAATAAGCCCAGCAGAACTCATTTGCATATTAGGCCACACCCCTGACACCAAGCCAGACGGAACTGCGTTCCTATGCATTCCTGCTCAAAAAAGCACTCCCAAAGTCTCCTGGCTCTACCCCCAAAGTCCCCAAATATTTCTTGAATTGGGCCTAGCTACTATAAAAGACACTAAACAGGCAAGTAAGAAACAAAATTGGTTTGCCATTGCCTTCCTCTTCCTTAGCAGTCTTCCATTCAACTATGGACCCTGCTTCATTTCCATGATCTGATGAGATCAGGCTGTACTATAACATTCCACTATCCTAGTAACATGTAATGCAGCCCACTGTATGGCAGTTATAACAAGTTTCCACTGCCATGAGGGGATGGAGGATAATGGCTCCACAGTATTTCTGCTCTAACTGAAATTTAGCTCTTTTCCAACCCCTATTTCACACCTCAGTGTCTCCCGGCTGCAGTGTCTGTTCCTGCAGTGATATTAGGGATGTAATACCAAACTACATGTGTGGTCAGGAGGATGGTTTGTACAACCCTGCCCCTTAATAATAATAATAATAATAATAAGTTTTTATTTATACCCCGCCCTCCCCGCCAAGGCAGGCTCAGGGCGGCTTACAGAGCATGATACAGTATCATGATATGACAGTAACAGATAAAATCAATCAACAATATAAATACAAAATATAAATTAATTTTAAGAATAAGCTAAAACAATACAGTGGTTCTACAGTCTCTATTTATCCAGGCAGCGTAAGATTCATTCTGGTTACATCTTAAAGGCTTCTTGGAAGAGGGCAGTTTTGCAGGCCTTACGGAACTGGTTGAGATCCCGTAGGGCCCGCACCTCCTCCGGCAGCTGATTCCACCATTGGGGCGCTTTTATAGAGAAGGCCAGCTCCCTAGTTGTTTTTAAGTTTGGCCTCCTTAGGCCCAGGGATTTCCAAAAGATTTTGTGAGCTGGAACGCAGTGCTCTCTGGGGAACATATGGAGAGAGGCGGTCCCTGAGGTAGGCAGGTCCTCGGCCATATAGGGCTTTATAGGTGATAACCAGCACCTTGTAACGAACCCGGTATACAATTGGCAGCCAGTGCAGTTCCCGCAGCCTAGGCCACATGTGTTCCCACCGAGGTAGTCCCACTAGTAGCCTGGCTGCTGCGTTCTGCACTAGCTGCAGTTTCTGCGTTCAGTACAGTGGCAGCCCCATGTAGAGGGCATTACAGTAGTCCAATCTCGAGGTGACCGTCGCATGGATCACTGTTGCCAGGTTGCCTCGCTCCAAGAAGGGGGCCAGCTGCCTCGCCCACCTAAGATGAAAAAAGGCGGATTTGGCAGTGGAAGACTCAAGGAAGGAGTCAAGGAGGACTCCAGTAGCACTCCCAAGCTCCTGACTTCACGCACTGGTACCAGTGGCATCCCGTCAAAAGCTGGAAGGGGAATCCCTCCTCCCGGGGCGCTGCGGCCCAGGCAAAGGACCTCTGTCTTCGCTGGATTCAATTTCAACCCGCTCAGCTTGATCCAATCAGCAATGGCTTGCAATGCCCGGTCCAGATCTACAGGGGCATCAGCGGCCCGGACTCCCATCAATAGATAGAGCTGGGTGTCATCAGCATACTGGTGATAACCCAGCCCATGTCCCCGGGTAATCTGGGCAAGGAGGCGCATATAGATGTTAAATAACATTGGAGAGAGAACCACCCCCTGAGGCACCCCACAGTTAAGTGGGTGCCTCTGAGACAGCTCTCCCCCAATCGCCACCCTTTGTCCCCGACCTTCAAGGAAAGAGGAAAGCCACTGTAAGGCTAACCCCTGAATCCCTGCGTCGGCGAGGCGGCGGGTCAGCAGCCAGTGATCGACCATATCGAACGGCGCCAATAGGTCTAGCAACAGCAATACTGCCACACCGCCTCAATCCAGATGTCGCCGGAGATCATCCAGGAGGGCGACCAACACTGTCTCTGTCCCGTGGCCCGGGCAGAAGCCGGTCTGAAAAGGATCTAAGGTGGAAGCGTCATCCAGAAAACTCTGCAACTGCAGCGCCGCGGCCCTCTCTATTACTTTGCCCAAAAAGGGCAAATTTGAGACCAGCCGGTAATGCGCCAATTCGGCCGGATCTGATGTAACCTTTTTCAGGAGAAGGCAGACCACTGCCTCCTTCAGAGGGGCTGGAAAAAGACCCTCTGAAAGATCTATTTATGATGTCCCGTATAGGACATCTTAGTTCCTCCTGGCAAGCTTTAATTAACCAGGAGGGGCAGGGGTCCAAATCGCAGGTTGTTGGGCATGCAGCAGAGAGGATTCTGTCAACTTCCTCCAAGCTGAGGGGGTCGAAACGATCCAAGATCAAACCAGAAGGCAGGCACTGGAACACATGCACATAAAGACTACAGTTGTGTGATTAGCAGTCAGCCCTAGACTGTCTGGCACCCTAGGCAAGGCTAACTTTTGGCGCCTCCCCCCCCCCCGCACTGATAACGTCACCAAGTCACATGGGGGGCACCCAATTCAGTCCCTTCAGAAGGCCAGTGCCCTAGACAATTGCCTAGTTTGCCTAGTGGCAGGGCCGGCCCTGGTGATTAGCTTAAACTGACTGAATGTTATAAATCTATTAGCCTGTGTATGTTGTGTATAATATGCTTGACTTTAGAAAGCATTTCATAGTGACCATATTCATTGACAGGTAGGGAAGGAACTGACATCTTCATCTCTTTTAGCTAGTCTTCTCCTTGCTGCCATGCTCTTGTTGCTTCTTCATCTGCAACCTTCAATTATTGATGAGGTAACTCAGCCCCACAAAATGGTTGTTATGGTGGATCAGCTTCGCCTTGGGGTTTCCTTCGAAATACCACTTGGGCTTGGCTCTTTTTTATTTATTTATTTAGTGAAGAAAACCTAACAGTTGTAACATTGTTTACTGTGCCAGATGTCATGTCCAATCAGTGTCAAAGAGAGCTGCTGCTGGAGAAAAGAAAGATTACTTGCATAGTCTATTCCTTTCTAGCTGCTAGCAATGGGCTTAGTTAATCTTCTTTATAAATAACTACTCAACCTGTACTTGGTATTTCTTCATAAAAGCAATAACCAAGGTGCTCCCCCTAATTAAGTGACCTACTTTAACTCTTGAAGCAATGAATAACTTCTGGGAATACTCTAGAGTTTCCTGCTACCACCGGTCCCCTGATGAATAGGCACGACAATTGCTCAACTTTAGTCTACCTTGCATTGTTTGCTGTACTTCAAACACCTTTTAAAGTGTAAGCTATGTAAGATCAAAAGAGGCATTATGCAGAAACATGGTGTTCCTTTATTTTCACTTTCCTCTGAAGATTTTTTTTTTTGGTAGCTTTCCATGCTTTTGGCTTCCCATGTGTGATATAAACTGCTTGGGTACATGGCTCTTATTGTAAAGACACTTTTTGTTAGCTTCAGTAAAATGTCACTCCTCAGAGCTTCTTTGAGATCACTACTTTTCAAATTGCTTATTGTCCTCAGCTGGTATGACAGAAGCCTGAAGAAACCACAAATCTTGTGCTTAGTGTTGTGAATCACTAAAGCAGGGGTGGGTGGTGGTGGTGGTGAGAGACAGACTCATATCAGATCACACATTCCTGATCCTCTAAAACATATTTCGAAGGACCAGTAATATGCTATTGGCTCCCAGGTTAATGCTTCCCCTCTTGCATATGCTACCTCTAGTGCATTAGTTCTAAGCAGGATTTTTTTCCAGTATAAGAATTGAATCCATTGCCAGAAACCATACGTTATAGGTAATCTTGCCTTGTACAATCTGGAAATAGGACACCTGAAATGAGCAAATTGCTCCAGAGAGTTTAAGGGATAATCATCGCTTCATATTGCTATTCACCACAAGTCAAAAAGCACTAGAAATCTATACAAAGCTATAGAGAAAGAAGATGATTATGAAGCCTTATTGCTTATGATGAGCAAACATACTATATATGCTACTATTAGCCTTTAATTCCTGGCTCAGTTCTTGTTCAGCTTCTTGGTTCCATCGCTGTCTCATTTGTTGCCTCATGCTTAGGACTGATATGCTTTGCACATGAAACCACAAAATGTATATCCCTGCAGGCCCAAAACACAGACAGCAGAAACCTGCTTCTGACATTTCATGACCCTGCAATTTATAAGGATTTCAGTGTCTGACATTTCAGGTTTCTACAAAGTAAGCAGCTTCAGGATCTTGCCAGAAACCCCCTTTAAAACAAAACAAAAAAAATTGTACCTATCACACAGAACAAAGAATTTATGAATTATGGATTGCATTACAAGCATTTGGACTGGCTTTTATATATAGTCTCTCATAGTGTTTTGTCTAATTCAGAATTGGACTTTGGAAGATAACACATGTAGAGAGCTGTGACGAGTTCTAATATAATATAAATATTATATATAATATATAAATAGAAATAGAAATAACATTTTACTTTGGAAACAAGAACTTTTAAAAAAACTTAATCTGTAATTGCCTTAATAGTTGACATACTTAATACAAAAAATTCAGCAAGAAACGTGACAGTAAAATATATAGCATCTCGTTTTATCCCAATGGATGGCCCTATTTGGAGAACTTACATAATTCTTTTTAAAAATCAGTTTTATTTTAATTTAAGCCATTCTCTTGCCAAATCTCCAAACTTTTTTGAATGTTGAAGCTGAGTGCAGTGTGGTTTACACTTTAGGAGTGCAACGTGGTTGACTTTTTTACTATGGTCTTACCATTATTGTTGGCAATAGGATAGTCTTTTAGGGATTCCATTTTTTAATATTATTATTACTACTAAAAAAGGATGAAAAATAGATTAACCCAAGGAAAGTAATCCCACATCTTGTTTTCCAACAAATGGACCCCGACACTTAAAAATAATCCATTTCATATAAAAGTTAGTAGTATTTTAACTTCATGTACTTTTACTAAATGTCACTTTATTTTTCATTGCCTTCCAGATTTTCCATAATCCAGTTTTAATTGACATGAGTAACTTGTTTTAACATAGTTCATAAATGCATGATTTAGCTTCTTTTTGTATCCTTGCACGCCTCTACTAAATAAGCAATTCCATAAAAGTGGATTGCTACATTTTAAAGGTTTATGGGGTTTTGTATGCTATGCAGCATTCCCTAAATTATTTATCATGAGTGAATAGGAACAACTGTCTGACTCTGGTGTGCTGCCAGGTCTGTGGTCACAATTGTGAACAGCTAAAAAGGGCAGCCTTTACAACACGGAGAAATGAGAAAACACTTATTTCAGGACATCTATTAAGACAAATCTGTTTTCTGTGTGATAGTAGCTCTGTACCCCAAACACAAGCATGGAAGGAGCTTCTTTAGTGTTTGTTTTCAAACATCAACTCCACTGGCCTTTTGGCATGGTGTATGTATAAATGTAGGCAGATGGGCATGGGATCTCACTTTCCTGTTCTGCCCAGGCATTCACCCCAATATCTAGGGAGTTTCTGGGAGATACAGGCAAGAGGATGCTGTTGCAGTCATCCTGCCCACGGACCTTTAGAGGCAGCTGGTTAGCAACTGTATGAAAAGAATACTGGAATAGATGGGACTTTAGTCTGATCCAGAATGGCTTTTCTTATGTTCCAGTGTTCTTATCTGCACAACACTCTCATACAGGTTGTACATACAGCCTCCATCCATGCAGCCAGGACCAAAGGCTCAGGATCCAATGTATATGCACATAGGCTCTATGCCAATGTGCTGCTTCATGTGTGTAGGTAGGACTAGTGGATACAAACTCTTCCCTCTACAGGCATGGTCAATATATCCTTTCTCGGACTCAGGTGCTCTCTCTCACTATCTCAACAGATGTTTGCACAAAAATGGATACTTTCCTCTTTTCCATTTATATTATTGTCTAGTCAAGGCGGTCCTTCTAAGACGTCAAAAGCTAGTTTGGGTTTTTAAGGCATCCCAGAAGCAGAGGTTGAGGAAGAGACTGTAACAGCAGCAAAGATTTCAGCAAGGAACTGTTCTCAGTTATTCATGGGGACTGTAACTGGGCTTCGCCCTCTCTCTCTCTCTCTCTCTCTCTCTCTCTCTTTAAAACTTGTTTGGACTTATAAAATAAATAGGGGATGGTGATCCTGTATGTTCTTAGCAGGATTTAAATTCTTTTTAAAAGCTGTAGAATATAAGTTTATAATTGAAAAATAGGTTTAGAATTGAGGTTTAGTTTGAACCTATACAAACTATGTCTTGGTTACATTAGACTTTAGATGGATGAAAGTATTGTGATGGGAGCAAGTAAGTGGAAATGTTTGACTTCTTGTGACCCGGGTTATGCTATGATACTATGTAATTTAATTTTCTAGTAGTTTTGTTTATCTGGCTAAACTAAATCTTTGCATGTACATGTGCAACAATATGGAGAAAGCAGACTTAACAGGGGTCTGGTTTTCCAGGCCCTCAGGGGGAGACATGAGGCATGGCTTCTTACTTCAAGCAGTGCACTGGGTCACATCCAAGAGGCTGCCATGACTGCACAACCTCCATTACTCCTCCCCTCCCATCCTGGCCAGTCAGGTGAGGCCTGAAGAGGCCTGGGGGTGGGGCCTAGCTAGTGACAGAGATTTTAGCAGCCCCATTGCACTGCTTTATCCACTTTGCTTGTGGCTTCACCCACCTGGCCCTCCCTTTTTCTTATGTTGTTACAGTTGATTGGTTTTGTTCTTTTATCCTCTCTTGTCATTAAGGTTGCCAGGTCCAACTCAGGAGATATCTGGGGACTTTGGGGGTTGGAGCCAGAAGCAAGGTTGTAACAGCATGATTGAACTCCAAAGGGAGTTCTGGCCATCACATTTAAAAGGACCACATTCCCTTTAAAAGCCTTCCTTCCATTGGAAATAATGGAGGGGGCACCTTCTTTTGGGGCTCATAGATTGGTCCAATCTTTTTGAAATTTGGGGGGGGCAGTGGTTTGAGGAGAGGCCTCAAACAGGGGGAAGGCCTCCAAACCAGGGTGTCTCCTGCCTGGGGATTGGCAACCCTTCTTGTCACAATTGTGTTGGTGGTGTCAGCATAGGGATGGATCCATTTTGGGGGAAATTCGGTCTGCATGCCTATTTCACCCATCTTGGGAATCCTCTTAAGATATTTTAGACTGGCGTCTTACAGGAGACTTGTCCAGCTCAGGGGCTGCCAAGGTGCCCTCACTTCCAAATGGCAGGGGAGACAACGCAGTTGCCTCTGTCCATGCGGAACCCCACAGAACCGCTATCCCATGGTATATTCCAGCAGGTTGACTGGGGGTGGTCTGCTCATAGTCTGGCAGGCAGGTCAGCCAATGTCCTGCATCTGTTCATCCCATTCTGCACTGAGGCTCTTTCAGCTGTAACCAATAAAAATATGTGGTCAGTTTCAATCCAACATAAGTCTGTTTGCATTCTTCATACACTTGGGGAGGTTGCCTTGCCGTGCACTGCCTCCTTCTTCAGAGCTAGGCCCACAATGAATCAAGCTGATGTTGGGCTACATGAGCCCTGGGATGTCTGGAACCTTTCTCAGTAGGAAAACCTAGAGTATTCAAACATTGGTTCCCTTCGCCATATCAGACCAATTCTGCACAGGATTTTATGTTTAAAGTACTTTTAAACGGGCGTAGAGCATAATGTTTTCCCTCACTGAGAAATACCAATTATGCTATATATGCACATGGATAAGGGAAATTGTTTTGCATGTGAGAGGGCAGGAGCATGTCTTATAGATAAAGCTGAGGCCTAGCACTGCTCATTTAGAATAAAGTCATGCCAAATGACAAAGTGCTTAAATTTATGTGTTTATTTAGTGGAACAAGTACAGACCTGTTGCCAAAAGAAACAAAACAGACAAATATATCAAAGCTTTTAAAATGTCAGAGAACACTTGCTTCTGGTTGCATACTTTTTTTTTCTTTTTTAGAAAACCATTCAACCTCTCAAAAGCCAAACCATTTTTTTTTAAAAAACCTCAAACCATATCTCACTATGAAATTGAAAGAATTATTTATTTCTGCTGTATGCACAGAAATAATTATTTAATTGCAGCTCCAGATTTTCATTAATAGAACTACCTTTCAGTTTTATGGGATGGTCCCAAATATATGAAGTAATACACCCTGGCCATCTGCAGAATACGTACCAATGAATAATCACCCCAGGGCCACAGCTCAGATCCCAAGTGGTACTTCTTATGGCTGCACTTCAGTATTAAAGAAACTATTAGGAGGGTCCGATTGGGATCTCCTGTATAATGTGGTTTGGCCCTTAAATGTGTGCAGAAGGAGAACAGGGGGAAATTGTTCTAACAGCAGGGCAGCATTGGCCAAACTCAACATAAGAACCATATAGAATAAATGTCAGATTTTAAGAGCCGCAAGACTTGAATGTCAGATGTGTGAGAGGAAGGAAGGAAGGAAGGAAGGAAGGAAGGAAGGAAGGAAGGAAGGAAGGAAGGAAGGAAGGAAGGAAGGAAGGAAGGAAGAAAACTTTAAATGTGTTCTCCAAGCTGCTGGCTAGCTTGGCTTCAAGAAGTGATTTAAAGAGACAAATGCCTTCTCCAAGCTGGCCAGTGGGGTGGGGGTGTGGGGCTTTAAGGGCCACACAGTATGGGCGTTTTCCCACAGAGCTTACCGCGGAGCGACGTCCCTCTTCACCGCGCAGCATCTGCACCGATTTCCCACCAACTGCTCTGCAGAACCAGGAAGTGCCAGGCCTTTTGCGTTGCAAATGTAAACCGCTAAAAACCAGTTTACATTAGCGACGCAAAAGCCGTGGCTCTTCCTGGCTCTGCAGAGCAGTTGGTGGGAAATCCGCACAGACGCTGCACGGTGAAAAGGGACGTCGCTCCGCGGTAAGCTCTGTGGGAAAATGCCCTATGTGTGAAAGAGCCACGTGTGGCTCTCAAGCCACAGTTTGGCCATCCCTGTTGTAAACAAATGTTGCAAGCACTGTGCAAAGAGATCTGATTTATACAGCAAATGTATGGATGTAAAAAAAAGGGTAAAAATAGCTCTGTATCGTGTGGTTTTGGATGTGGCATGGTTGCCTATAACATGAATCTGCAGCGATTCTGCTTGTCACTTCTGTCATAAAATCAAGTATGTTGGGTGTCCATTGTGAGTTTCATTTCATTATTTGGCTGTTTATGTACCTGCAGCACAAGTAATGTTCAGTTACCTGGGGTCATTTTCATTCATAGATACTCTGCAGATCTGTCACTTACAAAATGCCTGGAGTCCTTTGTACACTGAAGCATAAACTATTCATTACAGCTTCACTCATTTCTCACTTATTAAAGTCAATAAAAACTATATGTGAAATTCAGCCATTGCCCTCAATCTTGATATCTTCTACAATCAGAAATGTATACTCAGTGTGAAGAACTTTAACACATTACAATTTAGCTGCATTAAATTCATGTAGGAGAAGCCTATGCTTCTATGTTTAAATAGAAGTAAATCTCTCTGCTAGAGTTGCCAGGTCAAGAAATATCTGGGGACTCTGGGGGTGGAGCCAGGAGTAAGATTGTGATAAGCACAACTGAACTCCAAAGGAAGTTCTGGCCATCACATTTAAAGGGACCACATGCCTTTTAAATGCCTTCTCTCTGTTTGGAAATAATGAAGGATAAGGGAACCTTCTTTTGGAGCTCATACAATAGGACCTCTTTGTCCAATCTTTTTGAAACTTAAGATATTTTGAGAAGGGGCATCAGATAATATGCTGAAAATGTGGTGCCTTTAACCCAAAAAACAGGCCTCCCTCAGAGCCCCATGGATCAATTCTCCATTATAACCTGTGAGAACTGGTCTCCATAGAGTATAATGGAGTGCCCAGTAGACATTTCCCTCCACCCCACTTTCTGATGACCCTGATGCAGGGGAGGGGGCTCCAAACCAGAAGATCCCCTGCCTTCATTTGAGGATTGGCAACCCTACTTACTCCCAAGTAAGTGTGCATATGCTTGTAGCTTTGTTTTCTTTATTTTTAAACTGTGTGTAGATGGTCCCCATAACTGAAAAGTAGGCTGTAGGTCTCTTCCATTATATTTTTGCATTAAAAGGAGAGGGTATAAAATGTGCATATGTAACTTATTTAATTCAAGCAGCAATATCTAATAAATATTTTTATTAAAGAATTAAGACCATTCATGTCTGAGACAGCATGAACCCACCTTGTGACACTTGAATTTATGACAATAATAAACCAACTTCAAAATACATATTTGGAACAATAAACATATGCAAAAACAATCAACATGTAACAATTCAGGCCTGTTGTATTTGAGCAGACCAGGGTCTCAGGCTGAATTTAGATGGCCAGTTAAGAGCCGACATAGGGACAGCCCCAAGGAGGATTAGAAAAGCAAGGTCAGACAAGCACAGCTGTCGCTTTTCCTGCTCCTGCACTCACTCTGTCCTCTGAGATGGATCGAATAGCTACCACTTGAGAAGTGACAGCAAATTCTTCTGCCACACTCCATCCGCCTTTCTGGGCATCTGGATGTGGGAGCGCACAAGCAAGGCAATCCCACCAATCTACCAATCCACTCTAGGATCCCACCGGTATGGTCACTAAAAATGTAAGGGGAAAAAAGAAACCCAAACTGCACTAAGGGGGTGGCACGCAACAACCATGTGAATTTGCCAAATCGCCCCCTCACAATATGTGAGCACAATGCGCAGGAGCATTTGATCAAGATTTGGCCACTCCAGTTTGGGGCAGCACAGTTTGGGATGCCTCCAGTGTGCCCATCTGTACCCAGCCTCAGTCTTTCTGACTAGGGTCTAACCAGACCCCTGAAGATGCATCAACTTGCAGCTGTGCTTACAGGAGTCTCTTGTATCCCTAAAATATTAATGTATAGTTTAATACAGAGGAGTTCTTCTGAGATGAGAGTGCTTCTCCCTGCACCTTCAGGCTTTCCAGTCCCTCAAGGAAAATTTACATATAGCATCCATTACAAATAGTCCCAACAACAATCAAAAGACTCACAGCCAATTAATATAAACACAATCCTCCCTTTCAGTAGTTAGTATAATACATTCTCCAACTCGTTTGGAGGCCCTCTCCTTGCATCAGGGTCATCAGAAAGACAGACAGAAATATCTACTGGGCACTAGTTTAATACAAAGGAACACTTCTGAGATAAGAGTGCTTTTTAAGGTTGCCAGCCTCCGGGTGGGTGGTTGGGTGGGGCTGGAGATCTCTCACTTTTACAACTGATCTCCAGCTGGCCAAGATTAGTTCTCCTGGAGAAAATGGCTGCTTTGAAGGGTAGACTCTATGACATTGTACCATGCTGAAGCCACTCCCCTCCCCAAAGCCTGCTCTCTCCCAGATCCACTCCCAAAGTCTCCAGGTATTTTCCAGCACTGACCTGGCAACCCTAATGCTTTTCCCTGCAGCTTCAGGCCCTCCAATCCATAAGAGAAAATTGTGCCTTTTTTTTTTCCTTATAAGGAATACCCCTACTCTTTAACTCCCCCTAGTAGAGTAAGGGTTGTTGTTAAAATTTGTGAATCGTCCCGTCCCAGCCAATGCCGGGCTCCAGGTGATGTACAACACAAAACACACATAAAATACACTAACAATACACATAAAACACATGTGCACACAGTTAAGTTCATACAGCAATATTTTTTAAAAGATCATAACCTACATTTTTGAAACCATGCAAGACACATTCATATGTAATGAGTATCAGTCACTGCAGGAATTAGAAATTAAATGAACAGGTTGAAAAAAATGTTACAGTGTCCTTCTAAGCAGAGTTAAACCCTACTAAGCCTATTAACTTCAGTAGATTCAGGAAGACATCAGTCTGCTTAGAATGGCATTGTTAGAAAAAGCTAGAAAGACCTGGGGTCACATCTTTGCCATGGACTCACAGAGCAGCTTTTGGCTTCCAGTCCTCAATTTTCCATTTGAGAAATGTGAATCAAAACAACCAACTTCACAAAGGATCTGTAAACAATTTCCCCCCCTGTCCCTGTTTCCCTTCCAGAGGAGGATAGGGAGGAGTCCTCAGCCAATCAAGGGAGTTCTCAGCCAGTCAAGGGAAGGCTTTCTTTCTCTTCTCTGCAAAGCAGAGCAACAGGTGGCTTAGCCAATGGGAGAGTACAGAGAGCCATAAACTGCCAGAACCAAGGCAGGTTGCCTTTGACTGACAGAAGCAGCTTGGCTGGCTAGCAACAGGCACTTGGGTGGCAGAGAGGAGTGGAGTCAACCAATGAGTTCTCCCTCAAAGGGCAAAATGGGATTTGAAAGGGCCTTCCCCACCATTTTTACTGAGAGAACCAAGCTTGGTTGCTTTTTACTGAGACAAGCAAGGTTTCCTAGCAGCAGCCACTACCTAGCAGTTTCCCCAGAGCGCCAATCCTCGTCTGTCCTGAGGCCAACAGTGGGTGAGTGAGAGCAGAGTCAGCCAGTGAGACACAAGAGCAGTTGATTGATGGTTTGATGGGCCAAAGGTTGATGCACCACAGTCCTATGAGAAAAAAAATGGAAAAAAAGCCTAAAGAAGCTGAGGTGGCTCCATGAACAGCTCTCTAAAGACTTGAGAAATAAAAAAGACTCTTTTAGGAATCGGAAGGAGGGCCTTATAACCAAGGATGAATATAAACAAATCACCAGTGCTTGTAGAGAAAAAGTTAGGAAAGCTAAAGCTCAGTATGAGCTTTTGTTGTTGTTCAGTTGCACAGTCAAGTCTGACTCTTTGCGACCCCATGGACAAACTCACGCAAGGCTCTCCTATCTTTCACCATCCTCCGAAGTCTGCAAAGAACCTCTTCTGGATCCCCACACCTTCAGAGATGATGAATAGCTACCACAGACTGGATCTTTTTAATTACACTTAGTTTACAGAATGCCTCTGAAGCAGTGCATGGCAATAGCAGCCTTCTTTCACTATTGCTTCTCAGCAGCTAGGATTCAGAGGCATGTCAGCTTTGAGGATGAAGTTTTCATTAGCCATTATTGGTTTCATCCAGCCACTTATTGATTTTTATATGCTAGGAGGTAGCACAAAAAATGTATTACTTCACAGCTAATAGCTACGAATAGAACTGTTCTCTGTTCATTTGTTCAGTCCATATCAAAACCTATCTGACCTATAGGCTATGACTACATCCTGTGACTGTGAAGTCTGTAACTTAATTATGTGCTTCATGAATAATATTTATTTGCTGCCTTCCATACTGAAACCCAAAGCAGATTGCACAGTGTAAGTAGATACTATCAATGTGAACAGACATCTGATAAGCAATGTACTAGTAAGCAGTGTATTAGTACAATGCACTAATAAGCAATGTACAATGGGGATTGGACTAGATGACCCTGGGGATCCCTTCCAACTCTATGATTCTACAATACTAGGACTAAGATTACTGAAATCTGAGTAAGCATGGCATATTAGGTAAGATACGGAGTGTAGATATAATGCAGGAAATATTTTCCTTGTCCATTTTGAATCAAACTGCCCACTTTTTCACTGGGTTCTCCCTAGTTAATATATTATGGGATGAAAAGCCCATTCTCTCCACTTTCTCCACACCATCACCAAGGTTGATACATGCCAAATAAGCATCCTTTCCACCTTCATGATTGCCAGATGAACCCTTGAGAACTGTACCCATTCCTGAATACTTGTGGGAAAGAGTGATACTGAAACACTAATGCAAAAATTTACCTCAGAAAAGATCTATGATCTAGAAAACTGCCTGAGTTATTTTTTTCTACATGCTGTTGAAGATCTGTGTGACACTTGGTGGAAAACCTGACAATGAGAAACTTGTTTTGCATCCTAACTTCTCCAACTAGTCTCTGTTTTCTTTCAGCTGCTGAAATAACACTTCTAGATAACAGCTCTTGCCATAAAAGACAAATAACCTACATCTTAAACAGAATAAAATTTAAGTGGAAGACTGTATGAACATGTTTTGTTTATTTCCAGCTAGCAAATAAGTTTCCTCTGAGGTATCTTAAAACAGACTGCAGCAAGTTCTATACAACCCCCCAAAGAATATTTCCAAAATGAAAAAGGAAAACTTTATTTTATATAGCTCTGTGCCCTTTTTCCCTTAAAAGTCAGCAGCAATTATATAACTCAGGCTAATTAAGACAGAGCATGTGGGACCGGGGTGGGAGGGGGATCATGTTAACTTCCTGCAGATTTCTATTTTTTCCACATTTTTTAGGGTAGATTTAAGGTTAATAAAATCAGATCAAGTGCCTGGCTTTCATAGTCCATTCCTAAATTAAGTTTAATTCACCTAGGGTTGCCAGATCTGTGTTGCAAAATACCTGGAGAATGTGTTGGAAAATAGCTGAAGGGGGTGGATCTGGGAGAGGGCAGGCTTTATGGAGGGGAGGGGCCTCAGCATGGTCCAATGCTATAGAGTCCTCCCTTCAAAGCAGCCATTTTCTCCAGGGGAGCTGATATCTGCAGTTGGAAATCAATTGTAAAAGTGGGAGATCTCTAGTCCCCCCCACCCCCAGAGGCTGGCAATCCTAAATTCACCACAGTTTTTAATTCTTTGCTAGGTGATTTTTACAAGAATTCATGACATTATCGGGGGGGGGGGGGTTGTCCGTCCCCCCCCCCCCCCCCCAGCTCTGTAACACCTCCACAGCTAGATTCTCCTCAGCTTCTGTATACCAGTATTCCACACTGGACCAATAGGTACTGCCTAAAGCCGCTAAAAGAGGAGTGATTAATTCTAGGCCTCCTAAGTACCATTGGTGAGAGTAATTTCTCCCATGTCTGAAAAGGGAGGAGGGGAGAGAGAACCTTGTCACAACTCATTCTATGGCATTTTTATTTGGTTTATTTTTGCTTTAATGTGTCTGTCAGAAGAGAGCTGATGTGGGTGTGAAGTGGAACGAACACATTTTCTGTAATGTCTTGTGAATCATAGGGAAGGCCTCATCTGTTACTTTTCCTGTGTGGGTGGTCAGTCGCAGATTGCTTTAATTTCTACCACAATCTTCCACACAGCTCATAGAGTAAGTGTCTTGCTGTCTTAGGTTAATCTCACCCCCCCCCAGATGTGCAGTATGCCTTTGGCATTACAGAATCAACAGCCAGATGCTCTGTATGCTCCTGCCAGGTTTTACATAAGGCAGTAATGACAGCTAAGGAGACTATGGCATAAATCGTAGCACCTACCCAAACAGGAGTCTATTAAATTCCCTTACAGGGAATGGTTAAAATTGAAGACTGTCAGGAACTGTATATGTGACAGTTCTCTAATCAGTCACAGCCACACAATAACCTGACATGTTAACAGCTCCCACTGTTATACCCCACCCTATGTAGTCAGCTTATTTGCATTAGGGAAGAACCAAGAGATTCTGGTAATGACAGTCCCTTTTTTTCCAATGCAGAAACACAAACCTGTTTCAATGACAACAAAATGGGATTGCAATTCCAATTTCTGGCATGCTGTAATGCTCTTAAAGAAGCAAAAATATCCTATTGTGGTCCTTGATACTATTTTCTTACATTTGTGTGGTTCTTTCTTGAAAAGCTGGATCCAGGGCTTTTTGTCTAGGGGAACACTCTGGAACAGAGTGGAAACAAAATTCTAAAAAAAAAAAAAAAGGGGGGGGGTCTAAAAGTTCATAAGGGGCACTTTGGAAGCAAAATGTAATTTGTGACATCACAAAAATTAAATTTTAAAAATAAGATTCAAATAAGAGAATGCCAGATAGTGGCTGCAGGTGAGTGGGGAAGCAGCCAGACAGCACAGGGGACTGGTTGATCTTGCCAAGGGAAACTGCTTTAAAGTAGAGGTAAGTCCGTGGACTCAACTGTGCAAATGAACAACAACAAAAGTCCATAGCACATGAAAATAACATTGTTTCAAAGAATCCTGTGTGTTTCTCCTTCATTTCCCTCTTGAGAGTTCCAGCACCTCTTTTTCTAGGAAAAAAGCCCTGGTTGGATCCATTCATTGTTAAATATTTGCTGTCCTAATTGTTCACCTCTCCTTTCTGGAAAGCAGGTTCTCCAGTTTATATGTGGAAGGGCATGGGGGTGAGAGAAAATTGGTGTTAGTATTGGGATTTTTCTTGTTACTTTTGCATGACTCAAGCTTGCGAATGCATCCAATGCATTTCTCTTCCCTTTGGAAGCTCCAGATGTAGTTAACTAGTGGTGGAGTGGGCAGGCAAGTCACATTCATTATATGAACACATGAAGCTGCCTTGTACTGAATCAGAGCAATTGTCCATCACAGTCAGTATTGTCTACTTAGACTAGCTGTGGCTCTCTAGGGTTTCAGTTAGAGATCTCTCGTATGTTCTACTATCTGCTCCTTCTGAACTGGAGATCCTGGGGACTGAATTTGGGACATGCAAAGCAGGTGCTGTCCCGCTGAGCCACAGTCATTCTGAAGCTACAGCCACTGCCCTTTTCACTTTCTATGAAACATACTACACCTTCACAACTTTTTTTCCAAAAAGGATACTGTTTGCAGATAGGGAAGGGAGGGGAATTCCGGAAGCTGAGGCAACAAATACTATACTTCCTTGGCTTCATCCTGTTGCATATTCTATTGAAAATAATCTGTGCAGGCTCCCTCTGTGTGCTCTTTCAGTGAATGCACATTCAAATGGACATCTCATTCAAGATTCTGCCAACCCACTTGCTTTCCTCAGACCTCCCCTGACAAAGAGAAAAGTAATAGGGGTTTCATCACAATTTACTTTTGCTTTTTGCAAGTTTCTTTGCAGTAGACAAAGCAGCCCCATGGCACACAATGGTAAAGCAGCAGTACTGCAGTACTATGGTCTGAACTCTCTGCTCACGACCTGAGTTCAATTCCGGCGGAAGCTGGATTCAGGTAGCCAGCCCAAGGTTGACTCAGCCTTCCATCCTTTCAAGGTCGGTAAAACGAGTACCCAGCTTTGCTGGGGGGAAAGTATAAAAGACTGGGGAAGGCAATGGTAAACCACCCCGTAAAAAGTCTGTCATGAAAATGTTGTGAAAGTGATGTCACCCCAGAGTCGGAAACAATTGGTGCTTGCATAGGGGACCTTTCCTTTCCTTGCAGTAGACAGGCATATGTAACAACAATTTCTGTATATAAATAACAATTTTAATTCCAATCTTACAGTTCATTTATTTTATAAAATATTTTCTACCACTTTTCCTGATTAACTAATTGGAGAGAAGCGAGGCCTAAATACACAAACATTTTAAATAATAATAATAATAACATCTGTGGTTTTCCATTCTTGCTGCAAACACCAGCTTAACTCTGTACCTTGTACTTGAGAGAAGTGAAGATGCCAAATGCATTGTGATGCAATATTTGTAGCAAGGCCTCTGGGAACACTATGATTCTCCAGAAGTATTGTTTGTGTTTACATGACAGAATTATTTTTGAAGCAACCAGAAAAATATGCAACTCATAACAGATTGGTAGCACAATAACCCCTCCCCCCCAAAAATGGCCTAGTCACATAACATATTGTTTCAGTGGTATATGGTACTCCTATCTGATTGTACATTTTTTTTCTTCCTCCTGTTTATCACATCCCTCAATCTAAATAATAAGCACTTAAACATTATGCAGATGGGTGTTGGTGGTGCACATCCTAAAATAGATCCAAAGGCACAATTTTGCATATGAATGCTATGTAGATATGCATATCAGTGATCTTTAAAAACTCTGAAAGAAGCTTAGAGGAAGGAAGAAGTGAAGACATTTCTGGGTTGAAGAAACAGAAGAAAAAATGGATAATTAAACCAGCGGCATCTTAAAATTCTCTGAATCAGATTCAAAAACGTCTAGCTGAGTGCTGTGTCATCTAAAATTACAGGGCATGGTGAAAACTCTGGAAGTGATGCTATACCTCTCTAGGAGTATCTAGTAGCAAACCAATTCCCAGGAGTGATGGCTGCACTGCAGGGCATGCTTGCTGTTGCCAGTGGTGGTGCAGGAGGTGACGGGTGAACCTATGACTCATTGCTAACACATGGCTTCTCAGCTTAGTCCTGGACTACTTTAACATCCCAATTTCTCTCCCATGTGCGACTTCCCCATGACCCACTGAAGCTGTCATGTTCAGTACAACTCTTGAGTGCTAGAAGCTGTGGAGAACAGGTGTGGAGGAATCACTCTGTTGTTTTGCATCTATGCTTGATGAGATAGAATGCTGGACTACATTAGCATTACTGATGAGGGTTCTCATGTTTGTGCAATTATATGTTTCCACTTTCTCTTGTGGAAGGAGAAATAATAAAAAGATCATTCAGTGATTTTGCCAAAACAAAATTTACCTTTGTTTGCCTCTTCATAAATTAAGATTCGTTAAACCATATACATCTCTTGCCAATAAACAGGACTAAATAAGACAAAGGCCACTGGAGAAAGTCTTGGTGATCTGAAAGCCCAGTGGTGCCCCCTGCAGCAGGCCAAACCCCATCCCCACCCCCCCACACACACACAAGCAAGGTGAAACTCCTGTGCAAGGTGAGCCATGGCAAACTAGCAGCCCATACTGTGCTTGAGGCAGGTGGCTTGCTTCCCCCCCCCCTCCTCTCCATTAGGGCCCTTTCCCGGGCCATTTTCGGCCTCCTGGTCTTCTCCTGCCAGTAATCATATTACCTAATCTCATAATTCATTTAAAAGGAGTGTGTGTTGTATTTGCCTGAGCCTCCTACACAATTAATAATTGTAAATGTGCATAGATTTTAATAACTACATAATCACCCCCTGCTCCATTCAGGGTAGAAACACTGTTTTGTCATGTAGCTCTCTGCTGTCTTGTTCAGGAAAAGGAAAAGTCTTTCTAGCCATTTTTGAAGTACCTTTGTATGTAGGTAATTCTATGAGAATGAAAGAAGTGGATTAGCTCCTAGTCCCACTTCATGACTATTTGAGCCAGTTTGGTGTAGTGGTTAAGTGTGCGGTCTCTTATCTGGGAGAACTGGGTTTGAGTCCCCGCTTCTCCACTTGCAGCTGCTGGAATGGCTTGGGTCAGCCATAGCTATAACAGAGCTGTCCGTGAAAGGGCAGATTCTGGGAGAGTTCTTTCAGCCCCACCTACCTTACAGGGTGACTGTTGTAGGATGGGGGAGGGTAAAGGAGATTGTAAGCCTCTCTGAGATTCAGAGTATAGGGCAAGGTATAAATCCAATATCATCATCTTCTTCTTTTTCTTCTCAATTTCCCAGTGTTTTGCTGAACAGCAGATGTTCTTAAAATGTCCCCCCCCACCACCCCACATCCTAAACCCCATATATACACATTATAACACATTGAGTGCTTAACATTTAAGGTCCTTCTTGACTTAGGGTTGCCAACAGTCAGGTGGGACCCAAAGATCTCCCAGTTACAACTGATCTCCAGACTGCAAGGATCAATTTTCTCGGAGAAAATGGCAGCTTTGGAGGGCAGACTCTATGGTGAGGCTCCCCAACCTTTTTGAGCCAGCAAGACCCTTTGGAATTTTGACATAGGCTGGCAGGAGCAAACACAAAGTGGCTACCATAACACAGAAGAAGGCCAAGTGCAGGGAAGAAGAGGGGTAATTTAAAAAATAAAGTGAGAGTATAGAACAAACACTATGATGGCAGCTGCCACTAAAACAGTGCTATTTTTAGTGCATAGCTGATCTTATGAGAGCCAGTTTGGTGTAGTAGTTGTGTGCAGACTCTTATCTGGAAGAACCGGGTTTGATTCCCTATTCCTCCACTTGCAGCTGCTGGAATGGCCTTGGGTCAGCTATAGCTCTTGCAGGAGTTGTCCTTGAAAAAGCAGCTTCTGTGAGAGCTCTCTCAGCCCCACCCATCTCACAGGGTGTCTGTTGTGGGGGAAGAAGGTAAAAGAGATTGTAAGCTTCTCTGAGACTCAGGAGTGAAGGGCAAGATATAAATCCAATATCTTCTTCTTCTTATCTTCAGTGGCCAATCAGAAGCCATGCTGGGCAAGAGCCCTTCCTGGCCCCACCCATTTTCTTAAAAAGCTGGTGGGCACTAAGAAAGGTTGGCAGGTGCCATAGCACCCACGGGCACCACATTGGGGAAGTCTGCTGTATGGCACCATATCCGTACAGAGCCCCCTACCTTCCCCAAACTCCACTGTCCCCAGATTTTGCCCCCAGGACTCCAGGAATTTCCTGCCCCAGAGTTTGTAACCCTTCTTAGACCTCATTCTCATAAGTAGCTGATAAGGTTTCTGTGCTGTACTGTTTTATGACTGAAAGATCATGACAAGGTTTTTCCAACTATTTCTTCTCTCTACCAAGAAACAATCTGTGGAGACCGACCATTGCAAAGAGGAGCTTCTAGTCACAAGTTCCCTGCAAGCTCATCTTGCCATTAGAACTGTCAAATCAGTCCTTTCCCTCCTGCTGCTGGCTTGCTAACACTGACACGTACTGCCCACACTCTTGCCATCTCTGCTGTATGCCTGGGGAAAATGAATAAAGTACATTGTAGGCACTGAGTTGGAGATGACCACCTGACAGGTTCCACTGTAGAAGCAGCTGAAGAATATATTTTGTGCCTCCTCCTCCTCCTCCTCTATTTCTAGGCTTATTCAGCTTGAGACAGAACTTGCCATTGGTTTAGCAAGTAAGCTTTTGGCTGCTGCTGTGAGAGAACATAGCAACTTATTGTTTGAATATAGCAATGTCTTGTGTACAAAGAAGAAGAAGAAAGATCCTGGAGGGGGCAGCATGCTCTGGCTAGACAAGAACTGTAGGGGGAGTACCTTCTTTCCAAAGGGGATTCTTCTTGTCTGTCTGAGGAATGCTATTCTGAGGCTTTTTCTGTAGAACAGCTTGTAACTTGCTGCTTAGTTAGCATGGCAGTCTATCTCTTCTCTTTCCTATCCACTTTGTCAGTTCCGCAACTAAAGCTTTTGTTGCTTTTAGTCAGTTTTGTTATCTGCCTGCTGCGAAGACCCTCTGCCAACACTTACTTTAGTTTAGCAAAATACTTTTAAGATAAAAGAACTCAAATTAAGCAAACTTAGTTACATCTAATGTCATATACATTATATGCATTTGGTCTGTTTGCTTGAGCTGTTCATAGTGAGTTTTTATTTAAGTTAAATGAATGAATGACTGGGTGTTTCACTCTGGAATCTGGTGACAGACGCATCCCTGGGCCCTACTTATTTAGTGGAAAGTGCAGATCATCATTTTAAAAATCCTAAACTATTAACTTTTCTTGGGGCTTTCAGGTAGCTGAATAAATGAATTCATGGCTCTGCCGTTATAAAACGTTTAAAGCATCTTGATACCTTGAAGAATTTGTCTCATTGATGTGTGGCTGGCTTTTTGGTCTCCCTTATACAGCTGATTGACATGATGTCCCACCAACTTTATAATTTCATATCTGCTACTGTCACAATGCTTCTTTCTCCCTCCCCCTTAAAAATACTAAGTCTCTGCTGGTACTTTTCATAAACCTTTTGTAATGTACTGATCTTGGAGACGTTCAGATGGCAACATGCTTTATTAATGAGTGCATCACAAAGACAACATGGCAGGGCCGGGTCCCCTGTTATATACATTTCCCAGAACAACCTTCTTCCTGGTAAGGTCCAATCCTGGCCAGTTAAACTTCCCGCCACTGATCGTCATAGGCAGGCTGCATTCGTCCTTTCCAGGCACCGCCCACAGGTGCGCTGTGCTGTACTTTCTGGTGCGAATGCCAGACACAACACTCCTCCCCCCCCCTAGTTCAAGATACATAGTCTTTCAAATGAGCAGGCGGCTGCCACTCTCTGAGCAGTTGCCGAGGTTCGATCTGAGGAGCTGGGGCTGCTGCCTGGGGTTTTGTAACCTCTGATTCCTCACTTTGGGCCATGGTTGGCAGAGCATTGTCTCAATCCTGTGGAGGTATTTCCCCCGTCCTGCAAGGCTTCTCCGCCAGTGACCCCGGTGAGCTCGGCAGGGTTGCTTCCTGCAGTGGCCCTGTGCTCTCACCATTCCCCACTCCCCCGGCCGGCAGGGTGCGGTGGCAGAGTTGGTCTATGTGTCTGCAGAGGAGCTGCCCCCCTTCCGACAAGACCTCATATGAGTGGGACCCCATGAGCCACAGCACTTGAGCTGGTATCCACCCCGGCCCACTCACAAAGTTCTTGGCATAGACTGGTTTCCCCGGAAAGAACCCCCTAGTGGCCTCCCTGGTCTTGGAGGAGCTGCAGATGTCCAGGGCCCAGTCAGGGTGTAACCTATCTAGCCGGGTGGTTAACCGCCTGCCCATGAGTAACTCAGCAGGGTTTACATCCGTAGCCGGGTTGGGGTTGATCCTGTTCCCAAACAGGAAGGCGGACGGTCGGTGGTCCCAATCCCCTTGGTCTATGTGACCCAGGGCCTCCTTGGTTGTGCAGACCATGCGCTCCACTTGGCCATTAGTGGCTGGGTGAAAGAGAGCAGACCATATGTGGCAGATGAGGTACCTATTCAGGAATTCCTGGAACTCCTGGGAGGTAAATGTGGTGCCGTAGTCCATCACTACGGTGTCAGGAATTCCGTGGGTGCAAAACACCCTTCATAAGGCTCTGACTACAGCCCTGGTGGAGGTGGAAGCGACTGGGATGACCTCCAGCCACTTCGTGTAAGCATGAACCAAGATAAAGAATATTTGCCCCTGGTATGGCCCCGCAAAGTCTAAGTGTAGCCGGGACCACAGCACCCAATTGGATTCCCAGCGGTGAACAGGGGCGCCAGGCAAATTCGGCCTGGACTCTTGGCAGGGCGGGCACCTCCTAACCCACCCTTCTATCTCTTCATCCATTCCTGGCCTGCATATATAGCTCCATGCCAGTGCTTTCATACGTACTATCCCTGCGTGCGTCTCATGCAAGGCTTTGAGCACTTGCTTCCAGAGTGGGGGAGGGACCACCACTCTGCTGCCCCAAAGAATACACCCTTTGTGTAAGGAGAGTTCATCCCAGTGGGAAACAAATGGTCTGAATTCAGCGTCCAATTTGCTCGTGGGCCAGCCCCTCCCCACCCAGTCTGAAACACGTGCAAGGATGCGGTCTCTGCCCATGGACCTGGCTACCTCCACTGCGTGGAGGGGCTGCTCCAGCAGAGACTCCAGGAGCATCATGTGGTGGGCCAGGGCCGGATCTGGGTCCATCTCCAGCAGCAGCAGGTGACTGAGGGTATCTGTGTGGCCCATTGCTTTGCCAGGGCAGTAGACGAGCTTGTAGGTGTATGAGTTGAGAAACTCATTCCACTGCAGGACCCGCTGCAACAGGATCTGCGGTGTCTGGCAGTCTGGGGCGAATAGGCCAAGCAATGGCTTGTGGTCTGTGGCAATCATGAAGCATCAACCATATAGTTGCCTGTCGGAGCGCTTTCACGAGGTCGATGTCTTTGTCCTCATATGCTAGCAATTTTCAGTGCATTTTCTCTTTCTGGACGACACCCACGAATCGGTCCAGCAGGATCTCTTCTAGGTCCCCTGTGAAATCGCATCTCAGGGTTAATCCATGGAGCTCAGCAAGATACTAGGCGGCAGCCTTAGCTTGTCTCTGCTGTCTCGTGTAGAACACATGCCTGCGTGTGAGACGGGACGGCTGTGGCGCCATGTGGTTAGTCATTGCCTTGCCCAGCTGGTCATAGGTGGCCCTTGCAAGGGTGGTCGGCACGATGAGTCGCTTCATCAGCTGGATAGTCTCCACCTAGCACGAACTCAGGAGAAGCGCCTTCTTCTCTGTCGCTACCTCCATTTTGTGCAGCTCTATGTAGTAGTTGATCTGGTTCACCCATGATTCCCATAAGTCGGACCGGGTGACGTCAAGTGCCAGTAGGGCTTGTCCAGGAGCAGTAGCTATGACCTCAGACGCGGAAGCACTAGAACTCAGATCGCAGGGCTTGTGGGTGGCTGGAGGCTGCTCTCTGCTCGCCGGTATCCCACCTTCATCACCAGTGTAATGTACTGATCTCGGAGACGTTCAGATGGCAACATGCTTTATTAGCGAGTACATAACAAAGACAACATGGCAGGGCCAGGTCCCCTGTTATATACATTTCCCGAACAACCTTCTTCCTGGTCAGGTCCAATCCTGGCCAGTTAAATTTCCTGCCACTGATCGTCATAGGTGGACTGCGTTCGTCCCTTCCAGACACCGCCCACAGATGCGCTGTGCTGTACTTTCTGGGACAAACACCAGACACAATGCCTTTCATTTGTCTTTGGCTGTTTGTGACATTCTGGCTCTCTACATTCTACAAACTCCTAAGCTGTGGGGGGTGATGAATAATATTGCTGTGCAAAAAGAATTGTGGAAAGATGCTGTCAATTGGTATTTGAAATTAAGCAAAAAAAAAAAAAAAACTTTGGGAAGATATGGAGGAATTACATTCCTTGGTAATCTTGAATGCACTCCCAGCTGATCAGAGAAGGATAAATCAAACTATTTTTACCAAGGTAGGAAAGCAGCACTTGCAACTCGTTTTTTAGAGCCATGCACACCCCTTAAACAAGTCACCCCATGTCTTTGTCAAAGTCCCAGATGAACCATTAACATTTAGGTTCAGAAAGAGAACAAAATTACGACTTGTCCCTCTCATTTACATCATTAAACAGAAAGTCCTGCTCACTAACAGTATGTTCTTCTTTTCACTTCACACTATATTCATGCTAGACCTGAAAATAGCTTTCAGGAAGATCATTTTTCACTGCCTTCTTTGAGTCTTTTCTATCTGAACTTTGGCATTTTATCTTCTCAAGCAACCTTATTTCAGGCCCAACAAGTAATTTTCCCCCCTCTTCAGAACCACTCGCCGTGGAAGCTGATCATTTCTTGTGCTGTGTCAAATTTTTATGAGGTTCAATTTTTGCCATTTTAGAGAGGCAAAGAGGTCCACTCACCTTATTTATTTTATTTTGTTATTTAGGTTACTTCGCCATAAAACTGTTCAAAGCAGCTTCAGGTGCTGAGCTGGCAGTGTGACTTGACCTTCAGTGCTACTTAGCAAGAATGTCACATTGGTCTAGATCTAAATGTGCAGTTACACATGATGAGTTTGCACAGAGTGAAGAAGAGACATCCCTTTAAAATGTATCTCTCAGTGAAAGTAATATGGTAGAGTTGTCTGCACTTAAAATGGAATGTACTTTCAGATACATATCTTTATATGTGCACCAACCCACATCCTATCCCAGTTAGTGAACTCTGGACCAGTGTATCAAATCAAGGAACAATGTCTGCACAATTGCTTCACCAGGAGGGACAGATTTGTTTTCCTCCAACCAAGTTTTTGCCATGAAGGACTATGAAAATGTGCTGAAAAGAGGCATACCAATGTTCATAGGGACAGCAGTGCTGGTGAAATGAATGCATACTATCTTTGGTTCAACTTTTTGTTCAGGGGGCCCAAGTGGGGCCTGCTATTATATGACTATGTGGAGCTGTCACACCATGCTTATACTTATAAATAACCAATAAATAAATAATAAATACAAGTGGTTTTTTGCATACAATGTTTCAGGGTTGTTGTTATTATTGTTACAAATAAAAGTGGTTTATTGCACAATAATATTTCAGATTTGTTATAATTTATCACAGTAGTAGTCAACTCCAAAGTGAGGTCTGGACCACCATATATCACAGGGGTGACCAAAGTGTGGCTCGGGAGCCACATATGGCTCTTTCACACATATTGTGTGGCTCTCAAAGCCCATACTGCCCCATTGGCAAACTTGGAGAAGGCATTTCTCTCTTTAAGACACTTCCCCAAGTCAACAAAGCTGGCAGCTTGGAGAATGCATTTAAAGTTGCTTTCTTTCCACCCCTCTCTCCTCCAATCTATTTGCCTTCCTTCTTCCCTTCTCTCCCTCGCTCCCTGTAGGTCTCAAATATCTGACATTCATTTCTTGTGGCTCTCCATATGACGTTTATTGCATGTGGCTCTTATGTTGGCCATCCCTGATATATCGTATGCCCCAACATTCAAGGGATTTTCTCCTTCTAGGGAATGTGTGCTGGGTCCTTCTTCAAAGAACAGTTCTCATGCCTGTTGCTCAAAAACCAAGTGCCCCCAGGACAATCACACAGGCAGAAACAGAACCTCACTATGCTCCGGCACTTTTAAGACCAACAAAGTGTTTTTTTTTTTAATTTTGAAATCATCTTTAACATACACCAAACCGATATGTCAATACCTTGATACAGTTTACGAATGACAAATACAAAGGATGATAACAGAATCCAGAGAAGCAGATGTGTTACAGAAAAGTAGGGTGGCCAGACCGTCCCGGTTGCCCGGGACTTTCCCGTTTTTGCCACCCGTTTCCCGCCTCCCGCCCTGGCTATACCGGGACCATTAAAACGTCCCGGTTTAGCCAGGTGGCCACGCGCGCGGGCGGGGAAGGCGGGGAGTAAGGGAGCCGGTGTCCCTGCGCATGCGCACGGGGGGGTGGCGGGCTCTGCGCATGCGTAGGGCCTGCCACACCGTCGTGAGCACGTGCAGGGACGCTGGCTCCCTTACTCCCCGCCAGCAGCACTGCATGAGCCACCGCTGCGCGCCTCCCGCCCGCCCGCCGGAAGGGAGGCCATCCACTAAAGAAGGTAAGCCTTCCTTCCTCCCTTCTCCCTCGCCCAGGACGCTGCCCGCCCCGCCCCGCTCACCTGCTCGGAGGCCTGGGCTTCCCAGCCGCGCCGCCATCTTCCTGAGCTCATCGGGGCCCGCGGCTTCCTAGCCGCGGGCTCCGATGAGCCCCCCCCCCCCATTCACGGCTTTTCCTCCTCCCCGCCCGCCCGCCGCCATCTTCCTGAGCTCATCGGGGCCCGCGGCTTCCCAGCCGCGGGCTCCGATGACCTCCCCCGCCCCGATCCACCGCTTTCCCCCCTCCCCGCCCGGCCCCGCCATCTTCCTGAGCTCATCGGGGCCCGCGGCTTCCCAGCCGCGGGCTCCGATGACCTCCCCCGCCCCGATCCACCGCTTTCCCCCCTCCCCGCCCGGCCCCGCCATCTTCCTGAGCTCATCGGGGCCCGCGGCTTCCCAGCCGCGGGCTCCGATGACCTCCCCCGCCCCGATCCACCGCTTTCCCCCCTCCCCGCCCGGCCCCGCCATCTTCCTGAGCTCATCGGGGCCCGCGGCTTCCCAGCCGCGGGCTCCGATGACCTCCCCCGCCCCGATCCACCGCTTTCCCCCCTCCCCGCCCGGCCCCGCCATCTTCCTGAGCTCATCGGGGCCCGCGGCTTCCCAGCCGCGGGCTCCGATGACCTCCCCCGCCCCGATCCACCGCTTTCCCCCCTCCCCGCCCGGCCCCGCCATCTTCCTGAGCTCATCGGGGCCCGCGGCTTCCCAGCCGCGGGCTCCGATGACCTCCCCCGCCCCGATCCACCGCTTTCCCCCCTCCCCGCCCGGCCCCGCCATCTTCCTGAGCTCATCGGGGCCCGCGGCTTCCCAGCCGCGGGCTCCGATGACCTCCCCCGCCCCGATCCACCGCTTTCCCCCCTCCCCGCCCGGCCCCGCCATCTTCCTGAGCTCATCGGGGCCCGCGGCTTCCCAGCCGCGGGCTCCGATGACCTCCCCCGCCCCGATCCACCGCTTTCCCCCCTCCCCGCCCGGCCCCGTCACCTTCCTCAGCTCATCGGGGCCCGCGGCTTCCCAGCCGCGGGCTCCGATGAGCCCCCCCCCCATCCACGGCTTTTCCCCCTCCCCGCCCGGCCCCGTCACCTTCCTCAGCTCATCGGGGCCCGCGGCTTCCCAGCCGCGGGCTCCGATGAGCCCCCCCCCCCATCCACGGCTTTTCCCCCTCCCCGCCCGGCCCCGTCACCTTCCTCAGCTCATCGGGGCCCGCGGCTTCCCAGCCGCGGGCTCCGATGAGCCCCCCCCCCATCCACGGCTTTTCCCCCTCCCCGCCCGGCCCCGTCACCTTCCTCAGCTCATCGGGGCCCGCGGCTTCCCAGCCGCGGGCTCCGATGAGCCCCCCCCCCCCATCCACGGCTTTTCCCCCTCCCCGCCCGGCCCCGTCACCTTCCTCAGCTCATCGGGGCCCGCGGCTTCCCAGCCGCGGGCTCCGATGAGCCCCCCCCCCATCCACGGCTTTCCCCCCTCCCCGCCCGGCCCCGTCACCTTCCTCAGCTCATCGGGGCCCGCGGCTTCCCAGCCGCGGGCTCCGATGAGCCCCCCCCCCCATCCACGGCTTTTCCCCCTCCCCGCCCGGCCCCGTCACCTTCCTCAGCTCATCGGGGCCCGCGGCTTCCCAGCCGCGGGCTCCGATGAGCCCCCCCCCCATCCACGGCTTTTCCCCCTCCCCGCCCGGCCCCGTCACCTTCCTCAGCTCATCGGGGCCCGCGGCTTCCCAGCCGCGGGCTCCGATGAGCCCCCCCCCCCCCATCCACGGCTTTTCCCCCTCCCCGCCCGGCCCCGTCACCTTCCTCAGCTCATCGGGGCCCGCGGCTTCCCAGCCGCGGGCTCCGATGAGCCCCCCCCCATCCACGGCTTTTCCCCCTCCCCGCCCGGCCCCGTCACCTTCCTCAGCTCATCGGGGCCCGCGGCTTCCCAGCCGCGGGCTCCGATGAGCCCCCCCCCCATCCACGGCTTTTCCCCCTCCCCGCCCGGCCCCCGTCACCTGCTCGGCGGCTGGGCCCTCTGGCCCAGGCGCCGAGCAATCCCCGGACTTGCCTGGCTGTGCCGCTGCCCTCCAGCGACCAGCGCGGGCCTCGCCGCCGCCGCCGGACTCGTCGCCGCCCTGGAAGAAGGTAAGGGGGCCGAAAGCGGGGGGGGGGGGGGCGGCCTTCCTTTCTTCCCTCCCTCCTCCCTTCCTTCCCTTCTTCCCTCCTTCCTTCCTTCCTTCCCTCCTTTCTTCCCTCCCTCCTTCCCTCCTTCCTTCCTTCCTTCCTTCCTTCCTTCCTTCCTTCCTTCCTTCCTTCCTTCCTTCCTTCCTTCCTTCCTTCCTTCCTTCCTTCCTTCCCTCCTTACCTCCTTCCTTCCTTCCTCCCTCCCTTCCTCCTCCCTTCCTCCTCCCTTCCTTCCCTTCCTTCCTTCCTTCCTTCCTTCCTTCCTTCCTTCCTTCCTTCCTTCCTTCCTTCCTTCCTTCCTCCCTTCCCTTCCTCCCTTCCCTTCCCTTCCCTTCCCTCCTTATGTTCTTATGTGGCACAGAGTGTTGGACTGGAGGGGCCACTGGCCTGATCCAACAGGGCTTCTCTTATGTTCTTATGTGGCGCAGAGTGTTGGACTGGATGGGCCACTGGCCTGATCCAACAGGGCTTCTCTTATGTTCTTATGTGGCGCAGAGTGTTGGACTGGAGGGGCCACTGGCCTGATGCAACAGGGCTTCTCTCATGTTCTTATGTGGCGCAGAGTGTTGGACTGGAGGGGCCACTGGCCTGATGCAACAGGGCTTCTCTTATGTTCTTATGTGGCGCAGAGTGTTGGACTGGAGGGGCCACTGCTGGCCTGATGCAACAGGGCTTCTCTTATGTTCTTATGTGGCGCAGAGTGTTGGACTGGAGGGGCCACTGGCCTGATGCAACAGGGCTTCTCTCATGTTCTTATGTGGCGCAGAGTGTTGGACTGGAGGGGCCACTGGCCTGATGCAACAGGGCTTCTCTTATGTTCTTATGTGGCGCAGAGTGTTGGACTGGAGGGGCCACTGCTGGCCTGATCCAACAGGGCTTCTCTTATGTTCTTATGTGGCGCAGAGTGTTGGACTGGAGGGGCCACTGGCCTGATGCAACAGGGCTTCTCTTATGTTCTTATGTGGCGCAGAGTGTTGGACTGGAGGGGCCACTGGCCTGATCCAACAGGGCTTCTCTTATGTTCTTATGTGGCACAGAGTGTTGGACTGGATGCAACAGGGCTTCTCTTATGTTCTTATGTGGCGCAGAGTGTTGGACTGGAGGGGCCACTGGCCTGATCCAACAGGGCTTCTCTTATGTTCTTATGTGGCACAGAGTGTTGGACTGGAGGGGCCACTGGCCTGATCCAACAGGGCTTCTCTCATGTTCTTATGTGGCGCAGAGTGTTGGACTGGAGGGGCCACTGGCCTGATGCAACAGGGCTTCTCTTATGTTCTTATGTGGCGCAGAGTGTTGGACTGGAGGGGCCACTGCTGGCCTGATGCAACAGGGCTTCTCTTATGTTCTTATGTGGCGCAGAGTGTTGGACTGGAGGGGCCACTGGCCTGATGCAACAGGGCTTCTCTCATGTTCTTATGTGGCGCAGAGTGTTGGACTGGAGGGGCCACTGGCCTGATGCAACAGGGCTTCTCTTATGTTCTTATGTGGCGCAGAGTGTTGGACTGGAGGGGCCACTGCTGGCCTGATCCAACAGGGCTTCTCTTATGTTCTTATGTGGCGCAGAGTGTTGGACTGGAGGGGCCACTGGCCTGATGCAACAGGGCTTCTCTTATGTTCTTATGTGGCGCAGAGTGTTGGACTGGAGGGGCCACTGGCCTGATCCAACAGGGCTTCTCTTATGTTCTTATGTGGCACAGAGTGTTGGACTGGATGCAACAGGGCTTCTCTTATGTTCTTATGTGGCGCAGAGTGTTGGACTGGAGGGGCCACTGGCCTGATCCAACAGGGCTTCTCTTATGTTCTTATGTGGCGCAGAGTGTTGGACTGGATGGGCCACTGGCCTGATGCAACAGGGCTTCTCTTATGTTCTTATGTGGCGCAGAGTGTTGGACTGGAGGGGCCACTGGCCTGATCCAACAGGGCTTCTCTTATGTTCTTATGTGGCACAGAGTGTTGGACTGGATGCAACAGGGCTTCTCTTATGTTCTTATGTGGCGCAGAGTGTTGGACTGGAGGGGCCACTGGCCTGATCCAACAGGGCTTCTCTTATGTTCTTATGTGGCGCAGAGTGTTGGACTGGATGGGCCACTGGCCTGATGCAACAGGGCTTCTCTTATGTTCTTATGTGGCGCAGAGTGTTGGACTGGAGGGGCCACTGGCCTGATCCAACAGGGCTTCTCTTATGTTCTTATGTGGCACAGAGTGTTGGACTGGATGCAACAGGGCTTCTCTTATGTTCTTATGTGGCGCAGAGTGTTGGACTGGAGGGGCCACTGGCCTGATCCAACAGGGCTTCTCTTATGTTCTTATGTGGCGCAGAGTGTTGGACTGGAGGGGCCACTGGCCTGATGCAACAGGGCTTCTCTTATGTTCTTATGTGGCACAGAGTGTTGGACTGGATGGGCCAGTGGCCACTGGCCTGATGCAACAGGGCTTCTCTTATGTTCTTATGTTCTAATGTTTTACCATCTTGTTATAATTCGTAAATTTTAACTTGTAATTTATCTTAAATTGGATTTTATATGCAACACTGTGGAAAGACTGTGGTAAAATTGATTGGATCTAACCCTGAAACTACACTATAGAAACAAATCAGTTAATGTTCCCAATTCTCAGGGAATCCTGGATGTTTTATTTCTGTGAGGGCAGCAAGAGATATCTAGCATACTCAGTATCATTGCTAAATTACATTTCCCAAGAGGGAAGCCATGAGAATTAAACTGGTATCAGAGTATAGATCTGTAGTGCAGATAGAACTAAACAAAAACAGATTCCACTCTACCCAAGGTGATCAAAGAGTAAGGTAAGGCACTTCTTCCCTTGTATTTGTGTGTGTGTGTGTTCCTCTGTATATCCAGCCTAGAAATGGTAGATTGGGTATTTGGGGATTGGAATTGGGGGGTTACCTGCAGTTTTACTGCTGTGTCGGGTTGATTAAGTGCAATCCTAAGAACCATTTCCTGCAAGTAAGCTCCACTGAATTGACCTAAGAATTCTGGGTAGAATTGCTTGGTGAATGCATATTATGTATGCACACCTCACTTGCCCAAGCAATTCCAGGGACTAGCGCTTACTTACCCAGGTTGGTTTGGAAGGCAGAGCCCTGGAGACTTGTGTCATCTTCGTAGTCTTTGTAGTCTTTGTTTTATTGACATGTATGCAGGTTCAAAAGGATCCAAAGAGGCAGCAAATCCTGGGCCCAGCAATCTGCTACCTCATATGGCATCCCAGACTGGGGTGGGGGGGCAGACTAAAACGGTATGTTGGTTCAAAATAGGAGAGGGAGTTAAAGAGCTGTAACAGATTAAAAGCATACATTCCGCTTGGCTTGAGCGTGGACTTTAATCTGGGAGAACCAGGTTTGATTCCCACCTCTTCCACATGCAGCTGCTGTTGTGCCCTTGGATCAGTTACAGTTCTCTCAGAGTTGTTCTCTCAAGAGCAGTTCTTGAAAGAGTTCTCTCAGCCCCACTAACCTCGCAGAGTTTCTGTTGTGGGGAGGAAAAGGAAAGGAGCTTGTAAGCCACTCTGAGACCGCAAGTGAAGGGTGGGGTATAAATCCCATCACCATCATCATCACAATCATTATTATTATTACCAGTCAAAATATCACAAAATAATGAGTGCAAGCTTTCAGCGTCTCCAGAATTCTTCCTTGAGATGAATATTAAGTATGAAAAAAGGGGAGGGAGAAAAAAAGACTAGTGAGGAAATGCAGTTTTCTTTCAAGTGATTTAAGAGCCTGACATTTCAGAATTGCCTGTATTTCTAGCAACTTTGTGGATAAGTCACGAGGAGAGACAGTATGATATAGTGGTTAGAGTGTCATAGGGTTGCTAACCTCCAGATGGGACCTGGAGATCTTCTGCTATTATAATTGATCTCCAGTTGACCAAGATCAGTGCCCCTGGCAAATATGGCTGCTTGGGAAGGTAGATTCTTTTGGTATAGTTAAAATGGTCATTAGGACATGGAACCTGTTGTTAATTTATTTGAATCCCACCACTGGCCTCAGTATGTCTTAATCGGTGGTGACCCAGGGCAAAGCCAGCTATTTCTTCCTCAAACTGACCTCAGTTAACATACCCAGTCAGAATTTTGAATACAAATCAATCTGTCTGCTGGTCTCTAAAACTGTGGTATATTTTGACCTCAGGCAGCCATGAACTCTTGGCAAACCCTGCATGCCTGTTGTTTTTTTAAATTTATTTAGCTGAAATACCTTCATAAAACAAATTGGCCACCGAGTGCCTGTGATATTATGGTTGTTCTTGTAGTCATGCCAGCTGGGCTGTCATCTGTTTATAATGTGTTAGATGGGTTCCTGGGGTAGGGGTGGGGTGGGGTGAATAAGAGACCATCCATTCACATTCCTTTAAGTCTATTGCTCCCAAGTTGTTGGAGGCTAAAAAGGCAATTCTGCGTGTAGGACTGATGTGATCTCAGTTCCAGAGGGGATGAAATCATGACTGCATCTTCTGCTTGTGTAGGTCAACTAATGACTTCTTGGGAAAGCAGTAAAGTTTGCCCAAATATATCTATATGACCTCTTTGGCTAAGGGACGAGCTGGCAAGCAACTCAGCTCTGAAATCTGTTTTCATTAGTCCACTGGTTCTGCATTAATGACTATCAGCGCACTCGTTACAAGGATTGATGGTTGCTTAAAAAATCCTCATCCCCTCCCTCTTGCTCTATCACTTTCTCTTCCTCATGTTCATGTCTTGCGGCTCTCAAACATCTGACATTTCTTCTATGTGACAAGCAAATTTGGCCACCCCTGTTATAGAGCCTACTTCTAGTTAATGCCCCATCTTTCAAAAAAACATTTTGAATCATTCTACATAGACATAAAGCAACTGCAAATGCTTTACATAAGAAGCATATAATAATCTTTAATACAAGCAGCAACATAAAGAAATATGTGACAGTGCCATCCATGCAGGCATCTTTTAAAGTGAAGTGGCCCTGGGATGATTGTGGCTGAACGTTAGTCTTCAAGCTTTGTATTTGAATGAAGGATGTTTCACTGATATTTCTTTATGAGGATGGGTTGGGGAAATTGTGGAAGAGTGTGGGGATTAGCAGAAACAGCAGAATATGAAGAAAGCAATATTCCTAATGGCCTTCAGTTAGGACCCACAGCAGGTTTACCTCTGGTTGTGCAAAACACGTACATACTGTGCTTTTTTGTGGTAGAACTACTAGTTTTGTCACAAGTACATGCATTGCGAAACAAGGAGGATCAATATACTTTGTGCTGCTTTTTATATTTGTAATTTTATACTTAATGGGTTTTCGATTCTGAATTGTACAAATGTTAGGCAGATAGCAATTTACCGTTTCCCCCTGCTACAAAAACCAGTGTGGGGGGGGGGACAGGGAGTTGGGGGAGTGCAAACATGTGCACCAGTGTACAATGTCGCTTCCTCTGAAAAAGGGAAGTTATATCATGACATCAGTATGACAAACAGTATGTTATATCCTAAGTCTTTGACAAACAAACATGCACCAGTTTTTCTTTAGCAACAACATCTTTTATTTGGCTTTGTTTCTTGCAGCACTGTGGAATCGCCCCCTGCCATTGACTGTGCACTTCTGGCTCTTTCTGTGTTATCCAAAGCTCATGAGATAGGGTTGCCAATCCCCAGGTGGGGGCAGGGGATCCCCCGTTTTGTAGGCCCTCTCCCCCGCTTCAGGGTCATCAGAAAGCGGGGGAGGCAAAGGTCTGCTGGGCTCCCCATTATTCCCTATGGTGACCGATTCCTATACGCTATAATGAAGAGCTGATATGCAGGTCTCTGGGGAGGGCGCCTGTTTTTTGAGGTAGAGGAGGTCTAATTCTATGCACCCCAAAAGGAGGTGTCCCTATCCTTCATTATTTCCAGTGGAGGGATGGCCTAACCGGGACTCGATCTGCTTTGCTTGCCCATTGCAGAGAGAGAGAGAGAAGAAGAAGAGAGAGGGGAGAAGAGAGAGGGGAGAAGAAGAGAAAAGGATTCCCCTACAGACTACAGTAAGTGGCCTTCCCCCCTTCCCCCCATTTGCCGAGGTGCAGTGGCATCTGACCTGACCCTGAATCCCAGGCCTGCTTCCACGCGCCGGCAGCAGCACCAGGTTCCGTGCGAACGTGTGAACGGGGCTCCCATTGGGCAGCCGCCCCCCCCCCTTCACCTCTTCCATTGCACAAACACTGCCATTACACGTGTGTGTATGCCTATTGCATCAATACCCTTCATTGCAGTCTTGCATGCCCTAGTAACACATAGGCCAAGTAGGCACCGTCCTATGGGCCCCCACGCCTTTAGATGCCCCAGGCTGCCTCACCCCCCATTCCCCCCCCCCGCTTGCTGCCCTCCCAGCCTCCATGCATTAGGACTGGAGATAATTTGCGAGAGGAGACCCCAAGATTTCAGTTGCCTATGGGCCTCTACGGGTTTAATCCTGCCCCCCGCTGAACAAGCCCTCTCTCCCCAGCTTGGAGTCCAAGGCCCACGTCCTCCAGAAGTGGCGAGGACTTAATCACGATTCTTCTGCCCTCTTCATCTAGGCCCTTACAGCAGACCATGGCTTCAACATCAGGTGCTGGGGGTGGCAAAGGTCACCAGCCCCAGGAACCACCAAAAAAGAAGCCCAAGCGTTTGGTTGTGTTCAATCCTGAATGGAAAAACACCTACCCCTGGCTAAAAGAGACAAAGGACAAGAACAAAGCATTCTGCACGATGTGTTCTAAGGAGATAGGAATTGGTCACGGTGGAGTGAATGATGTGAAAGCTCATAAGGACACTGACTCTCACAGGAGTGCGGCAAGCCAAGCTGGAACTTCAAAATCCATCACAAGTTTTTTCGCCTACCAAAAAGACACCGCTGCTCAGGCCAGAATTTCGGCTGCTGAACTAGCCTTGGCATACCACAATAACAGGCATGCGTTATCATACCGGTCTCTTGATTGCGGTGTCAACTTGTGCAAAGCCGCATTTTCCGATTCCGAGACTGTGACCAAGATGACCCTTGGGAAAACAAAGGGCGCAGCTTTGATAAGCGATGTCTTGGCACCTTACTCTGTAGAACGGATTCTGTCAGATCTCGACACAGCACATTGTTTCTACAGCGTTTCCAGCGACGCATCAAATCATGGCAACAGGAAAATGTTCCCCCTATGCCTTAAATACTTCACTTTGAAGGACGGCATCTCAAATCGTCTTCTTGATTTCTATGAAGATGCCAATGAAACGGCTGAGAATGTCACACGAAGGATTTTGGATGTCTTGGCAAAATACCAGCTGGACTTAGCTCGTCTGTCTGCATACTCAGCAGACAGCGCGAATGTAAACTTTGGAAAATACCATTCTGTGTACACACTTCTGAGTAGAGGCCGTGAAGACATCGTGCCCGCCAGGTGCCCTGCACACATTGTGCACAATGCTGCCAAAAAAGCATGTGATTCGCTCACCTGCGACATCGAGTCTCTCATACTGAAGGCTTTTGGTCATTTTTCTGTTTCTGCCAAACGTTCAGAGGAACTTCAGGAGATGTTTGAGTTTATGGAGATGCAGGGCGATCGCCTGCTTCGACATGTACCCACAAGATGGCTATCTTTCTTGCCTGCCATAAACAAGATGTTGAAGTGTTGGCCAGCCGTTAAAGCGTACTTTCAAAAGCTGGGAGAGGACGACTGTCCTTCTATGATATGGCGCCACATTGAAGATGAGTCTGGAGAAAAGGACTACAGTACATCACAAACTTACATGATGTTTCTCCAGACCACTCTGACGCCTATTGAGGAGACTGTGCTGATTCTGGAGCGGGATGCACTGACAGCACCTGAATTGTTTGAGGCCATGCTCAGGTTGCTAAACAGCCTTAAGCAACGCAAAGCTGACTCCTTTTTTGGAACGGAGACAGATAAGGCGCTGCGCAAAATGCCACCTTCGAAGGCAAGGAAAGCGAAGCAGGACTTCCTCAAGTTCTTTGAAAAAACCATCACATATCTGGAAGCAAAGTTTGATTTCTCTGACAAAAATCACCTGTGTGCTTTGACACCATTTTCTCTTAAAAAAAGTGTGACTTATGACCACCTGCGGTGTGCTGCTGAGCAGCTGAAAATGGAGAAAATAATAAACATGGATCACCTATACAGTGAATACACCGATGCCAAGAGCCTGCTGGATGAGCAAGTGGCCTGTGTTGACCCAGAAATCACTGTGGATAAAAAGTGGGTGGCCATATTCTCTGAGATGGGAACTCGGTCTCAGAAGTGCGAAAACCTCTTACTTCTTGTAAGCAAGATCCTGAGTATCCCATGCTCAAACGCTTTTGCGGAGAGGGTATTCAGCCTCATGTCAGCTCACTGGACGGACACCAGGAATCGTTGTAACGTAGACCTGGTGAAAGCAGAGCTGCAAGTCAGATTGAATTTTAATATGGATTGTGATCAATTTTATCACTTTATTAAGGAGAAGAAAGATATCCTCAAGGCTTCAGGGAAATCAGAGAAGTATAAATTCTGTAAAAAAGCGAAAGACTGAAACCTGTGTCGCTCCTTCCAGACCACAGCCCTTCGTCCAACGTGGGAGTCGGGATGGCCCACACCTGCGGGCCCACCGCCTGGGCCCACAGCACGCAAGTCCCATCCTACCAGCCGTGTTCTTTGTCCAGGGAGAAGTCGAGGTCCAAGAAGCTCCACTGTGTGGGCGTATGTTAATGTAAGACCAGAATTTAATAGTAATTATAAAATGAATACAAAACAAAACTGGGGATTAGGGCTAATGGCGATACCCCAAAAAAAAAAAAACGACACTAGGCAGCCACCTCCTGGGTGTGTTGGAAGAGCTGCCAAGATGCAAAGTAATTTTAAACTGCTGACAGTGTGTTTCTTTTTTTTCCAGATAAGCTCCATTCAGGAAACTAGCAACCACAGACAACAGTAGATCGCTTCCATCACACAACAGAAGGTAAGGAACACATTGGCTGTGACTTGACAGCTCGTTCCACCACTTTAATAATATGAAGAGAACTTGGTTTCCTTTCTCTTTTGCAATTTTTAGTATTTTAGTGACACCTGAACACCTTTTTCTTTTTGTGTGCTGCTTGGGGAGGACCTGCTTTTCTAGACCTGTATCCGCCTGCCTTCAGGCTGGGCTACGGGGCACAGACTGGCAGTGGTGGTTTTAGTTCTGATCTCAGTTTGATTGTAGATAAGGGTTGCTTTGTTGCTTTTACTGGGGTGATCAAGACCCTTTGATATTGTGGACAGTCTTGTTGAAATGTTTGTGAGCACAAGCAGGTATCAAGGATAGTGGATTGTTTTCCTGTGAATCTGACTCAAGAGGGGCCTTTTTTTTCTTTAGCAGGGAACATCATGAAGTTTCTCTTCTTTTTTCAAGTTGTATATTTTGGGGGTGGTAATATTTGGGGAAAATGACATCACAGGAAGTGCTGTCAAAGGAAGTGATGTCACTTCCTGCTCCCGGCAGGTGGCGCGGGGAAATGATGTCACAGGAAGTGATGTCACGTCCTACTTCCGGCAGGTGGCGCGGGGGAAATGATGTCACAGGAAGTGATGTTACGTCCTGCTTCCGGCAGGTGGTGCGGGGGAAATGATGTCACAGGAAGTGATGTCACTTCCTGCTCCTGGCGGTGGCATGACGTCACCGGAAGTGACGTCACCGGAAGTGACGTCACTTCCTGTTTCCGGCGGCGCGCACGCGCTTCGCGCGCGCGCACACGTACCCCCCCCACCCAAGGTGTCCCTGGCTGGCCTTCAGACATTATGGCCACCCTACAGAAAAGATACAAATAAGGAATCTCAGATTCAGAGCAGCTCACAATCTCCTGTATCTTATTCCCCCACTTACAGAGGCCTGAGAACAAAAGAAGCAACTGATCTGGCAAATGGTTACTTTTATGGCTTTGAAGGTGTGAACAAATGCTAATTTCAGGGAGACATGATTTGCAGCTGGAATTGGGAATCACCAGAGTTAAAACAATGCCTGTCATCACTCTGAATTGAAAACACACACTGAAAATAGCATTACTGAAAAGGGTGTGTGAGGGGGCCTGTAAAAAATGCAAGGAAGCACCATCCCCTCCAGTCCCTTGAGAGCTGCTGCGCTGGGGCTTCATAAGGAGAGGTCTTGAGGAGAGACACAGACAGACAACCACAATATTTTGGAATAAAAACAGTCCGCAACTCTTATTGATTACAGACCAGGGAGCATTGGTGAAGCATGGAGTGGATCTTGAGTGACCTGCTTGCCACTTGATGAAAATGTAATTTAATTTTTTAAGCCACAAGCAGGCTCAGGGCAGCTTATAGGGCCCACAACCCGTCTGCTGGGGAAAACCCAAGAGTGACAAATCTTATTGGTGTCACAAGGGCTGCTGCTGCTGAGTGGTACCATTTGACACCTGGGGCACCACCCCCAAGCTGGGCATACCACGTGGTTGCTCAAATACCCAAAACCCATAAGAGAGTCCCTGAAGGGGGGACCCTTCACTGAGCCTGCCCCAAGGTGATATAGGCCAACCAGAGCAGTAGTTTGAGGCTCTCACCTTTCCAACCATCAGACTAAGGGCAGGAAGACCTCCTCTTGACCCCTCCTTGGCCTGTGCTGCAAACCAGTCATGATGGTAAGTCTCAGCTCTGCTTATTTCAAAAACAACATTTTGATGAGCGAGCAATTGTATAAAATAGGTATAACCCCAAGAAGCCACTTGGAGGTTTTGAGCCATTTTCATGCATTTGACTACACAGGTCATTTGAGCTTCTTTTGCATAAATGTACAACTGGTGTTAATGCTAGAGAGGGGGGGGTGGCAAGCAGGCAGACAGGCAGGCAGGTAGAGGGGAGAGAGAGATTTTTCCAGATCCCGTCACCATAGCTGCTTGAAAGAGATTGTGTATGTGGAGGAGTCTTTGTTTATGTACATGCATCCAGTTCCAGAATGGCTGACACAAAATCAGGTACTTCTTGGGTGATGGTTTTATTTTATTTATTTTTACTTCACTTATACCATGCCTTTCTCCCTAATGCAGACCCAAGAGCTTTTCATCATTCTTCTCCTCACCTCCTCAACAGTTTTGTTTGGTAGATTAAGTTGAGAGATTATGACTAGGCCAAGGTTATGACTGGCCCAAGCTTCTATGACAGAGTAGAGATTTAAAGCCAGGTCCAGACCCTAGTCCAACACCCTATCCATTACACCAGCGATGTCAAACATCTGGCCCACTGGCCAGAACCAGCCCACCGAGGCTCCCAATACAGCCCGCGTGGGGTGCAGGAACCCCACCCCGCACCTCCTCCTACCCAGTTGTGGTAGGTTGTGCAACCCACAGCTCAGCAGATTCCCGCCTCTTTTGTCATTCTGCCTGGTTTGATCAGCAGGCCATGTGACCCACTGTTATTTTCTTCTTGGCTATAACTGCTTCCTCTCTAGTGCATGGTTCTGGTTTGGCTGCAACGTTTCACCAGGAAAATTGATCTCTGGGTCCCACCTGGAACTGTCATCCCTGCTAAGTGTGAGCAAACTAAAAAAAATCTTTTTAAAAAGTTCTCTGGGTGGCACCTGTGTGAAAATCAGGCAGGGGGAGGGAGCGGGCAGTTGGCGCACAGCCTCTTGCCAGGAAAGCTTGCTGGCTTGGGCTCGGCCCCAGAAGCAACTGCAAAGGCTTTCTGAGGTGTTGGGGTGAGTCTGTGGGGGCTTTGTGAAGATCAGGAAGGGGGAGGGAGTGGGCAGCCAGGCGCACAGCCTTTTATTGGGGAAGAGCTTTCTCAAGCGGCCTCAGCCCTAGCAGCAACTTTGCAGGTTCAGCTAGGTGTTTGGGTGTGTCTCTGGCAGCCACCTGAAGATCAGGCAGGGGGAGGGAGTGGGCAGCCAGCACACAGCCTTTGCCGTGGGAAAGCTCGTGTCAAGCATTGATATTTTCCAATAATCAGTCTTTTGTTATTGAATCAAAAGTTGCCTTATTGTAGAAACTCAATAGCTTTACCAAGGACAGAATCCTTGGAAGTAATGACATATACAGACTTACATAGTTACTTTATAGGATAGCTTCAAAGAGTATCATACAGATGCAATTTGAGTCACGGGTTCAAAGGTTACTACATAGTATCTCTTTTATTACTAAGGAATGTAGGCTATTAAAAACATCTCCATTTCTCACACTTTCTCTGAGGCCAGATAAGTGGTTGGCAGTCTGTAATATGAATATTGTAACCAGAAATTGTACTTGCCATCTGTTTTTATAATGGATGGCCTTTTGTCTATTGTTTTATCTTGTACTGTTTTTAACCTTATGAACATTACCCAGAGTCCTGGGCAATTCAAAAATAGAAATAACAACAATAACAATTGTGGGGGGGTTTTATTACAGGAGGTACAAAATTATCATAAGATCTTCAGTCCCTCTGGAATCGATGACCTTGTAAAGACAAGCAGAAGTGGTTTTGCCATTGCTTGCTTTTACATAGGAACCCTGGACTTCCTTGGAGGTCTCCCATCCAAATAATAAAAAGGCAGAACCTGCTTAGTTTCCAAGATCTGACAAAATTGTGCTAGCCTGGGCAATTGAGGTTAAGGTACTTCAATTACATTACCACTCTAGCAGAAGAAAATGCTGATGAAAAAAAGTCAGTTTGGGTTATGAATTGAATATTTAGTACATTTGTTTTGCAAGTGAAGATTTAAAAGCAGGATTTCTCAAATTCAAACCCTACTATTAGAATGTAACTCAAAAATTTCTAATAGAAAGTCTTGGGCATATGAAGCATGTAAAAAATTGTGTTGTAGTGACAATTTTTTTATGTTGGCTCCCAAGTTTCATTGTTAACTAGACAAATCCTCAAATTTAAAGTTTAAATTTTTACATTCTCAGTATTGGATTTTTAAGAAAATATAACTTGAGATCTTAACGCATTAGGAAATAGCCTGTATTCCTGGTTTAGTATTTCGTTACAAATACACCTCAGTCAGTATGTGTAACTTACTTTGTATCTTGTTTGCAGCACATTTTAACATGGGTGTTGGGTTCACTGCAAATCACTCATCCGTTTGTTATCTTGTCCCTATAACAACAAAGATGAATGCAGATATATGTAACACTTACAAAAATAAAATTGCCGATGGCAGAGCTTTGCTTAGGAAATAAAAAATCCTAGGTCTGAAAACAAAAAAATTATGGTGCATTCATTATTATTGGCATTCCTTTCTGACAATCTGTTGTCCTTGAATGTTTCCACATTCAAATAAAACTAGGATAAACAAACAGTGTTCATTGTCAGTTCAAGAGGAAGTAGAAATTATGAATAATTTCCCTCTTAAAGGGGTAGTTTTCAATAAATTTCTTGTGCTCAAACCCCATCAGTTCAGATGTGTTTGAATTAATTCATATGTATCTATTTAAATGATTATAACTGTTTTCACAAATGGTTAGACTTTCTTGTCACTGTTGCTGCCATCCACCTACTGCTATTTCTGGCTCTGGCTGAGGCTAAGTGGACATCTTTAGGGCCGGGGATCACCAGTCAATCTTGATCCATGCCAAGAGAGATGGTCCTGAAGGTATATTGGTCCCAGACCGCATAGGGCTTCAAAGGTTGAAAACAGGACCTTGAGCTTGACCCAGTATTGAACTGGAAACCAGTGCAGCTGGCGAAGCACAGTTGTATATGTGCTCTCAGTTATGCTGTTGTAAGAACATGAGCTACTGCATTCTGCATCAGCTGAAGTTTCCAGATCAGTCTCAAGGGTAGCTCTGCTTAGAGGGAGTTACAGTTATCCAGCCTGGAGGTGACCATTGCATGGATCACTGTGGCTAGGTCAAGGGAAGAGAGATAGGGAGCCATCTGGTAGAGATGGAAGAATAACAATCTGGCTACATTTGTGATTTGGATCTCCATATATAATGTGGCATCCAAAACCACACCCAAGTGTTTCACCGTTGGTGCTGGTATTAACAGTGCCCTGTCAAGGGTTGGGAACTGGATCCCCATTCCCTCTTGGCTCAGGTACAGGACCTTCATCTTTGATTGATTTGATTTCAGCTGACTGTTTTAGCTACTCAGACACAGGTACAAACCCCAAATCGGTCACAAACCACAAACCAGTTCGTCCACTGGAGGAGTTTTATGGAGGTTTGTGATTTGCCCTGTTCAGAAGTCCAGCCTTATCCTTAATTAGCTCCAAAGGCATTTAAATGCATATGAAGCCCACCTATGGGTTGGGCAGGCTGGCTGAGATTGAGGTCCTTTATAGGCCTTCAGAGCTCCTTCTGGTAGCTCAGTTGAGCAGGGCTGCCTAACTCAACTGAGATCCCAAAGCAAACAAGCTCTGAAGGCCTTATATGCTCTTATATGGGAAGGCTCCACCTGGAGGTGGGCTCTGAAAGCCTATAAAAGCCATGACAGCTCAGTTGAATCAGGCCAGCGGACTCGACTGAGCTACAAGAGTGAGATCAGTCGGGCTGGACTGACCTGGAAGTAAACTCCAAAGGCATTTAAATGCCTCTGGAGCTCACTTGGGTCAAGCCTCAGAGCTTGGTGGGCTCTGACAGCATTTAATTTGCCTTTCGGAGCTCACTTTTGGTTGGCCTTCAAAGGTATTTAAATGAGTTTGGAGCCCACATGAACCCTCCCTGAACCTCCATGAAGGTTCATGAGATTTGGAGAGGGTTTGTGGGAGGCACGTTCTCCTGAACCCCCAGTTTGGGAATCACAAACCAGCCTGGTTCATGCTCAAACTGTGCTTTGTGGTTTGGTTCATGCCCATTCCTAATCTGCACCCAATATAGGAATCACCAGCAATAAGTATGGTATGATCTGAGAGAAACAAAATGACACAAAAAAGATTTTTTTGCCACAGAATCTGTTTAATAGGATATTAACTTTTAAGATGAGAAATGAACAGCATAAAGCATTTCACAACACATGAACAAACTGAAATAATGACTCTATAGATAAATCTTGCAGGTCACTTGGAAAAAGGTATTGTAATAAAATCCCTGCAATTAATTTTCAGCAATGCAATTTGTAATACAAAGACACTTCTGAAAGGGAACATAAGTATATTATGAAAAGGGTGGGAATGCTCCATTAGCACAATTGCACCAGAAAAAGAATTAATAATCTTTATCAGCAATCGTGTGGATATTTCCCCACAATACACTATGTAGTTATTTAAAAAGGTACCAGTGGATATGAAGAGGCCTTTGTCACTAAAAATAATTAGGAATGGGTTTTTCCCATTGGAAATAAGCTTTTAGTTGAGCACATTGACCTTGTGAAGATCAGTCACCTAAAGCTGTGGTAGAAGACAACAGTCTGGAACAAAACACATGTGCTATTCATTTTCCCTAGAGTTTCCCTTGTAGCTGCTACCTCCTCGGGATGCACAACTTCTTTTTAGAACTCCAAGGAGCTTAGAAAAATGGAGCATGACTTTGGGGAGTTAATTTTAAAAAAAAACATTTTGGGAAATCTTTGGACTACCAAGAGGGAAGTCTAAACAATCCAGCTGTATGTGCAGGAAATGTGGTCTGTTTTTGCCCAGCTCTGACGTTGTAATTAGATGTTACATACTGCACAGGTTTTCCATGGGGACTTGCTGCTACACTCTAGCAGCTGGTTCCCAGATGACCTCATGAATAAACACAAAGCAGGACTCGACTGAGAATATGACCATAGAAGAATTTCTGTCTTCTCCCCTGTGTTGTTTCTGGTGGCTGGAAGAACCCAAGGATACAGGTGGGGAGTGTTATTTTCTCTGTGTGGGATCCAACACGTGCAAGCATTCATTGCATGTGCAGGCTCCCAGTGTAGCAAACTGCTGATGCCCCCTGTACTAACCCTAGGGTACAGGTGGGGAGTGTTATTTTCTCTGTGTGGGAGCCAACATGTGCAAGTATTCATTACATGTGCAGACTCCCAGGGTAGAGAACTGCTGATGCCCCCTGTACTATTTCAGCCACTGAAAACAGCAGAGGGGAGAAGACAGGAATTCTCCTGCAGTGTTCCTGATCTGAATTGGGCCCTGCTGAACGTTTACTCACAAATTGTCACCAGAAACTAGCAGCTACAGTATGACTGCAAGTCCCTATGGTGAACTCATATAATTTGTAACTTCTAGTTATGCTCTCATAGGCAATGTGGGCAAGTGAAGTCCATGAACTGATTGTCTGAACAATGTCCTTATTAGAGTTGCCATCTTTTCCTGGATGGGCAGAGGACAATTCTTCGTTTTCTAGTTTTCCTTAAAATTTGCATGAATTGACAACAGCCATTTGCCAATTAATCTTTGCTTAAAGCAGAGATAGAGAGGGAGAGAGAGAGGCCACAGAGTGGGGGGAAAGTCAGATCAAAATAAGTAAAGTATTGTCATGCCACAACTATATGATTTCTAATACTGGATGCTTTCACACACTTTCTTACCTTGCTTTTGGCCTTTATTTTCCTAGACAGTTCTCCTCTGTTGCACATGTGAGAGGATAATGTACAGCTAAACTGAAAATAATACCACTGTGAACTGGTAAACTTAGCGGTGCCTACTTAAGAAAAAATGGTTATACTTTCATATCCAAGATTTATGCAGGATCCCCCCCCCCCCATAATTGCTTGTGTTCATGTAGGACATTGCTGGTTCATTTATGTGGTTTTTCAGGTTATGGTGCTTCAGGATAATTACTTTCAAAGGGAAATCCATTAGAGGGTCTGGGGCAGCTCTTTATAAAGATAATGACAGCAAACTTGCACAGAACATAGTCCTCCTTCTAATCTAAAGAACTAGACCAAAGGGTTTGATTTTACAAAGTACTGAAGTATATATGCCTCTCAGACCAGGTGCAGTTCTTTCCACTGACTCCTATAAGGAAGAAATGGCACCAGTCACTGGTATTTAAAAAAACCCTGTCTGCATTCATATAATTTTCCTAGTCTTTCAGTAAGCAACTGGCCTTTTTTTTTTTAACCTTTCCTCTTTAAACTTTGCATTTGCATCCTTCCCTGTATTCTGTTTTTTCTTTTCACAAAGTGAAGAAGGAGGGACTTTTTCAGGCAGGATGTAGTGGCCTTTTTCTAACCAAATGACACTAAAATTCCAACCAAATGACACTTTTCCAACCAAATGACACAGGGCTGCTAGTGCTGCCAGTCCGCTAAAGAACTCCCAAGAACTCCCAAGCTTCAAGGAAACTGGGCCAAAAGGTCTGATTCTATAGACCCCTGAACAAAGCCCCCCAACTATTATTTATTTATTTGATTCGATCATACTTGAAGAGAAAAAAGGGCTCTGCTCCCTCAAAAGTGGAAGAGAAAGACAAGTGAGCAAGAATCTCAGTTTTGCCAATATAATCTATGCAGGAATTTTCAGGGGCTGCTGGAGGTCTGTTTGTCAACCAAATGATAATAACATTAGAGGTGAGCTAATGCTGCCTGAAATTTCAAATTAATTGTAACAAACAGTCCAGTTATATGATCCCCTGTATAAAGTGCCCCCAGATGTCCTACTTGCAGAGAAAAAACTACTTCAATTCCACAAAAGAGGAGGTGAAGGAGACCAGCAGCATTCTGCAGCTTTTCTTCAAAGGTGATTGTCTGGGAGTATTCTGTACTCCTCTCTTACAAGAATCTGATTGGAAGGGAGATATGCCATTGCCCAAGAAATCAGTAGATTTAAAGAAAAACACGTTCACATGATGCATTCCTGGTAAGCACCTAAACTCGGTGGGGAAAAACAGGGGGCGTTTTCGCACAGGGCTTACCCCGGAGCAACATCCCTCTTCACCGCGCAGAACCCGGAAGAGCTGCAAAGTCCCGCGGCTTTTGTGTCGCAAATGTAAACTGGTTTTTGGCACGGTGAAGAGGGACGTCGCTCCGGAGTAAGGTCAGCGGGAAAACAGCCAGGGATTGTTTGAGGTAGTTGTGTTTGAAATTACCAAGGATCCCAGATTTGTATACCCCTTTTTGAAAAAGGCTCCCCTTCAAGGAGCCCCATGGCGCAGAGTGGTAAAGCTGCAATACTGTGGTCTGAACTCTCTGTTCATGACCTGAGTTCGATTCCGGCAGAAGCTGGATTCAGATAGCCGGCTCAAGGTTGACTCAGCCTTCCATCCTTCCGAGGTCGAGTACTCAGCTTGCTGGGGGGAAAGTGTAGGTGGCTGGGGGAGGCAATGGCAAACCAGCCCGTAAAAAAGTCTGCCATGAAAATGTCATGATGCGACGTCACCCCAGAGTCGAAAAGAATTGGTGCTGGCACAGGGGACCTTTCCTTTCCTCTAGGAAAACACTGTGATTTCTGTGTATTTCTTTGGCTAGGGAATTTCATAAAGCACACTCTTAGTATGCTACTGGAAATTAGCTCTTCTCTATTTGCACTGAGATATAACACACCTAAGGAAGAAAAGATATAGAAAGGATATTTCTAGATGTACTCTCTTTTCATTGATCACCTTCTTTGGGCTCACTATTTCCTGTTTGATTGATGTGTTCGTTTGTTTTTAAGTAAAGCATTGTTTTATAAATTATGATGAAATTACAGTGAATGACTTACTGAATAGTCTCCTTGACGAAAGCAACGCAGGAAATTTTACATCCCTGCCAGTGTTAAATAACTTCTTCTCCCTTCTATATTCATTAGCTCCCAAGTGTTTGCATAGAGGTACAGTAGGCTAAAACTCAATATAGTTGAAATGTGCTCATTAAAAGTAGACTGGGTGAGAAAAGCCTGGAGTTTGAGCTCTGATTTATTTTGAGTCACAAGAGAAAATATCACAGCTCTGAGTCATCAGCCACATTCCACCTCCCTTCTCTCACAAATTTCTAAGCCCAAATTGAAGCACAAGAAAGCTGTGACACTTGTATGTAACATTCTCTTTCATAGCTATTCACAAAAAAAGTTACATGAAGCAGAGTTAGACTGTTAGGCTTTTTTTCTTAATTTTTAAAAAAATTATATTTCAGCATTAAAGATTAAAAGTACCTACTACAGCTTAATAATACACAATACTGTTGCTGAATCAGGACTCAAATACCTATGAAGCTGCCTTCTACTGAGTCAGACTGTTGATCCACCTAATCCAGTATTCTTTTTTTCTGACTCACTAAATTAAAGGTCTTTCACTTCTCCATTAGCTGAGAAACGGAGATGCTGGGTTGCCAGCCTCCAGCTGGGACATGGAGACCTCCTGCTTTTACAACTGACCTCCAGTTGGCAGAGATCAGTTTCTCTGGAGAAAATCATTTTTAAAAGTTACACCACTAGTAAGATTGAAAAATCACCCTATACTATGTTGCAAGTTATGTATATAATGAATTATAAAACTGTGTAACTATATATAATGAACAATGTACATGTTACAAGTACATAAGGTTGCAAAATAAATTCAGCTGGAAGGACTATGGAAGGTCAATCCTGCTTCCTTTACAAGACTCTTCTTCAGGTCACTTATAAATCTAAATAACACCAAAGTCTCCAGGTGTTTTCCAACACAGACCTGGCAACCCTACGGGGACTGAACCCAAGACTATGCACATTCATAGCGTGAGCTCTAGCAGTGAATTGTTTATTTACAAGCTGAAGCCATTAAATCAGGCCACTTAAAAAATAAGTTCTCCAGACAGGTGAAGGGCTGAGGAAAATGGAAACACTGAGGCATTTTTTGTTTTGTTTTATACATAGGAAAAATTGGAAATATCTCTTCCTTGTAACACTTCCAATGCTTTCAAAATCTATTGTGTTTCCAGACTTACTGATATAGATGTTTGTTTTCTAAGCTCTTTCAAAATATGTTTCTTTTGTTTCTGGAAACAAATATATTGATGGTTTCCATATGTAATTCTTCTTTTTATTCTTTCCTGCTTTCCCAAATGGCAAAAACTAAGAGATGCTTACTATATTTCTAATGCTTGGTATATTTGTATTTATTGTTTTGAATACAACTGAAGTAAATACCCTGTGAGATTTCATAAAGATACCAAACAGTACATTTTTAGGTGCTAGCCTATACATAGCACATTTTTAAATGGTAGGCTTATTTCAGATCTGCTAAGAAAATGTATTGTGTATTTTATTTATTTAGTTATTGGATTTCTATCCCCCCCCCCAAAAAAAATCGTGCCAAAGCAAGTTTATCTTCACATTTCTATAGGGTTTCTTTGGGGGGAGGGGCAGGGGTGATATGACCTGGGGAAACTCTTCTTCCCATGGCCTCAAAATTATGATAAATTTTACAACTATGGGTTCTCTTTTATTTTCTCTAGCAAAGCAGCTTTTAGAAAATATCCCGGGAAGTTGCATGGACACATCATGAATATGTGGGGAAATGGAAAAAACTTCCCAAGCTTTGATGCAGGTCAGATAACCCATTCAGAAATGGCTGATGCATTACATTCAGATTCTCCTATAGCAAGCCTAAGCAGATCTACTCAGAATTCTACATAGGCCTATTCAGTGGGGATTACTCTCAGGAAACTGTTAGGATTGCAGTGCTAATCAAGTGATGGGTGACTGCATATGTGATGTAGGCAGCAGCCTTTAGCGCCATCTGGTAGCAGAGACAGCTCCTGCACATCTACATCCAGCCAGCAAAAGGGGGAGCCACAGCAGCTGCTTGGCCCTTCCTGGTGGTGTGGCATGGTCGTGAGTGCAGTCCCCCACACAGCCCTGCCCCCAGCAGCAGCTGCCCCTGACCAGGGCCCAATGAGGAGGAGCTGCAGCAGCCACCCGGCCCTTCCCGACAGGGGTGGTGGGGTGGGGTGATAGTGGGTGCACTCCTCCACATGGGCCTGCCCCCAGCAACAGCCACGCCTGAGTCGGGCCAGCGAGAAGGAGTCTCAGCAGCTGCCTGGCCCTTCCCAACTGGGGCAAAGGGGCAGGAGGGCAGCAAATGTGCTCCCCCTCCCAGCACACTGAGAGCAGGGGCATCCTTGGTTTTGTCCTGTGACTGCCAAGCTCACCCTCACCAACTCCAGCCACTCCCCTCCGGCACATGCTGGGTAAGTTCCTGCACAGGGGCAGTGCAGGAAGTTGGGGGAAAGGGGCCTGCAGCCTAGGGCACTGAAAACTCTGGTGCTGGGCCTACCTCTTCTTGAACAGAGGCAAGGGACTCAGAAGTGAAGGGTTAAATGCACCTTGAGCCAGAATGACAACTGACATTCAGTAGCAGAGCCAGAGCGTCCATTAGACAATATTCGGCAATTGCCTCGGGCGCCGGCTCTTACAGGGCCCATTTTTTCTGGGTGATGAGTGGCCAGAGGAATTCTCTTTAAATATCTTTTCCCCTCCATTGCTTTCAAAGGAGGATGGGGGCATCTCCCCTGGTCCAGTCTTTTTAAAACTTGGATGGGGGGTGAGGAGAGACACCAGCAGCTATGCTACAAATTTGGTTCCTCTACATCAAAAACAGTCACCTCAAGCTCTGAATTCCCCCAGATCAATTCTCCATTATACCCTATGGGAATGGTCCCCATAGGGTATAATGGAGCCAAATAAATTTGGAATTCCCAAATATTTCCCCAAATCCCAGCACCATGCCGATATTGGGATTCAGGAATACCAGGAGGTGCCAATGGGGGTGGGGTCCAATAGAACCGATTTTTTTAAAATGATTTTTTTCCCTCGTGCATACCCCTACTATGGCATGTTCATATTGCAATAGATATTGTAATGTAGAGAATGCACAAGCTATGGCCTTTGACTCTTGAATATAAGGTTTGTGCCATCTAACTCTCGTTTTCTTGCTGTTTGAGTTTAGAGTGTTGTCTGTAGATTAAATATTTGTTCTGAAAGATATTCAATAACACTTTGTAGGTTCACAGGTTCAACCTTGGACTCCTTAACAAACATCAAAACACTTATGTTTTAACTGGTGGCAGAAAATGTCATCAAGTTGCAGCTAAATTATGATAACCCCCATAGGGTTTTCAAGGCAAGAAATAAATAGAGGTGGTTTTCCATTGTTTGCCTCTGCATAGTAACCCAACGGTTCTCCTCGATGGTCTCCCATCCAAGTATTATTCAGTGATGACCCTGCTTGGCTTCCAAAATCTGATGAGAATTGACTAGCCTGAGCCATGCAGATCAGAGCATGTTTCTTTGTTTGTTTGATTGTTTCATATCCAGTGCCGGCTCTACCACTAGGCAAGCTAGGCGATTGCCTAGGAGCTTCTGGGAGAGCCGAATTGAGTGCCCCCCATGTGACTCGGTGATGTTATCAGTGCAGGAGGGCATGCCAAAAGTTAGCCTTGCCTAGGGTGCCAGACAGTCTAGGGCCAGTCCTGTTCATATCCCACCCTTTTTCTTTTAAAAAGCAACCAAGAAATTTTTTTGAGAAATCCTAAGCAAGTCTATTCCGAAGTAAATCCCATTTTATCCAAGAAAAGTTGTTTTAGGGCTGCAGCTTTTGTCATCTAAGACAAACCTTCTATTCAAGGTAACCTTCTATTCAAGGATGCTGAACTTATCTTGGTCAAAGACTGTATTTATGGGTAAGTCAAACCTCCCAGATGAATTGCCATGATGTTGTTCAACTCAAATGTCATGCCTTAGGACACAATGCCAAGCAGCACCTGTGCAGCAGCTTCTTATGCTCCAGGTCACGCCTCTGTGAAGAAGTGACATTTGTATCCTCTGTTGCAGCTTGTACAAGTGCAAAACCAGCTGCAGTCTGTAAACTAAAATTTCACAATCACTGGAAAACAAGGCATGAATTCCTCGTTGGATTGTTAAAGTGACATACTTACTGAGCACAGAATTACTTGCCATTCAATCCTTCTTTATGTCTGCACAGTCTGATGCATCCTGTAAATTACCTGCTGTGAAGGTATTGCCTGCTTCTGCAAAGCAGTGTGAGAATGCTTATGCATTAATTTATCCCTGATCATGACACAATTATCCCTTTACTTCAAGTTTTCAGAGTAGGGGTAATGTGTACCAGGAACGTTGTGCTGCTGTGAGCCTTGTTTTGAGTAATGTAAAAAATTTTTGAGTAATGTAAAAAATGTAATGTAATTTTTGAGTAATGTAAAAAAGTTTCCTTACATTTTTGCAGGTGGAGGGCTCCAATTTTCATGAGTCCAGTGAGAACATGCATGTGTGAACTGATACAGATTTGGATAGCTTACTAGCCACTGACAAACAATTAGTTGTTCTGCCATAAAGCACACGAGCATGCTTAAGTAGTAAGTCTCATCTCAAAATGTCAAACTATCCCTCCCTTTAGCAATTAGAAGTGGAGGCAGCAGACACAATGGCAGACAGAGAAAGCTGTGGCAGAACAGTATGTGTTGACGATGCATATTTTTGGCTGTTTGGATGCAGCTGGACATTTTTTGGCTGTTTGGATGAAGCTGAACAGTGTCAAGCATTCAGCTTTTATGATCACTACTTTTAAGGAAGAAATAAGGTGAGCCAGTGAATTATTGGGCATCCCTTCTTCTGTTATAGCCACAACCCCTCATTCAAACACATTAACAGCCCAGTCTGATTATTTGCAGGTATATCCCACTGAAGTCAATAGGACTTAATCGCAAGTAAGTTTGCATAATATTGCATCTTCAATAAGTGCTCAATATTACCCCTCAAGGATTTAGAGATTTTAACTATGCTACATTTTTCTTCTGAACACCTAAACTGTAGGAGAAGTCTCCTTGGATTTATGGATTAATAGCTAATAGAAAAAAAAACTACTATGCTTGTCCAAACAAGCAACTAGAAAGTGGGCTACTCTTTCACTTTTCTAGTTAAATAAAAGGACTTGTTTTGATGTTTTTATTCAAGCACGTGAGTGGAAAAATATTTCCCATTTTGGGCACAAATATGTGCATATTTGGCCCCGGAATTTCTGGCATCAGAAGAGAGACATGAATTATGACTTTGATACTGACTATGGCCCAAAGATAAGCACTGCAGTTCTATGGAAATGGTACAGATGGTAGGGGAATCAGCAACAGAACTGGCTTGGCACATGCTATGATTGGTGTGGTGGTAGTGGCTGGAAAAGGCACTTGAGGCTTCCCCCAATGGGAACCCAAAATGGTGAATACCATTCTCTTCTCCTCCACTTTATCCTCACAATAACCCTATGTGGTAGGTTAGGCTGAGAGTGTGTGACTGGCCCAAGATCAGACAGCAGGCTTCAATGGCAGGGAAAGGAATCAAAGAGATGACATTACTCATTGCCTTCTACTTTTGTGACAAATCTAGTATAAAAGACTGGACACAAATGTCTTGCAAATATGTGTTTCAAACTATTTAATATTTTCATTTTTCCTCTTCTCATATTTCCTTATACCTTTGTTCATTCTGTTTTGTCAGATTTCAAAAAGGATTGAAATAGCTAACTTTTTCACATAAACTACCTTTAAAATATGCTCCCATACTGCTGAAGGGCAATTTGAAGGATTGTTTATTGTATGAGCACACAAGTGTTTTTCATTTCTAATCACAGAATAGATTTTCCTTACCAAAAGATTAGATGTTGATTATTTATGTAGCTTTTTAAAAAGCTGTGTAAAAAACATGCACAATTTTGTTTACTGTTTTCTATCCTATATTAAATTAGAACTGCATTGCTCCGACTTGTTTCAAATTAGTTAGAATAAGATTTATTTTACTTCTATCTGGTCATTGCTGATAGCCAATGTGGTGCAGTGGTTACAGTGCCAGACTAGGATCTGGGAGACCCAGGTTCAAATCCTCATTCTGCCATTGAAGCTTGCTGGGTGACCTTGGGCTAGCCACATACTCTCAGCCTAACCTACCCCATGGGGTTATTGTGATGATAAAGTGGAGGAGAAGATAATGGTATTTGCATTTTGGGTTCCCACTAGGAGAAAACTGGGATATAAATGAAGTTTTAAGAGGAAATATCTAAAAGTTGGCAATTTTAGCCATATATTTATTTGCCCCCCCCCCCCCAGTCGGAATAAAGAGGCTGACACAAAATATTGGGAAACGGGCCACTTTATTTAATAACACAACTAACACGGCAGGGCTACCTGCTATTGGACAAGCCCTGGGGTCTTCCCACGACCCCGCCAAGTCCAATAATGGGCGAGCTACCCAGCCCCTGGCACGAGCCATATGATTGTGGCTAATGCCAGGCCAGCCAGGCCAAAAACTACCCTCCCCTTAAACTTCAGCCCTGCTCACCAGAAGGGGGAGAATTTAGTGGGAGGCATGAATACAATCCGCATTCTACAGCATTGAGCTGTAAAGCCCATCTGCCGTTCCTGCGTCTCGACTGCACTAACATGTGCAGTGGCCTGGGTGCTCACCTGCAAGGTATAAACCCCTTGCTCCTTCTGCCAAGTGACCGAACTAACTTATCCTTCCCTAACTTCCACACCGCTGCAAGCAGTACAAGGTAGGCGAAAAACACCTCACCAAAGGCCAATAAGGTGGGGTGAAAAAATTCCTACCTGGCTCCTGATAAGACGACCGGATAAACCTGTACTACTGCAGGTTGGGTGGGTGGGCCGAGAGCAACAAACGAACTGCGTAGCTCCGGGCGGGGGCGGGGCTATATATAGCCCTGACGCACCGCCCACATGCAGCCCCGGATGCCCGGGAACCTCTTCGGCCTCCCTCCTTCCAGGGAGGCAAAATGCGGCTCTGCAGCGCGTAGCCGCTTCGCAGCCCGGCCAGGGCGGGGCCGAATTGCTGAAGTTAATATTTGCAAACAATGAGAAATTGTTTTCTCCTGAAAAGCACTGAAATTCCAAACTTGAAAAACGCACCTTCTGTTGTGACTCCGTGATCATTCTGTGAAACAGAAACATGTGTGAAATGAAAACAACACTGAAAGGTTGTGGGGTCAAAGGAAACATTACACAGCTAATGACAGGAGTAGAATCCCAACTATGGCATTTAAAAAATGAAAAGCAGTTAACAGGCAGCTGCCAGTTTGAGCCTAGGAATGCAGAGTGATAGGAAACTTGCTCAGAATTACCACCCTGAACTGCTCTCTATCCCATGAGTACTGGAGGATTTTGAACCGAGGAATTCCTTGAGAGGAAAGGGTTAATATCTTCATTGTAGCCTCCTGCTGCTTCTTTCATCTCAAAAACAAAGACTGAGAGAGTACTGCAATGCATTTGTATAAGGTCTAATCTGCTATGTAACATCTAATTTGTTCCTGAGTTTTTACTAACTTCTTGTATTAATAAGATCACTCTGTACATTAAATCCTTCAGAATTTAATGTGACTTACTTCTTAATATGTGTATATAGCATTGCAGCCTTAGACTGATGGGAAATTATTTACCAACTTAGTGGTGCTCTAAATGAAATGTCACCTCAACTGTGGAAGCCTTTACACTAGTAACAGTATTGCATAGTTGAGAAATCAATACTCTTTCCTTCCTTTGCTTGCTTCCAAATGGACATTGAATCCGCACCCATGTGATGTTTTACAAAAATGCTGACAAACCTCCCTCTCTCCCCACCCCCTGAAGCATTCTCATCTTAAGTGCACCATAATAAAGTGCCCAAGTTTTCTTTTTTCATTTGTCAAGTAAAAAGCATATTTTAGTTCGTGTTGCGCTTGGAGTAAAACAATAATTGATGAACACCAGAAGGGCTTTGTGGGGCATATTCTGCATTTGACAAAGTCTAAGTAAGCTGGAGAAACTACAAAGGATATTGATTTTCCATGAAAGGGTAAAGACTGATCTTTCTTCATTTGAAATGTTCTGCTTTTCTACCAAATACCACAAAGAAAATCCAAAGACTAAGAAAAGAGCACAAGAGAATAGTAGAACTGAAAGGGTAAAAGATGAATGGTTTCAGGTCTGCTTGCCATTCTACTTCCTATTAGTGGATGGGGAAAGTGTGCAGTTATAGAAAGTCCATTTAATACAGATAAGTATTGGAAGTGTTGCAAGACTGCAGTCCCCAGACTGTTTTCAAAGCTTTGGCCACGATGTGAGCAAGATCCATCCTGAACATGAAAAGAAATGATCATGATGAAAATGTTCCGGTGAGTTTTGCTTTAGCCCCAACCATGTCTGCTATCAGGGATCGTTTTGTAGAAAATAATAATAATAATAATAATAACAACAACAACAACTACTTTTTATTTGTATCCCGCCCTCCCCGCAAGCAGGCTCAGGGCGGCTCACAACATGTAAATACAGTGTACAATAAAACCACATATAATAATTTCAATTATAAATTCCAGTTATAAATTCATATACAATTCAGTTATAAAATATCCTTAAAATCATTAAAATTACATTAGAGTTAAGATTGTGGTGCTATAGTTAAGATCTTTCATAAAATCCAGTGACTAAAACATAAACATATCCAGCAGGACTTCCTTGGCACAGTCTTAAGTGAAGGCTATTTTAAAGAGGTGGGTCTTACAGGCCCTGCGGAATTGGTCTAAACGTCACAGGGCCCGTACCTCCTCCGGGAGTTGGTTCCACAGTAGGGGGGCCGCTATGGAGAAGGCCCGATCCCGGGTGGACTTCAATCTGGCCTCCCTTGGCCCAGGGATATTCAGCTGGTTCTTTCCAGCTGACCTCAGCGCTCTCTGGGGTTCATACAGGGAGAGACGGTCCCTCAAGTAGATAGGTCCTCGGCCATATAGGGCTTTAAAGGTAATAACCAGCACCTTGTAACGAACTCGGTACGCCACCGGCAGCCAGTGCAGTCCGTGCAGCCCCGGCTGTATGTGCTCCCATCTTGGGAGCCCCAACAACAGCCTAGCCGTTGCGTTCTGCACTAGCTGCAGCCGCCGAGTTCGGTGGCAGAGCTCATTAGCATAACTCATTAGCATACCCCCCCAGCCAAAAGCAACTCGATGCAAGAAAGGAGACCCCCCCCAGGCAAGTGAGGCATGCTTGGGCTGGATATTTAAAAGTTCATGACAGGCACCCACATGCTTCGCCTTCATATCCCTCTTGAGAGTTCTGACACCTCTTTTTCCAGAAAAAAAAATCCATCACCCCAAAGTGGCTGCCACAGGAGGTAGAGCCAAAGCCAAAATAATTGTTTCAGGAGGTAAGCCTAATATAATATCTCTCTCCTTGCTTTGCAAAAGAATTGCAGAAGAGAAATCAAAAGGAATGAAGAAAAGCCCAAGTGGGGAGAGAAAGAGAAAAGGGAACAAAAAAATTTGAAAGAAAGCCCATGGGGGAAGTGAGGGAGGAAGTTTTTGGGAATTTAAAAGAAATGAAGAAAAGTGCTAGGGACTGTTTGAATCACACACTGACTAATGAAAGCTTGTAGGACGGCCTTTTGTTTCAATAATGGCAGCTAACACTAACCCTAATAAACCTTACCTTACAATGGTCCCACCTACTTTCTGAAAATCTTGGCAGGCACCAGGATAAGTAATGGTGAGCACCATGGGTGGCATGCTGAGGAAACCAGCTAGAGGTTGGTTAGAGGTTAAAAGTATTGCATGTTTCCTGGTTAGGTAGAAAATGCTGTTCAAACAAATTGCAAAGATGATTTGATTTCAGTGGTAACTAGAGAAAGAAATTTTTCTTACAAAAGCAGAAGCACATCTTACATGACATATTAGAGAAGCATCTGGCCTCAATGCTGACTCTGTCAGGATATTTTTACCCATCATCCAGAGAAAGCATAAAATCTTCATGGAGTTTGCAAACAGGACCAGATACTAAGATTTGTGTCTTCCTTCACCCCAACCTTTTTGACCCTGTGGGCACCTTTGGAATTCTGATGTAGGGTGGTAGGCACCACCACAAAATGTCTGATGCAGGAGGCAGAGTCACATATACAGAGGAAGTCCAAGTGTGGGGAGAAGAGAGGTAACTAAAAATATACTGGGAATGTGTGGTGAGTGAGCATAAAACAAACACTGTGGTGACAGCTGCTACTGAAACAATGTTATTTTAATCTGCACGGTTGATCAGCTCTTCAACGGCCAATCAGAACCCCTGCTGGGCAAGAACCCCTTCTGGCCCCATACACTCCTGAAAAACACTTGGTGGGCACCAAGAAATGTGTTGGCAAGCACCACAACTTCCATGGGCATCACATTGGGGACCCCTGCTTTAAGCCTACTCAACATAGTCTTTTGCTACTGTTAACACTCTTTGGGCCAGGACTTTCAGTTTTATATCCATTTCCCCAACCTATAAATGAAAGCTGTGTTTTTGTTTAAGTTTTGTTCAGGTTTGAATGGAGCAGCAACTTTTTGACTGTTTATAGACTTACAACCCAGCCCTTTAATAGCTAAAATGGCTGCAATGTATGAATAGTGTAAAAGTAAATAAAATGACCATATCAGCTCATTCCAACTCATCTTTTAACATAACATATGCTATCATCTGTCTGCAACACATTTATGCATTGTTGTAGTAGTTAGAGTGCTGGTCCAGGATCTGGGAGACCCAGGTTCAAGCGCTCACTCTTCCATGGAAATTTGCTGTGTCACTCTCTGTCAGCCTACCCTTCTTCACATGTCTGTTGTCAAAAGATGGAGGAGCAGGAATAGTAGGTCTCTTCCATTAGTGGGGTGACCTCTTGCCCCCACCAGCTCTCCTTTACACCACTTAACCAGGCAGTGTGTGGGGGGAGGGCAATTCTGGAGGAAATAGAGGGGCAACTAGTATCACCAGTAACTCCATGACATCTCTTCTAGCATGACCCAGAAAGGCCATCAGCATTTCAAGCAAAAGTCTAGCACCCAGAACTCTATTATTAAACCATGGAGTTTTGGACAAATGCTACAGCATCACCGCTGGGTCACACCAGAAGTGACAGTACCAGACTGTCTCCTAGCCCCCATCCCACCATGGAAGTCTCTGGTCAATTTCCAGGCTCCCTAAGGAAAGGAGAATATTATTGTAAGTTGCTTTGTTGGGTAAATATATACATATTAAATGCATAGGATAAACCAGTCAATTTGTATACCATAGAGATGTCATAGACAAATTATATTTCATTATTTTATTACCTTTTAACACCATGTTAGCAATTTCTCTCTCTCCCCAAATGTATATAGGTATATAACTTGCAGACTGAGTGTCACTTCATGCATCTGATTAAGTGGGCTTTAGTCCATAAAAAAGTAATACAACAATAAATCTGAAGTCTAATTAAAGTCTAATCGTAGTCTTTAAATTGCCACGAGACTCCCTTTTGTTTTGGTAGCAACATACTAAACATAGCTGTCCCGCTAGAATTTATGAATTTTCTTTGCATACTTTGGGATATGTTCAAATAATGGTTTAATAGAAATGGCTTATGTGTTGTTTTTAATATCTTAAAGTGTTGTTTTTTTAATATCTCTGGGTTTCAGTTAGGAAACATAGTCATTCACAGTTAAAATTATTGAATATATGCTGAATGCATTTCTGTTTGGAAAGAAAGAGAAATTAGTTAGGATTGTGTATGTGTAACCGTCGTCTTATGCCATGATGGCTCAAAATATTTCCCTTTATAAGTACAGTTGCTTTAATGTGAGACCACTTAGAAAAGAGGGCAACTGTGCCCTGTTTGAATGTTGCATAAGGTGTTACAACATAGAAGTTCCTAATAGATTGTTACCTGGATACTAGTTCAGTGTCTTTCAGCAACAACAGTTGTTATTTTTGCTAGTCATACTAATCTTGGAGGGTTTCTCTTCATAATAAAGGAGTACATAAACCCTTGTGCCCTTGCTTCATTGACAGTCAGCAATAATGGATTTTCTTGCATTGTGAAAACTGTACAACTGTTTAAATTCTAAATGGAGGGCTTTATATTTTCATAATACATAAATTTTACCTAAAACAAGAAGTCAGGATGACAAAGTCATTTAAAACCCAAGGACTTCGTTTGTTTTGTGATACTGAGGAACAGATTGCACTTCATGCTGTTATAATGTTTACAGGCTCTTTCTTAACACTTAGTAGCATCTGTTGAGTGCTTAGGAGGATTTTCAAAGCTCTGCTCAGCTGAAGTGTCATTGATTTTATTTTTCATATCACTCATTTTGGTGCGTTGTTCATCCCTGCATACACCTGTACAGTATATCAGAGGCACACATGTATTTGCATCCAAATGCTTATTAATGTACAAATGAAGTGGGATTTAAGTAAACCCAGAGTTGAGAAAACCCATAGGTTATAGAATAGAAGTGAGATTTATAAAATCATTACTGCACATCACATACAATAATGTCATGTTTGTAGCTTTATATGATCTGGTTTACACTGGTTATTTTATATCATATCACCAAATCAAATAAGTTGTTATATTCAGCTTTGAGTTGAATATTGAGTAAGTTTGGTTCTCGTGATGTTTACATCTTGACATATTTTCAAGAAAGGAAGATACTGTGGCTTGCAGGGTGCCTTGGTTGCCTACAAATCAGGAAAGGCACTTTGCCTCTCATGTTTCCAATTCATGCCTGAATTTGCAGCTTATGGTACTAGTTTCTGCTCTGGATGCAGCCTCTATGGACATATTTGGCTTTAGTTGGGTTCTTCTGTCAGGATTAGGGATGGGCACAGACTGGTCCATGGACCAAAATTCATCACAGACTAGGGACCAGTTCGTGGTCCATTTGCCAGGTCCATGTATTTGCTGTTTTGTCAGACCATCCATAGACCTCAGTCTTTTTAAGGTGATCCATTTGGTCCCTTGGAGTGTTACATGGGGAGTGAGTTCAGGAGGCCACTTCTGGATTGTGCCCCCATTGTAGTACAATGCCAATGAGCTTAGGAGGCATTTAAAGACCTCTTTAGCCCACTTACAGATCATGCTGCCACTTAGCTAATAAAGTGACAGAGTGGGTGTCATGGGTGCTGGGGCCCTGCAGAAGAAGCCGAGCCTGCAGAAGAAACTGTGCCCCTGCCACCTGCACCAGTGCCCCTGCCTCCTGCTGGAGGAGATCCAAGCCCCCCTGCCTCGCCCTCTCGGGTGGCTCGTGTGCATGACCGCCTTCGTCAGGACCTCAGGAATCGGAGGAGGGCGGCACGCTCACAAGCAAGACGCTCCCTGACCCCTGAGTTTTGAAAGGATTCTGGCCCCTCTAGGAGTGAGGGTGCTTGAGTCTCAGCAGGATCCTGGCTGCCCTCTGAGTCAGCAATTAGCCCAAATGGGCAACAGACAGCAGAGGGCTATATAGCTGTGGGCTTTGAGAGAAGGCTTTGGGGAAGCAACTAGTCACTTACCTGATGTTCTAGCATCCACTTCGGCTTCTGGACCCCCTGACTTCGGCTTCTGAACCTCTGACCTACGATACCTGGACTGTGATTCGGTTTTGGTGCTTTGGACCCTCCTTGCTACCCAGCTACAGACCTTGGACTGCCCCTGGACTTCGCCTGGCCTGGCCCCAGCCCGTGACAGTGGGACAGCCATAAACCTTCAGAAAATAAGAAAATAGTTAAGGGGCTTCTCAGAGAAGAAGGAAGGAAAAAATTGAGGGGAAATCCTGTGTGTGAGGGAGGGAAGAGGGTGAGGTCATCATGGGTGTTAGTAAAGGTATCCTGATATATGGACAGGTGGGTGCTTTTAGGTAAGGATAAGTGGTTAGAACTTGTTTCCTTGGAAAACATCTGGGATTTGTCAGAAATCCTGATTTATTTTTTTTTACCCAGTAGATCCAAGAAGGAAAAAACTGGTTTAAAAAAAGCCAGCACAAAACTAAGCTTGTGGGAAACAATCTACTCCCTGGGGCAGAGCTGATCCTGGCTAGGCTCACTCCTCCTGCAGTTTGGTTTAAACCAGGCTACAGGAGAAGCAAATCCCTGAAGCTGCTGTGCCACGTGGCTGGGCTCATTTCTCCTGCAGTCTAGTTTAAACTGTGTTGGAGGAAAAGCGAGCTCCAGGAGCTGCTGTGCCACCAGGAGCAATGTGCTCCATGCAGAACAGAAGAGCCTTGCTGAGTTTGCTTATTCTGCAGTCCACTTTAAACCGGGCTATGGGAGAAGCAAGCCTTAGGAGCTGCTGTGCTGCACTGAACACATTGCTCCACACAGCACAGAAGATCTTGGTTGGGCTCACTTCAACTGCAGTCCACTTTAAATCAGGCTGCAAGAGAAGAGAGCCCCAGGAACTGCTGTGCCACATGGAGCACATTGCTCGACATAGCACAGGAGATCCTGGCTGGTTTTAAACTTGGCTACAGGAGAATCGAGCTCCAGGACTGACAGAGCTGATTCTCAGGCTGTCATCTGTATTCCTTTTAAACTTTAAGAGGACTGTAGCAGAAGCCTGACGTACAGCAAAATTGCTGTTTTTGAATCTGCCTAGTAATTCCCAAATATATCCAAGATTTTTCTCAACAATTTCTGCCCATTTTTCCCTGAAAAAAACCCAGGTACATTTGGGTTGCTGAAATCTACCTGAAAAATACTGGTTAGGTATTCTTTGGATAGATTTTGTAAGGTTTTGCCAGTTACTGACCTCAAGTACACTCCTTCAGCAGAAGGTTATTGTTCTGTACATGACTGAAGAGCCATTGCCGAGAATAACTTTAATAACTAAGGCAGATAATATAGGAAACAGAAAAGGCATGCAAAAGTTAGCTCCCTCCCAAAGTCCGTTACAATTCCCAGGCTTTGATGTGAATGCAGGATGTCTTCTCAGGGCACTCAAAGTTTCTCTACTAATTCTAGCTGTTGCTATAACTACCAGATAGCCAACTCTCCACCAAAGTCACCTCCTGCACAACTTGGAAATATTGTTATCATCAAGCAGACAGTACAAGGCAGGCTGAATGGGTAAATAATTGGCAAGACAATATAGTACAGATATGCTCAGTGGAATACATGCAATAAATGACCAGTACAGTGAATGCATGAGAATACAATGTAAGTATGATCAGCCACATAATTGTCAGGGTACCTGACATGCTGCCCCTTCAAAAATCTCAGGATGGTACAGCAAGTTTATCCCCTTTTCAGTCCCTGTCAACTTCATGAATTCCTTTCAGAACTTGGCTACAAATGATGGGCCTCAATCCAAGATTACTTTGTCAGGGAAAGAGTACAGTTTCACAATGTGATTCATGGATAACTTAGCCAACTTTTTAGCTTCATACCAAACCTTTAATGGCATAACAGTTGCAAATAAAAATACACAGAATATAAAAATTTAAACATTGGAGATAAAATCAAAATAAAACCGAGCTTACAGATGCATTCATACATGGTCAGATTTAAATTTAAGGATGCCACAGCCTCGCTAACCTCCCCCTCAGTATCATTCTATAAATAATAACAGGGTGGCAGAATAGACAAATCTGGGGAGAAAGAAAGCTTGCAAAATAAATCTTTACGGAGATTATGATAAAAGGAACAATCAAGCAATATATGCTGAATTGAGTCAGGAATATTCACTCCACAGGAACAGAGTCTGTCACCTAAAGGGATTCGATGATATCTGATAGATAATGGGGCATTTTGCTGCAGAAAGCATAACAACCTAAGGAAACTGAGCAGCAACTATAAGGGTCTGTTCACCGTAGTTTCATTTCCTCCATCTCCCACAGTCTCAATTTAATACATCTGAAGATATATGACTCATCAGAAGTAAAAAAATCATCAACCTCTATCCACAACTGGTTAAGTTTGGACATAAGCACTGCTGACCAGGATGAAATATATGGGTCTTTTTTCATACAATCAAGATGGCTGTTAGGATCTGTTCTAAAGTGAATTTTGAGCCAGAATTTAAACACTGCAATCCAAGCTTTTGTCTCCACCAAAGACTGACCCACTTTAGAGCAGAGAGCAAAGTAGGACACACATTTTGGCAAACCAAGAATTTGTCTAAAGAATGAGGCTTGAATGCCTTCCACTTTCCTGGTAAATGCTGAGATCCATATAGGGATACCATAGAGAATTTGGGCTAGCGTTTTAGCTTTGAACACCTTAATTGCTGCTGGAACTAACTGGTTGCCCCTTGCAAAGAAAAACTGTTTAATTTGAGCAACCGAACATTTAGCCAAGTTGATGGTGTTGTTACGATGTGAAACCCAGCTTAATTTGTGATTAACAGTGATCCCCAAGTATTTAAAATTTTTGTTTGCTCAGTTGTTGAGTTGCCAATAAACCATCTCGGTGGGCACCAGCAATTTGAAAAGACATCTACTTTAGATTTGGCATAACTGATAGAGAGTGAATTACTTGTGACTTCTGAGCACGGACTGAAATGTGCCTGCTTAGAGAATGCGTCCTTCACCACCAGTATGGTGGTCTTCCCCTTACTAGGGGGCAAATCTGTGATAAAGTCCATAGAAATAGTGGTCCAAGGGCATGATGGGGTCTCAAGAGGCAGTAACAGTCCCAGGGGATTCCCTCCCCATTTCTTCTCCATAATGCATGCTGGGCAGGAAGCCACATACTGAGAGATGTCTTTTTGCATTCTGGGCCACCAGTTCTCCCTCAGCCTCCAACTCTTCCTCATTCATTTCCCCCTAGGGGACGAGGCTGAGTCCTTTTCTGCTTTTCTGGTTTGGCTATGGATTGTTACTGTGACCAACCCCCCCCCCCCCCCCCATAGCTGGGGCTCTGTAAACAGCGAGTCAATGACTTCTTCCCATTTGCTTTCATGCTGTGGCAACTTGGAGAGGGCATTGGCCAAGAAGTTAGACTTCCCAGGGAGGTGCTTCAACATGAAGTTGAATTTGGAAAATAACTCTGCCCACCTGACAGATTTTCAGCTGGGATAGATCCAAAAACACACCCCTAGCCTCTCATAGCTGGAGACAAGCCAGGTTACTATTGTAGACATTTTAGTCCAAGGGAAGATGGCCAATCAGCCTTCTGTGGGTTTTTTATTGGCAACATGCAGTTGTGTGGGGTGGCTCTTCACTTTCAGGCTTCCAGCAGCTCAGTGCTTGGGTAGTCATTTCCATTGGGGGTATCACCTCATTTTTCCAACTAAACTTAAAATTTGAAGCAGGGAGTATATTGACATGTTCTGCTTTTTTTTACTCTGAGACTCTTAAATGAAGGAAGAGGTTAAAGAGGAGGCAAAGATGTTAGGAAAAAAATAAGTATCACACGTAGGTGAACAAGAAGATGTTTCTTTAGAGTTTACTCTAGATTTTTTGAATGATGTCTGTGTTGACTGTAGATGTACCACCTCTGCACACTAGAAAAAAAATAGGAAAAAGATCCTCCCCCCAAAAGATTTTCTTAGCATTAATCAAAACTAAATGAAACACACCGGCAGAAGCACAGACATATCAGCTTATTGTGTCATCAAAGAATACACAAATAAACATAACTTCAAAGGTGTCAAAGTTGCTCCATAAACAGGGGGAAAAATAAACCAAGAATACTGCTTCAAAAAAATTATAAAGTATCTCATGGAAACTACTATCTAAGTACTTCATAGTACATAAGCCACAGATGCTATTATGAAATCCGAACACAATAATGGAGGAAAGGAGGAAAAACCATTTATTATATTTTTATTATACCTTTCTGCTCTAAAAAGCACCAAGAGCAATGTACATGGTTCTGCCTTCTTCAGTTTCATCCTCCACAATAACCTGGTGAGGTAGGCTGAACTAAAATGGAATGATTGGTTCAAGCTAGGGATGGGCATGAACCAAAAAACAAACTGTGGTTTGAGCACAAACTGGCCAGTTTGTGGATCATTTTGAACCAGTTCATTTGGTAGTGTCATTCCTGAACCCTAAAATGAATCACCTTTTTCCCTCTGAAAATTCAGGTGGTTTGTTTTTGCAGTTTGTTCTTCAGGAGGCCCAGTGCTGATTCAATCAATACCTAGGCATCACTGGGGGTGGCCTTATGGAGAGCCCTAAAAACACGCAAAGCAGTTGTCCACAGCTTAATTGGCAGATCTGGGAACCAACAACAGAGCTCCCATTCTGCTCTACGAGAGCAGATTATATACCAGTATAATACCACACCCTGACTCAGCTGCTTGCACTTTGAAGTATGAAAAGAGTTAGTTGTCATGAGAGCAGAAGAATTGTTTGCTGTGTGGCTGATTTAGGGAGGCTTTGAAGACTCCTCCCCCCCCCCCCCAATTTTTAAACACCTCTCCCAGCTGGGAAGGTTTTCCTTGCTGTGGTTTCAGGGACTGAACCTGAAGCTAGAGCTTTCACCTGCTTGGTGGGCTATAACTTGGACAAATCCAGTCTTCACTAAACTTGGAGAGTGGGTGGAGGAGACTCCCTATGAGTTTGGAGGAGACTCCCTGTGACTGTTCTACCACCCCTCAAACCAAACGAACCATGAACTGGTTTGGGAAATGGAAAAAGTTTGTGAACATTCATGGTTCATGCAATCAAACGAACCATGAGCCAACACAAACCACTATTTGTCCAATTCATGCCCATCCCTAGCCCAAGTTCATTTAATGCATTTAATTGCAGGAGGGGGGGAATCTGAACCTGGATTTCCCCATTCCTTGTTGAACATTCCAATCACTGCAGTATTCCAGTGTTCTACTGATTTCTGGCTATGGCAATCTTTTAAAAAATACTTATGTATGAACCAGATATATGTGCATGTATAAATGTGATGTGACTTTAAAACACACACACACAAACCCAGAGGCTAAAAGTCTTGTATCCTTGCCTAGCCCTTGATGCTTCAGAATTACCATGCAAGACAAAAATGCATGTCCACTCCCCTTAAAGTGAGCCCATTTAGAACTCTTCAAAAATGTGACTTTTTAAATTATTTCCAGATGACACTTGTAATTAGCTATCCAGTTACTGTGAGGAGTGTAACTATCATTATTGATTCATAAATTCCCTTGCTTTCTGCCCAAACAGGTAATATAGATGATATACCAAAACTATTACATTAGTGTATATTGCATTCTTAGTATATATTGCATTCTGTGCAATTAGGTTAATACAGCTAATACAAGTCTATGTGTTCTGTATGTACATATTTATTTTTTCTGTTAAAATATGAATAGTTATGCATATGCACTGTTTAAAAATAAAATCATAACTATAGAATCATAAAATGGGTTAAAGTTGTGTGTGTGCACACACATGCATGCAATGCATGCATGACAAAGTATGTATATTTCTGTCCAAAATGGGATTGTAACTGCTGTTAATCATACCAATTCTACATGAGTTGAAAAAGGAATCAGCATATGAGAAACAAACTTGATGAATGTGGTGGCAGCTGAGAGAAAGCAGAGTTGCTTTTTTAACATGTCAAAAACAACTGGCTCTAGAATGAGTAAAGTCTTCTCACTTTATGGATCATTGACTAGGTAGATTGTAATGGTTCCTCTGAAGCTATTATGGTTTTTCAGTCCAGCTACTGAAACCGTGCTAAAACCTGTGTGCTTAAAATCCTCACTGTGAAGAAACTGCAGCTGAGTGTAGTTGGCATATTGTTGTTAAAGTTCTATCTCATAGTTGTCTTTTCTCACACAAAAAGAAAATGGAAATAGAACATTCTGATAAGCCTTTATTTTGTGTTTAGATGAGATCCAATATTTTATGAAAAGCAAATGAACAACATTGAAAAGGTTTCCTGGAGAGGTGGGATAACATTTTGCTAAATGAATAGATGAAATTGATAAGGGGACAGGGAAAACTATTATCCATAGAGATATTAGATATGAGTGGCCTGTTCCTCGATGATTTCCTTTGTGGTGTGTGTATATATATATATACCATATATATATTATGGTATGCCACACATTGAATATGGTGGTCATTGTACTCCCTTCCCAACACTACATTGACTAATGTTATAGTTGACCCTAAGAAAACTGGAAAGCTTACAGAAGGTATATGGGCAAGGGAACGAAGGCAGGGAAAGAAGGAAATACAAATATGAATACTAGATTCTGGGCTGCTTATGAATACTAGATTCTGGACTGCTATCTGTCCTTCTCTGGGTCTTTTCCTGTGTTCTGGAGGACAGCATGTTGAGTACTAGAGTGATAGTGAAACAAAAATAGCACCTACCTATCCTAACCCTGTTTATAGAAACCAATGCATTACTAATGACAAGTTGCATAAAGCATCTTCCTTGACATTTGCTAAAATCCTCTGAATGGAACATATGCTGCAAGCTCAACCTGGGATCTAGAGTGGAGAGAGCTCACCACCTGTTATTCATAAAGATATTACTGTATAAGAAAATCATAGCATACAAAACTCACTCAGTCAAGTGCATTCTCCTATATTAGGTGTCTAGAGCAGGGGTGTCAAACATGCAGCTCGGAGGCCAAATCAGGCCCCCTGAGGTCTCCTATCAAGCTCCCAAGCAACTGACTGTTATCTGCTTCCTTCTCCCTCTCTCTTGCTTCCTTCTGTATCATAGCTTGCTTTGCCAGGCTTGCTCAATCACACAGGAGCTACTGAGCATAGCCCCTATTTTCTCCATTGGCTGAAGCTCCCCCCTTGGGGAATGAGGGGGGAGGGAGAGCTTGCTTTGCCAGGTGCTCTCAATTGCACAGCAGAGCTAATGTGCCAAGCTTTTCTTCTTTTGGCTGAGGATCCTTCTCCTCCTGATCCCCTGGGGAAAAAAGGAAAGAGCCAGAGCTTCCTTTGCCCAGTTCCCTGGATCACAAAGGAAAGATACAAAGAAAGCACCTTTAAGACCAATGAGTGCTAATGTTTTATGCATGCTTTATTTTAAGTTTTTTAAATCTTTAATTGTATTTGTCTGTGTGCTTTATAAAGGTTATATCTCTGCTACCTAGCATTACATTTTATGACACACATGGCCTGGCCCAACAAGGTCTCAGTTATGTCAAAGCTGGCCCTCATAGAGACCATTGGAGTATTGGACCCTACGTTGCTCATCGAAGATCAATAGTTGACACCAAGAGCCAGTATAGGCATGAATCAATGATATTGCTGCCCTGTGTTGGCCCTGAAGGTATGGTACAGGAGTAACATGGAATAGAAAGACCTGCACTATCCAGTCTGATCCCCTAACACTCACTCACTGGTACACATATGACCTCTTCATGATTGTGCAAAAGCTGTCTGGCAGTGTCATTTAAATACTTTCCCATTTATACATGATCCACAGGCATTGATTCACAAGTGAAATGGCCATTGCACTCGTAATAAGGCAAATCATTGTAAGAAAGATGTGTAATTTAGCTATGATCAGAGAACTGCTAAGGCTGAGCATTTAGAAGCACCTTAAGTATCTTGACTGTAGGTTGCTAACTGATATTGCCCAGAATCCATACTATGACATGCTCTAACGTTTTTGTTGTATGGCTAGTAAACAGGATTCAAACAAAGCACATGCAAAAATCTACTTATCCCCTTTTTTATTCTTTTTTTTAACAAAAAATATTTTTTATTAAAGTAGGCAAGAGTAAACATAACATCAACACTTATCAAAAGATTCCAAAGAGCATGAATATATGCATTACCATATAAAATAAAATCAGATATAATAACTAAACAGTATCAAATGGATATGTTACAGCTAAGGAATCATTATGAACAACTAATAATGTAAATGGAGCATTCATGAAAAAATACTCAGTATAAATTAAATAATTATTAAACTATGAATTAAATGAAGAAATGAATAAGAATAAAATAAAGAACTAAATAAAGAGTTCCATTCCTTTGTCATAGCATTAAAAAAATGTTGTGCAAGAGGGAAAAGGAGCACATTAAGAATCTTGTGTTAAAAGCAAAGCAAGGACATTTGATAAGAATTATAGGGAGAAATTTCCTGATTGAAGATATATTCTACAAAAGGGAACCATTTTGCAATGGAAATGAGAAGGAACAGGAAAGGAGTCAAAATGATGTAAGTAGTCAGTGATTTTGTCCATTATAAAGTGTTCCCAGACTTTGTGGTGGGAGCTTTTAATGCTTTCCATGAGGAGGCAATAGAAGCTTTAGCTGCTCCCAGGAGACTGATAATTAGATCACGACGTATTTTTGGAACATTCAGCGAACCCCAGACATTTAAAAAAATTAGTTCTGGAACAAGAGGAAGTTGATAGGAGGTGATATTCTTAATTATTTGAAGAGTATCCCTTTTTGATTCTTCAGCACCAATCCAAAGACTGTTCTTCTAAATTCAGTAGCCCTCAATGGACATAAATACATGGCTTAAAACAAAGTGTCTTGGTTTGCTTATTTTTATATGCTTCGTGCGTACTATCTCATCCTGGAGTGAGTAAAGTGTCCTGTTCACACTGGTTATTTATTTTATTGAATTGGAGAAACTTACTGATAAACACATAGGAAGCACAGAAATATGTGTAAAGGCAGCCAGAATAATAAGCAATGAAGCATCTGACTGTGACCCTCTTTCTTCAAAAACCATTTTCCTCCCCACTTGCTGGGGGAGGGTGGTGAAGAAAGGCAACT